>NW_017731734.1:668581-683497 GCF_001890085.2 Hipposideros armiger
TTGCTAGGGGCTGGGGTGCTATGCACAGATCCACTCTCAAATCTCTGGGACTGCAAGCTTCCAGCTGCCATCTTCTCCCTTGGACCACTTATGAATGAGGGCTTTATATGGCTTTGCTTTCCTTAGGTGTTGAAGCAGAAGTTCTCTAGCCTTTTCAGGATTTCTCATAAGTTTCAAACAACTTTGGGTGGTTTGGGGAAAGGAAAATGCTAGACCTCACCTGGGATAAAGGAGAAAATTATCATCCATTCATCTCTGAAGGCATTCCCTTTTTCTTTGCCAAAGTGAGGACAGTTTCTTGGACACAACCCAATCTAATCTGAACTTTATGCCGATCCTCTGGGAATTTACCTTGGAATTCCAGCTGAGGTAAAATTGGGATTGCAGGGCCACAAGTCAGGTGGCTTTAGATGTCCTAGGGGAACTAGTAGTCTTTGCTTTGTGAATTCCTTACTGATCTTTTAGGAATTTTTCTCTTCATTTGGCTTGGGTCAGTCCACTTGAGCTAGAGTAGCTCTATATCAGAAAGGTACAGGAGCCGAAATGTCCTAGCTGGGAAGATGGCTGTGCAACCCAAGAGGAGCCCCTTAACCTCCAGGCCTCTGAACCCACCTTGATGAAACAGAAACAGAAGCCATAAACTCTATGAAAGGGAGAGAAGGTATTTCCTGTTATTTTCAGCTCCATGCACAGTCTAGATGGTTTTATTCATCTACTCCCAAGGGAAAAGAAGTTTCCTTGAGATGGGAACTTAAGTGTCTGGATTAACCATTCATGGTGAATAAGTGTAAAAAAAAAAAAAAAGTGCTTACCGGTTCTGTTTATTTGGTCCTATATAGACACAGCTTTTAAAAATGTACCTCTTTATAAACTGTCCTTGTTTCTTTTCCAGCCCAGTTGGAAGCTGTTCTTCATACCAAGACAAAACCATCCCTATTGATTTGCTTTTCAATGCTTTCTTTAGTTTCTATTTTGGGTTGAGAGTAAGTACCTATTGAAAGTGGGAGTAAACAGACCAACACAAGTGCAGCATAAAGAGATCTGTGTGTAACCTTGGTTATACAATCAGCCTATGTTTTCAGGCTTTAAATTTAGAGGGCCTGTGTTGTAAATTGTTAAATGTATACTAAGACATAATAACTCTCTTTCATGTACCAGAAACTAAACCAGGCCAAATACTTCAACACAAATGAAAATGACTCCTTTTTAAATATGATCATCCTGTCAAACTGTCTTCCTTATCGGCTTCCGACCTACCACTGAGAAAGCTTTCCTAATAATCACAAGTTAGCAGAACCTGAATAACAAGCCTCTGAAAATGTCATTGGCTCCACTGATGGCATATGTATCACACAACTATGTAAAATACTTGTATATCTTTGTTTCATTTTTGTTACACCCATAACTTTAAATACTTCTCTCATTCCACAAGCAATTATTGAGGACTCATCTTAGATCTAGATTTGTATGTATTTATCTATCCCATGTTTGTATGACACTTTTATATATATATATATATATATATATATATATATATATATATAGAGAGAGAGAAAGAGAGAGAGAGAGAGAGACACACACACACACACACACACATATGCATATACTGGCAGTGCCAAAAAATACATACACATTTTAAGAGATGTTATCTATGCTCAAGCAGTAGTTCACTGTAATCAGAAATGTCTGGATGCTGACGGTGACCACTTTGAGCACCTCTTGTAATTACAGAAGTCAGACATGACTTGTATTCATCTTTTGTTATCTGTATATATTGAGTATTACAATTTTAATAGTTTTCCTTTCTTAAAATGTGTATACACTTTTTTGTCACCCTCAGTACATATAATGTATTTTTATGACCATCCTTCAGAACTTACTCTGACCACATGACCATCAAAATCTTTTTACAGCAGACTCGCCCTTCTGGAAAAGCTTGCTTTCTTAATCTAAATTGCAAAGCTCATAAACACAGGTCTTGGCCAACCAAACTCCTAGACACCTGTACCTTTTCCACTGAAGCCCATCCTAAATGATGTATCCTCATTGCTTACAAATAGGCTGTTTTATTTATATAATTATATATATCAGGAGTGCCAAAAAAATGTATACACATTTTAAGAAAGAAAAAACTATTAAAATTGTAATACTCAATATATACTGATAACAAAAGATGAATATAAGTCATGTGTATACATTTTTTGGCACCCCCAGTATATGTCAGGAAGTTCTAGGAATAGTAGCAAGGTCAGAGTGTTTATCCTGAAGTGTGTGAGTTAAAATCCAGTAAGTAAATGCATTCATGTTCATTTATTGAACACCTACTAAAGGAACAATTGTTATATCTACATAAATAAATATATATATATATATAAACATATGTTCACCTATATAGTGATATAAATATATATAATAGAATGAGATCAAATCTTCAATTGATAAATTAAGTGTAGATGAATAAAGCCACTCTTGTATCCACTTTAATATTCTTGAGGGTAACAGAATTTGGGGTCTTTTGTTTCCATTTCATAGTTTTTAGCTGCTAATGACAAGATCAAGTTCTGGTTGGAGATGAATTCAATTGTGGACATCTTTACCATCCCACCAACCTTTATTTCTTATTATTTGAAGAGTAATTGGTTAGGTGAGTATATTGTGGGAATCAGGAGCAATCTCTAAGAAAAGCCTCAATAGTCATCCATAAGTATACTTCATTTTTCTTTAATGCCTAAATGCCATTTAAAAAAATTTCCTCACTGTAGTTGTATGGTTTTGTAATGTATTTTCAGAACCATCCCCCCCCCTTTTTTTTAACCTCAATGCCTAGCAATGTGATGTACCTGATGCACAGCAAGTGTCAGTATTTGTTTATTGTAACTGGACTGGGTCATTCACAACTTGAGGTGCAAGACCCCAGCATCCTACTCTCCTGTGGTACCTTTATGCTGCCAACCCACATTGGCTGGGAGAGATGAAAAGCCTCCCTTGGTCTTTAAAATCCATAAGTCATCATATCCAGACATGTGGTGACATGTTAGAAATTTATTTAAGTAGTTAATTAGTCTTCAGGATGGACATATTGACATTACATGGCTGTTACATGATTTNGTTTTGTTTGTTTGTTTATTCTGTTCTTTAGATTCCACATACAAGTGAATTCACATTGCATCTGTCTTTCTCTGTCTGACATACTCCATTCAGCACAATACTGTCCAGGTCTATCCATGCTACACAGGTGGCAAGAAGCCATTCCCTTCCATTGCAAGAAGCAATATTCCCTTGTATATGTACTACCTCCTGTTTATCCATCCTCCATCAACGGACACCCAGTCTGCCTCTACATCTTAGCCATTGTAAACAATGCAGCAATGAACATATGGATGCAAAAGCCCCCTCAAAATAGCGCTTTGGGTTTCTTCAGATAAATACCCAGAAGTAGGATTACTGGGTCCTTCTTTGTCTCTTGATACAGCCTTTGTTTTAAAGTCTATTTTGTTTGGTATGAGTATTGCTACCCCAGCTTTTTGTTTGTTGCCATTTTCATGAAATATCTTTTTGTATCCCTTTACTTTCAGTCTGTGTGTTTCTTTCATTCTGAAATGAGACTCTTGTAGGGAGCATATGTAAGGGTCTTATCTCCTAATCCATTGAGCCATCCTATCTTTTGATTAGGGCATTTAATTTATTTACATTTAAAGCAATTGTTGGTAGATATGTAGTTATTGACATTTTATTATTCATATCTCTTTTTTATTATTATTTTAAAGAATCCCCTCTAACATTCCTCATACTGGTTTGGTGGTGATGAACTCCTTGAGCTTTTTCTTGTCTGGGAAGTTCCTTATCTGTCCTTTGATTCTAAATGATAGATTGCTGGGTAGAGTTAGAGTAGCCTTGGTGGTAGGTCCTTGCTTTTCATCACTTTGAATATTTTATGCCAATCCCTTCTGGCCTGCAAAGTTTCTTGAGAAATCAGCTGACAGGCTCATGGGAGCTCCCTTGTAGGTAACTAACTGCTTTTCACTTGCAG
The DNA here is from genome assembly GCF_001890085.2 of Hipposideros armiger. NCBI lineage: Eukaryota > Metazoa > Chordata > Mammalia > Chiroptera > Hipposideridae > Hipposideros > Hipposideros armiger. The sequence continues at coordinate 672,612 of NW_017731734.1, forward strand.
TTCTTAAGATTCCCTCTTTGTCTTTAGCCTTTGGTATTTTAATTATGAGATATCCTGGAGTGGGCCTCTTCAGGTTTATCTTGTTTGGGACTCTGCACTTCCTGGACTTGTATGTCTGTTTACTTCACCAGGTTAGAAAAATTTCCCATCATTGTTTCTTCAAATATGTTTTCAGATCCTTGCTGTCTCTCTTCCCCTTCTGATACCCCTATGATGCAAATGTTGATATGCTTGATGTTGCCCCAGAGGTCCCTTAAACTATCTTCATTTTTGTGGATACATTTTTTTTTTCTGTTCTGATTGGGTGTTTTCTGCTACCTTATCTTCTAAATTGCTGATTTGATCCTCTGCTTCATCTAATCAACTGTTGATTTGCTCTAATATAATCTTCATTTCAGTTATCGCATTCTTTATTTCTGACTGGATCTTTTTTGTGGTTTCTGTCTCCATTTTTATGTTTCTTATCTCTTTGTTGGCATTATCTCTGAGATCACTGAGCATCTTACAGCCTGATTTGAACTCTGTGTCTGATAGATTGCTTGTCTCCATTTTGTTTAATTCTTTTTCTGGAGCTTTGTTCTGTTCTTTCATTTGGGACATGTTTCTTTGTCTCCCCATTTTGCCTGCTTCCCTGTGTTTGTTTCTATGTATTAGGTTGGGGTCTTATGTCTCCCAGACTTAGTAGAGTGGCCTTGTGTAGTAGGTGTGCTTTGGGGCCCAGTGGTGCAGCCTCCCTAGTCACCTTAGTGGGTGCTCCAGGTGTGTCCTTTATGTGAGCTGTGTGCACAGTCCTGTTGCAGTTGAGCCCTGGTTGTTGATTGCACATCCATGGGAGGGATTGCCCCTCGGGCTGATTGGTTGTGAGGACTGGCTGTGACTGCAGTGGAGGAGCTGTGGTGCAGGGGCTGGCCCTATGGAGCAGGATTCACTTTAGCAGGGCTCTGGTGCCTGTCCAGCCTGCTTTCTGGGTGTGTCATCTTTGCAGGTGGCCTGGTGGTGATCTGGCTTGCTCAGAAGCTAGCTACCAGGTGTCTCAGCTCCAGAGACTCCTGAGAGGGACCCCACTGCAGGCCAAGTTTGACTGCCGCTTGCGCAATGCCTGGGGCCACCTGGCATGAACTACAAAGCAATCTGCAGATGGCCGCCACCTGCGCTGGGCTTGAGAGTGCCTCGAGAGGACAAGCCCTGACCCAAATCCAGCTGCCTCTAGTGGGCTTAGGGCTGCTCAGCAAGAGGTATGGGGCACACCAAGGCCAGATGCTGCTTGTTTGGAGTTTGTGAACCTTTAAGAAATTTTAGGAAAGTCCTCAGCATGAACCAAGATGGGCTGTTTCTATGGAAAAGCCAGTGGAAATGCCTTGGGTGTGCTAGAAAGTTGGGTGGGAGTGGGGTCTCATCAAATCACCAGGGTGGGGCTATCAAATGGTGTTAGCCACGTTGATGGAGATTCAGATATGATGGCACCCATGTCTGAACACTGGGACAGAGGAGGGCTCAACAAAGGTACAATAGATTTGGCCAGCACTTCTGTCTGGGAGAAAGGTTCCCCTCCAGCCCTCAACCTGAAGCCAGACATCTCAGTTTGTCCCCATATGTCCCTGGCACCTTTTGAGCTATTGCCCCTGTGCTGAGCTCAGAGTGAGTGAGTCCATCAGAGAGTAAGTCTGTGCGTGGACCCTTTAAGAGGAGCACCTGGGACCCTAGCCACCCTCCATCTCACTCAGCCACAATCTCTGCTGGTTCTTACAGCCAGAAGTTATGGGGACTTCTTTCCCTGTCACTGGAACCCTGGGCTAGGAAGCTTAATGTGAGGTTAGGATTCCTTGTTCCTCCCAGGGAGACTGTTGCAGCTGAGATATGTCTTCCAATTTATAATGGTCATACCATTCTACATCTCTGCCCTGCTTACCAGTCTCGAGGTGGCTTCTTCTGTATGTCCTTAGAAGTAGGGCTTCAGTTCAGCTAGACTTCAGGTGATTCTCAATGGTGGCTGTTCTGTAGTTTAGTTGTAATTTTAATGTGGTTGTGAGAGGAGGAAAGCAGTGTTTACCTGCTCCACCATCTTGACAGGAAAGCCCTGTAAGTGCTGTTTCAATGTCTTCTAGCACTTAAGGCCACTTGAGACACTAAGCTCTTGTCTCTCAGCTCCAAATTCAAGCTCTATTTTCTGCTTTGTGATGTGAGGCCAGGACTCAGCAATTAAACATCTCTTTTGCCAGCTCTCTGATGCTCATAGTTAGGCTCTGTTAATAGTGGGTACAAGAGGAGATAGGAAGCCTAGAGGAGGAGAAGCGAATTGCCTCTCCTGTGTTTTGCATCTGTTTTTTTAAGCCTCACCTAATCAATGGCTTTTCACTCCTGTGGAAGTACTTAGATCCTGTTTCTAGTTTCTCCCCAACACTGCCAGAACCAGGCTCACAGCATCTCCTCAGAGGTGGTCAAGTNAAGCTATTATACCTTTGAGCAGCAGTACTTCTAAAGTTTGAAGCAGTTTGGACTTACGTTACCTTCTCAAAATCTCCATGCCTCTGTGTTCTCACTAAAAGCACTAAATGTTACATACAGGCCAGGTGGATTTCCTTGCTAAATGTTTATGCATGATGGAGAAGTTAAGATCGGAAGCCTCTATGCTTGTGTGACAGGTGTCCCTGCCTGAACACCACAGAGATTTTTGAACTCTATGGCTTTATTTAGTAGACAGGAGCTTGTCTGATCCTATGCACTCAAAGATTCTCGTATGAGGTTAGCAATATGACACTACCTTTCTGTGATCTACTCAAAATTTCATTTTGGAAGCCAATTCTGGATTCCCAAGACCCTGTGTTTCGTACTATTACTTTAGACAATGCAGCAATCTATTAACTTTATTTTATGATGACACATATATTTTAAAAGCAATATAGTATCAGGCTAGTGGGTATCATAGCAAAATCTAAGCTTTTTGAAGATGTGTGTGTTTTAGAGCTGCTCACAGTAATGTGTATATGAATCAAGCAGAGGCTCTTGTAACACTGCAGATCTGTAGATCAGGGCTTAGGACTGGGGTTCTGCATTTCTAATACACTCCCAAGTAATGTATCACTGCTTCAGGTCTGCGATCCACATTTGGAGTAGTGAGATTTTAGAGGATGAGGTATTTGTGTTGTTCTGGAATGTGTCAGAACCCAACAGCTCTTTGTCTTTCTTCTTCTAGCAATTCAGTGAAGTTTTCCAAACTGTTGGCAATCGTTCTCAGTACTTGGTTCACGGCTGCAGGATTCATTCACCTGGTAAGCATCTCATCAAAATTGCTGATATTTCCAGTGAGCATGAAGGTCTTTACCAAATGGAGGTGATACTCCTGAACGCCTGTCTCCATTATTATAACTAATGCGAGGTTTATCTTTTTATTTCCATTTTCTGGGTTTTCTCCACCCTCATATTTCTGACAAATATGTATCTCCTACACTCAAGGTATCTCTGTTGCTTCTTCCAGCTTTCAAAACTTGCTCTTAGAAAAGGATCTAATAAGCTTACCCTTCAAAGGTATAAGCAATAGGTAAAATGTATCACTATATTTTCATAAGGGTTCTAGCATTTAAAGAAATAATATAGAGTCCAATAAATGAAGCCAAGGAGAGAATTTCACACTTATAGAAGCTGGAGAATTGTCATGGAGGTGTGGCTGAGTTGCAAAGGGGAGCTTTGGGGGTTTTCTTGGTTCTCCTAAAATTGATCTCTATATATAGCTGCCTCCTTTGCCTAGAGGAAAGGCTAGTTTTTAGCCCACATTAATCAGCAATATAATAAATGGATTTCAACAATAGGAAAGAAACTCCTAGACTTTAGTGCTTGAGGACAGTTGAGGAGCAGTCATTAGAAAATGCAGAAATTAAAGTAAGATGCTAAAAAGACTGCACAGGCCTTTGAGAAAAGCAAAATAGAACAGAAAGAATATATAACAGAAGTCTTTTTCACNTTGTTTTCATTATCACAAGGTATGGTTTTACAATTATCTGTGGGAGATTTTCTTCTTAATTTAGTTCCAAATATCATCCTAAACCTAAGCAATCTTTTTTTTTTTTTTTTTTTTTTTGGCGGGGGGTGGGGTGGGGGAGTAGTGGGTATGCTGTTAATTGTATAATAAACTATGTTTCTCTGTTGCTGTGATGGCTAGAATATTTAGAATCAAAATTATGGCTCATCATTAGTAAATGTATCTATTTTTTTTTCAGGTAATCTAGCACTTTATGTGTCTTTATATTGTGCCTTAACTCTTTTCTGTAAATATTCAATCTTTTCTGTGATTGTGGAATCCTTTCTGTAGATAAGTAAATAAACCCTTAGCTAGAGCAATAGTTGCAATCTTAGTATCCAGGACAACTAAATGAGCAAAGGAAGCATCACAATTCATTTGGAAATGAGAAAGAATATTTCAAAAATGATACTGGGAAAATTGATTGTGCTGGATTTTGTTAATTTTTGTGATGTAATGTTACTTCTAGGGAAAAAAAGAGAAACATAAAACATACTAGAAATGATAGGTCTCTTACGTCATACTTTATGTTAATGTTAAAATTGTTTATGTTAAAAATAAGATTATATTAAAAAAACCTTCTGTATCTTCATCCATTTTTTCTATTTCATTTCATTATATCATATTTTATATTTAATACACCATCAAGCATCAGGAACTAATTTTTTTTGTATAGTATGAAAGTATGCTTTAGTTTACAGATCTTTATCATATGAATAAAGAAAACACTGGTAGGAAATACTAACAATATTCACATTGATTGTTTCTAGATGATTACATTGTTTTTTTGTGAACACGGCAAAATATTCAAAAAGTATTAAAGGGTACATATTAAAAAATTAGTTTCTTTCTTACCCCATCTCCATCCACTGCTACCTACCAGTTTCTTCCTCCCAACCTGCAGATTCTCAGCAACATTGTAAGATGCATTTTCTTTAAGTGTTTAGGCAACCTAAGACAGCTCTTCTCCCCCAATTAGTTGTATAAAATTTAAATTTTGAAATAATAAAATGCATTATTTCTTGTGGCAGTTCGTTTACTGTAGTAAAATGAATGACTAATGGAGCCACTGGAGGTAAAACTGGATCTGAATTCAGGTTGGTCCACTTACCTTGTGTCTTCAATTGGAAGGACGGGGAGGGTGTTTCAACAGATTTCCAAAAGGCCAGCAGGGACCTGGTAGAAAGGGCCACCCTTGAGGATGGGTCCCACCCAGGCTCACGATTTTTCAGTGCTTGGTGGAAGGAAGTGAAGTTTTCTTAGACAGTTGACTGTTCTTCTGCAGAAGTAAAGTGGTACTTCTCACAATGTTTCCTTTTCACAGCTTCCTGAGTCTTTGCCATGAGGATTCTGGCCAATAATTTTTTTCCCTCCCAGACTGGTCACTCAGTCTTCAAACACAAAGTTTATGTATTTTCATCGCTGGGGCAGCGGTGAGCTGAATCTTCCTGAGGTCTCGCTCATACTTCCTCCTCAGTCAGTTCTGCCAAGGGCTTCAGGTCCTATTCCTCGTCAACCTGGGGTCTCTGTATTCAGGACCCTGGCGGCTCCACCTGGCCTGGCTCAGCCTGGAAACCTCAGGACTGCATTGCGCATGCCCAGCGACAGGTCCTACCACGCCTGCGCAGACTTTACCTTGGCCAGTCACGTCGGCTGGCCTAATCTTGCTAGCTTTTTCAGGTGATTTGATTTATAAAGATTTTTTTTCCTCAGAGTACTTCTTTGGCCATATCTCATAGACTTTGGCAAGTAATGTTCTTATTTTTATTACTGCATAATGCATCTTTAAGTTGTTTTAAATTTAAATTTTAATTTCTTGAGACATGATCTATTGAGAGGAATGGTGTTGCTTTTATTTTCTTCTGGATAGAGTGGCTATCATTTTTACATTGGTAAAATTTATGGACCAAGAATATCGCTGCCTTAATGATTTCTAGTTTGTGGAATTTATGGGGAAATTCTTTGTTGCCTCGTACATGATCAATTTTTATTACTACTTAATGGATTTTTTAAAGAATATGTGCAGTATTATCTATTTGATATATAAGCACTATTAATTATGCTATATGTATTTTCCATATTCTTAATTATTTGCTGAGTGATTGAAACGGGCATGTCAAAAATTTTTCATTTATGATTTTATAGTTTTATCAAATATCTTGCATTTTCAACAGATTTGGAATTATGTGTTTTATATAACATCAATTAGTTCATAGAGTTACCTATTATATCCTCTTGGATGATTGTGCCTTTAATCAATATGAAATACCATTTTTGTTGCATTTAGTGGTTCCTTTTTTTGTTTTTATTTTGGCTGGAATATTTTAGAATACAATGTTAGTATGTAACATTGTTTTTATTTTATCCATACTTCATTGGGATGTCTTTGCCCAGCTCTCTTTCAATCTTTCTGTCAAATGTGTCTCTTATAAAATCATGTAGTTGAATTTTGTCCTTTTATCAACTTAAGAATACATTTATTTGTTAATTTACCAGGGAATTTAATTATTTTCCTTATGGTGATCTATTTTATTGGTCCTTATAATATTTAGAGATTGAATTTGCTGCATAATACGGTGTCTAATGCCAGTTGCTTAAAAAAAAAGAAAGTGGGAGGTCTATTAGTTAAAAAGGAGAGAATGGGTACTGAGTTCACAACTAAAAGCTGTCACAGTCTTAGTTTCTTATCTTACTACAGAGGCAGCATTACATGGTAAATGTAAATTTTGAGAGATATGGACTCAAACATTGGCTTTTCCATCTCCTACTGTTAATCTTGGGGAAGTCAATTTTTCTAAATCGGGTTTCATCCATATAATGTGCGTAACATCCTTTAAAGTATTGTAAGGAGAATTATATATTATATGATAATGCATGTAAACCAATCACAATACATTAAGCACTGATCATTGGCTGACATTTCCATTTCTGATTTGTTAGTTGTGATTACTTTTATTTATTTCCTTGCATCTTTGAATTTGATAATTCCATTTTCAATAGCATATCTTAGTTATATTAGATAAATCTAATTCAAAACAAACTTTCCATTATATATTTCTCTATGTATCTTTACATGTTTTATATCTATACCCTGCTCTTGCATGGGATCTTTGGTATGTCTTTCCTCCACATCACCCCTCCTTCCTTCCAAAAATTGTTGAACTAATCAGAACATTCAGTTCTAGATTATAATTGTGGCTTATTTCTTTGTTTTTAGCAATATATTTTTACTTATTTTGCTTTAGGGTTAAAAATTACACTATTTTTACCTTCCCTTAGGTATCGCTTTTTCTTACATAACATACTTTATCTTTCTGAATTTTTTCTTTTTTTTTTCTTTAGTATTTTCCATATTCATTTGCAAGGGAAAGCATGAGTGGTATACATTTTGAATCCTTGAACATCCAAAAATATTTCTTATCTTGCTCTCAGAAGTGAACAACAATTTGGTAGAGAATTTTTGGCTTATAATCCTTTTTTCTCTGAAATCTTTATAAATGCTGTTTCTTTTCTTTCCTTTTTTTTTTGACATTCCATATTAACTTCAAGTGTACAGCATAGTGGTAGGGCATTTATATAATTTAAGAATTGATCCCTCTGACTAGTCTAATACCCACCTGGCACTATACATAGTTATTACTATATTATTGACTATATTCCCTGTGCTTTACCTTACATCCCTATGACTACACAGTAACAACCAATTTGTATTTCTTAATCCCTTTCCCCTTTTCACCCACCACTCCAACCCCCCCCCTCTGGTAACCATCAAATGTTCTCTGTATCTATGAATTTGTTTCTGTTTTGTTTGTTTATTTTGTCTGTTCTTTAGATTCCACATACAAGTGAATTCACATTGCATCTGTCTTTCTCTGTCTGACATACTCCATTCAGCACAATACTGTCCAGGTCTATNCAAGAGAGTCCTAAGCCCTAAACAATCACATATAAAGTCAGGCTAGCTTCTGAGGAGAAGGCCCAGTCAGGTCTTAGCTACTCTAGTCACATGGCTGAAATAACGATCAAGTGTGTAAAGTCATTTTGGTCATTCCAGCTCCCAGTCAAGCTCTCTGATTAACGTACCCACATGAATGGCCATAGTCAATACTGTATGGAACAGAAGAATTACCTTGCTGAGACAACAACAAAATCATGAGAAATAATATATTGTTGTTTTAGGTCAATAAGTTCTGGAATGGTTTGCTTTGCAGAAAGAGATAACTGAGACAAAGGGATAACTGGTACTGAAAGTGGGGTGCTATCATAACAATAACCAAAATGTGGTCTTTTCCTTGGAACTAGTGGTAGGTGGAGGCTGAAAGGGTTGCATGGATACTCTTAGTGGAGGCTGGGAAAACCAATGAAGAAATTGCTGTTGGGTACTGGAGGAAGAGCAGACTTTTGGTAACAATGTCACCAAAAGTAACATGGAAGATAGAAAATGTAACCAGTGAAATTGTGAAACTGGCTACGAAAATTTCCTGAAAGAATATTGAGTGTCATTTGCTTTTGTCTAATTATGTATGATGAAGTGAGAAAATTGAGCTGAAGAGGAAACTCTTTTGTTTTCAAGCAGAATGTAAAGGAAATATAGAGGCCCTAGAACAGTCATCTCTAGCTGGCCAAAAAAAAGTCAGAGGAAAATGACCTCAGGAGAAAAAAAGTCAAATCGAGGATACAATCTATAAAATATGACCTTAAAGTCAAAGGCCTTGATTCAATCAAGGATGAAGCTGTTAGACCCTTAGTTAACATCTCAGAAAGATTTAAGGTGATGATTTATAGATGCTTCTCTTAGTCAGCCAAAGGGCTTGTAAGAAACTGAGGACATTCTTCCAGAATTCTGACATTCTCAAAGTAGGAGATCTGTCACTAGAGGAATCATGGATATGACTTGGTGGTCATGATATGAATCTGAATAATATATACAGAAACTTGTCAACACCTTAAAGGTATTTTACTGGTAAAAGTACTGCCAGCTTGGAGTAAAAGGGACAGAGAGAGTTCAAAATGAAAAAAATTTAAAATGTCTCTGGGCCTCCAACCTAGCACAGACAGGAGTTAAGCTGAAAAAGCTACTCAAGTATAAACATGGGCCATTTTTTAGGGAAAAGAAAGGATGACTCAGAAGGTCAGAGGACAGACACAAGGATCAAGAAGACAATGGACAGAGCTGCGTTCTAACCAAAAACCATCCTCTGCCCCTGGAGTAGGAAGCCCTAATAATATCTGCTCAGATAGATTTCAGAATTTCTATAGACCAGTGATTTCTATGTGCCCTCAATTACCACCCACACCTCTTTTGATTGGGAGCATCTATTGCAATTTTCGTATCCCTGCCTTATCTTGGTATGTTTGGTGTTGAGATGGGGATAATAAAACTTGTCTATTTAGTTTGTAGGTCTTCAGATGAGAAGGAACTATACCTGAGGAGCCCCATTCACATCTAGACATGATTTAAGATGACAAGACCCAAGACTTTGAGTTGATTGCTATAAAGAGATGAGACTTTGGAGGGGGAGAACATGAAAGTATTGTATACATGGCAAGAATTTTGTGGCCAGAGGGAAGACTGTGGTAGATTGTTTTTAAAAGATGGCTACCAGCAATTTCTCACAAATGTTTACATATATTCTATTCCTTTACCAAACTAGACCTGAGCTTTAGGTCCATCCCTGGAATTAGGTTAGTGGTGTCAACATCACCTAACCATTTGAATTAATAATGGAGTATGGATGTTTTCCAAGAGAGGATTAGGGGTTCTATTAAATGCAAATAAGTATAACAATCTCTTAAGCAAAGTCAATCATCTTTTTCCATCTTTGGTACTACATTCTTCATCCAGAGTTCCTCCTTCTTTGGAACTGGAAACCATATTTAAATGCTACATGGCCTACACAACTTTTGTTTCTGGATCTGCACTGAAGTGGGAGGATCTTAGACGAGTTGCGGTAAGAACTAGTTCTTTTATTTTTTTTTCTCCTTGTAGTTACTCTAAGCTGTAGGAATTAAGATGATAAGATATATTGCTCTTTCAAAAGCATTACTCCAGACCCTTAAATTGGACAAAATATGACTTCTTCAATTTTAAGAAGTAATCCTAAAGGAAATTGTAGTCATTGACCTTCAAATCCTCTTTGACTTATATCCAGCAGACCTCACTGTTTACCTACACTTATATTTAAATTACTTATTTCACTAAATTCCCTATCTAGAGCAGTTTTATTTTAACAGTCTGAGATCTGAAAAAATTATGGATATCAAAAGCATGTTTGATCTTACCATCAAAATAGTGTTCTTACCAGAGGACAGGTTTACCAACTTCTAAACACACTGATATACCTTCTGATAGGAGAAACCTGACGTAAAATAGCAGAGAACCCATTAAGGTTGAGACTAAAACTAATGATTAGAGGCCAACCCTCCAGACAGCTTAAATTTAAGATCAAAGGCAGCTTCCTCTCATTTTGTAGGTTTCACAGAGTCCTATAAACTGAAAAACTTCACTTTTTTAAAGCAGAGATCTATAGAATTAACATAAAGCATTGAAGCAGAAAATGACAGACTCAGAATCTCTCTCCTATAGCTTGGTATTATAAGAGCCACTTCAATAATTTTCTAGAATCTTAAGATTCAGAATCCACAAACTTTGAATGACTACTTACTTTGAGTCAAGCAGACTTCCAGTGCCTTCATTCTTTGCTGTCCTGAAAGGGAAATAAATATACAGGCAATTACTTAAAAAGATGTTATTATTCATCGCTAGGTATAAATTGATGGTTTGGGTGGTAGGAAAAATAGAACTCTGCACTTTACCAATTTTAAAGCAATCTAGCATCTATTGGGTTGTCGGAAAAGTTATGACATATTT
>NW_017731734.1:684777-686139 GCF_001890085.2 Hipposideros armiger
CAGTAATTCAATCTCTAGTTTTTCATGTAATTCATGTGTTTGAGTTTGAAGGCTAAGATATATGAAACTGTTCATCTCCTCCTCTTGAAATGGTCCCAGAAGACTACAGTTTCTAACACCAAGAGCTGAACTTTCCGTAGATATATTTTACTAAGTCACTAAAGCAATAGCACCCTTCAGTTGGTAGGCTATTAAACAGAACATTTTTAGAGAACAACATTACATTGAACTGGATAATATGCCATTTTATTATGCTTACCCACACATCAATTTAACTCTGAACTGAATTATATTAAAAGCCTTTGTATGTGGCACATCACTGATAAGCATCTTTGTTGTTTATGTAGGGTGCTCTCTATCAAGAACTATAACCCTAACACCAGAGTCATCATACAGATACTTCAATCCCATAACAAGGTATTGTAACTTTCTAGCCTATCCAGTCACCTTGTTTTTTACTCTGTGCAGCTAGATGAACTTAGTTCATCTAAGTAATAGCTGAATGTATTACTTTATAATGATTTTACTCTCGAAAAGTTTTCGCCAATTGTAGGTGAGTCTCATTAAGATTGCTAATCACTTAAGAATGTAAATTTAGAAACAAGTATATTTGCATACTTTAAAAGCTACTGCCTGGGATTCTAACATCCAATCAGCTTGAGCCTAGGTGCTGGCTGAAATCCTCTGTTTTGGGACATTAACAGGTCTTGGCACACTGTCAACTACTGGGAGCCACTAAAAATAAAGTAGGCTGACTAGACAATCACAAAGGTTGGAGAGACAACCAAGAGCTAGGTCAGGGTTGATCGATAAGGTTCATCTTTTACACTAGGTCATTCCTTTACAACTAGGCGAAGTTGCTGTTTTCTCTAATGCATAAAAACCAACACAGAGAATTAAGGAAAATGAAGAAACAGAAATATGTGTTCTAAATAAAATGAAACAAGATAAAATCTTAGAAACAGACATTGATTAAAGAGTGCTAAGTGATTTACCTGACAGAGAGTTCAAAGTAACTGTCATAAAGATGCTTACTGAACTTGAGAGAAGAATGGATAAAAAAAAGTGAATATTTCAACAAAGAGAAAATATAAAAAAGTACCAAATATTGTAGAAGTCATAGAGCTGAGAAATACAATAACTGTACTGAAAACTACAATACAGAAGTTCAGCTCAGACTAGATGAAGCAGGAGAAAGGATCAGCAAATTTGAATACAGGGTTGTGGAACTCACCTAATCAGAGCAGCAAAAAGAAAAAAAAGAGGAATGAAGAAGAATGAAGAGAGCTTAAGGGACTATGGGACATCAAGTGGACCAACATTGGCATTAAGAAGTCCCAGAAGGAGGGCTGGCCAAGTGGC
>NW_017731734.1:688869-698346 GCF_001890085.2 Hipposideros armiger
TGAAAAGGTACAAACTTCCTGTTGAAAATAAATAAACCATGGGGTGTAATATACAACATGGTGTCTAAAGTTAATAATACTTTATTGTATATTTGGAAGTTGTTAAGTGAGTAAATCTCTAAAGTTTTCATCACAGGAAAAAAATTTTACAGCTATTATGGTGATGAATGGTAACTAGACTTATTGTGGTGATCATCTTGCAATGTATACAAATATTGAATCATTATGTTGTATACCTGAAACTAATGTAATATTATATATCAATTATACCTCAATAAAAAACAAAAAAAAACAAATAAACAATAAAAGATTGTAAATTTAGAGCAGAATCAGAGGTTTAAGCCATTTGACCTGATTTTGCAACTCTAGCTGCTTTTGTTTTAAAAAGTGGGGCAGTTGACCACTAGCCACTTGTAAAGGTTGAATTTGTTCTTATTACTTCTGCTGACATGAGTACAATAAATTCTTTAAAGTAAAATGAAGATATCCATCCAGAAAGAACTTTCTCAAATTATATTTATTCCTAATGTTTGACCTACTTTCTACCATAAAACAGGTTTTTCTGCCAAAGATTCCTAACTGGAGCTGGACTACTGGAGACAACATCATCTGCTTTGCTGAATTAAAGCTTGGATTTATCGCCCAAGGCTGTTTGGTACCAGGCTTGTGTACCTTTCTCACATCTCTATTTGTTGAGGAAAACAAAAAGGTAACCTTGTAAACTGATGTTGAATCTTGGCTCTATTCTCGTGTTCTCACATATTAGGATCATAAATAGATATAAAAATTGAGGAAAGGAAGAACACCCCAGGAAGTAAGATTTGACTTCTGCTTGAGCTGGGAAAGGATTGAGAGATCTAGATTGAATTCCCAGGTACTACATTGATCTTGAAAAAGTGATTTATCTTATTTTTGCCTAACAATATTTATCTACAAAATAGAAATCATAACCCTGCTTCCTACATGCTCTGCAATGTTATGAATGTAAATATATTCATAACTGTAGAATCACTTTGAGTTATTGGAAGTAGAAATATAATTAAAGGTTACATTATTACTGGAGAAGTCATAAATTTAAATAGAAATTAAATAAAAAAATAATTGACATAGTAAATATATTCATCAAAAATATTTTTATGTTCATCAAAACAAAAATAATAATACAAATAATAATTAAAATCTTGTTTTCCAGGTTATTTTTGGGACATTCCATGTAGTAATAATAATAGTGACCACATATTGAGTGCTTACTATGTTTTACACTTTAAATACATTATGTTTCTCTTCAGTAATATTTCAAGGTAGTATGCCAGTAATGGGTCAGTGACACTAACTTGGTTGTGCAATAAGGGAGTAGAGTAGCTAGAATTGTCTGATCTATGCTCTTACCACAAAGCCCTGTGCCTGGTTGTTGGGTATCTACTCACAGTCTCCCACATCAGGTCCTGTGATGTTTGTCTGAGACAAAATAAGCAGCTAAAAGGGACTGTTGGGATGAATTAATGTAGCACAAAGTATGGTCTTTGAAATTCCATTCCCATGAAATGCTCTAGGGAAGGTGTTCTAACCCTCAGATGGGCCTGGTATCCTATTGTTCAAAACCCCTCCAGATCTTGACCTTTTTCTCCATTTAATTATGTATCCACATTTACCTTCTTACATTCAATTTCCCTCTTGGTGTCTCTTCACACTTTATTTCCTTTGTTCAATAAATTCAAAGAATTTTTACATATTTTCTGATTTCTTTTCCGGTGCTATTAAAAAAAAGCAAAGGAGGTGAAAGATGCTCTGGCCAGCAAAATGCTAACTGAAACACACAGAATTCTGTAATTCCTTCTGTGAATAGGAGGCGATATCATATACGGATAAATAGAAATGACCATCAGGCANAAAATTAACTGAGGAACATGAAGGGCAAAAATAATAACATTGAAATGAATGAAAATAATAAAATAAACTAGATAAGCCAAAGTCTGATCTGATTTATTTCAGGAAAGAGATATGTGACACATGCTAAATCAGCCAATAAGGTCTGGAAATTTTAAGGTAAACTTAGGCTAAAACTATGCTTTCAATTTTCTGACTGGAGGAAATGACGAATGGAGGAAAAAATAGCTTCTTCATATATAAAACCTAAGAAAATTTATAGCTATTTTTTTGCCACAAAAGTTACATGCTGAAATTTTTGCACCTGTCTTGGACTTACTTTTTTGGGACTACTACTTAATTTTAGATGCAGAAGTTAAACCGAAATAACCTAGAATCTAGTGCTACCTCAGCCATAGCATTTGACTAAGGGAAAGTCAGGGAAACATTCTGAGCCTCAGTTGCTCCTCAGTGAAAAAAACTAGATCAGCCAATCAGGAATCCAGTGGAAAACCAAGTCAACTCACACGTGTGCAAGTCCATTATAAGTGATAAATCACTATGAAAAACCTAGCAATTATGATAGTTATTGTTGTATTCTTAAAAAGTTATGTGTGGTTCAAATGTGTGGAGCCATACCCTCTGGGAGATGTATGTACAGAATTCTGATACTTCTTCTTTATAATGGAGATATAGTCCTGAGTGTTTCTATTTTTAAAATCCGGGTGATTCAAATACCAAATTTATTTAAAACCAAGTTTAAGCTAATTGCCCATCTCTAAATCTAGACAGGAAGATGCTTCTGTTCCTCAGATGATCCACCTCCCATGTTCTTGCTCCTAGGTTCATTGTGGTCTGTGGAAACATCACTGTTGACAGTGTGACTGCTTTCCTACGGAATTTTCTCCGCCATAAGTCAGGGGAAATCGACACCGAGATTGTTTTTCTGGGAGAGTAAGTGTGTCTGTACAGCTAGCTCATGGCCTGTAAATTAATTCTTGAAATTTGTGTGAATATTTTGGTAGAGGAAAATTACCCTGGTCATATTCATAGAAAAATTAAGAAATAGTAATAAGCATAAAGAAAAGAAAAAGCAACCTCATGACCAGAGTTAACTTGTGGAAATATTTTGGAATATATCTTGCTAGATGTTTTTCTGTATATATACTAATATTATTTAAGTGATTTCTGTCATTTCAGTTATTCTATACTTTAGTACTGTTATATATGACCATTATTTAGTACCCAAGTCTGCTACACTTTATAATTATGATTCTAACTGTTAATTATCAGAATTGGAAATGTGAAGTTCAAATAGATGCACAAACAATTATTTTGATGATGATTTTGTTCTATGTAGTTTGCCTTTTCCCAAACACATTCCAAGTCAAATATTTTGTGAAACACTGGGAAATGCATATTTAGTACAAAATGATTTTGAAGTAGGCAATGTGGTATCTAATTGTTTTATTTTACAATTTTGATTCCTAGTGAGATGGAACAATTTTTGTGTGTTTTGACAATTTGCTCTCCTTTTTGAAATTCTTTTCTTTTTTCCTCTTTCCTATAAGTCTGGTCATCTGTTATTTTACTGACTTTTAAGCACTTAAAATATATTTTTCTATATTAGCTATTTGGTGTCATATGTTGTAAATGTATTTTTTCTCTCCCTTTGCCTTTCAATTTTTTCTGTGCTTTTATTTTAATATAGGAGCATTTGATTTACATGTACTTTAATCCATCCACTCTTCTTTTTTTTCGTTTTTGTTTTTTCCTTTTTTTTGTCTCCTAACTTTACTTACATTCTTAGGCCTCTCTGTTCTAGAATTAAGTAAATATTTGTCTAGCATTTCTTTGTTTTCATATGAATTTTTTTTATATTTAAGCTCTGTGTAATTAATTTGGTGTAATATGAAAGGAACTAACATTTTTTTTCCAGATAGTTAATCAGTTATTTAGACATCACCTCACTAAAAAATTCAGATTTGAAATGACATTTTGAACTTCAAAAATGTGTATAGGATCACCTCAACTTTATGTATTTTATAATTAAAACTGTGCTTTTTTTACATTATGATATCTTTAATCCACCGTAACTTTGGGTTCTCATGTATGAGATAACCAATAAATAGTTTGAATTCCTTTATGGTACTACTGATGGATAGCCAACAGTTCTGTGTCTGTAGCATTGTCAGGCCTGTCTTTATCATAATTTGTTCATTACTTGAATCCTTATTTTAAAAAAGTGCTAAAACTGTTGATAAGAGGCTAATAATTACAATGCAATTGAGACAAAGAAGAAATCATTAGATGAATGGAAAGTGACATATTTTATACACTGCTATATTTCCATAGGTACTTGTCAAGATAACGAATGAAATTTTTTAAATGGTGTATAATGTTGAAAATATCTATCTAGAATTTTGCCAATTAAATCCATACTCCAAAAACTCCAAAATTGATATTCTCCAGGAGTACTGGATATTATACCCCTNTTGACCCTGAAACCATACTATGAAATAGAACTATTTGTGATAAAAATGTTTTCACAAACTCTAGTCTTCAAAACAAATCTTCAAAATATGGCATGATGGGAATTTGACTGGCCTACTAAATAAAGTCTGCTATTAAAAGGGTAAATAAAGGAAAGAGATAACATTATCAGATATACAGTGTTTCCTGAGAACACATATTAGGTAATATGTAAAGTAACAGAAGTTATTGTGTAGTAAAAAATAAAATCCAGGACAAATAGAAAGAGAATCAGCTATAATGATATAGAGAGAACAGATACTGAAAAATAAGAAGAAGTGGGTGCTTAAATGGATGGGGAACAAGAAAGATGTTAGCTTATGTGTGGTGTTTAGTGTAAGACTAACTTGAGTTAAATTGGAATCAACACACTAGATTCTGATCCTGATTATGATTTGCTAGCCCTGTGGCCTTGGAAAAGTGTTCAATCATCTGTACAATGAGGAACTCGTGTTAATTAATACTTAAGACCCCTTCTAGCTCTAACATTGACATTACCAAGAAGCCTGGAATTACAGGGAACAGTCAAAATTCAATAAATTTCAGTGATAGCAGATGAACTACAAAGGAATGATTTTATATACAACGTTGGAAAGAACAAGTCTGTGCAAGTAGAGAGAATGCAGAAGGAACCCGGGCAAAAGAAATCTGTTGGGTATTGTGTAAAGCAAGTCATTAAGGAGAGAATAACAAACAGTATTGTCTGGCTGGCTAAATTCTATTCAATGATCCTGCCATGCTCAAGAAAATCTCAAAATCTAAACCTATGCACAGATGGCCCTTCTACTAGAAATAGGTCATGGTAAAAAGGATGGAGTTTTAGAATCTTAAACCAGGAAGTTTGGGTGTCAAACTGGCCCAAAATTTCATCAAGTTTTAACATCTTTGGCATTCAACAACCTAGACTGTGCATCAGAATTATTTGCAAAGTTTTTGGTTTTTTTTAAGCTGAGCCATCCTGCTACCTGTTGGCAGCTCAGTGGCTGCTCAGCTTGGGCTGGGAATCGAACCGCTGTTGCTCAGAGCTCAAACTCTTGAGCGAGCTCTTAACCAACTGATCCACTTGGCCGGCCCTTGCAAAGTTTTAAAGACATATAGATTCCAAAACCCATTTCTGAACTTCACAGAATCAAAATCTCCAAGGAAGGGCCTGAGTATTTTTTAAGTCCCCATAATATAGCCACTTTATTCATTGGCATTTGGAAACTACTTGCCCAAATGCTTTTAAGATCCTTTCCAACTCTGACATCCTAGATTTCTATAAACATTATTAAGATGACTATCAGGCCATCACAGACCAGAAACATGGATATTTATTAAGCAACTTATNTCTTATAATACAATAGTTTCAGAAAATAATAAAGACTCCAAAAGTCAGTGGAAGCAGATTGGAATACTTTGCAACATAATTAACTACCAGCCATGGGAGTTAAGTATAGACCTGCAATCTCTTTCTTTCTTATTTTGGAGTGGGATATTACAGGAGTCCACACTCATAAGCAGGAGTCCACACTCATATCACTTTTATAAAGTGATCACATACCTGGACAAACTACATTTTTCTCATTTCCATTTCAGTTCTTAACAAAACAAAAAACATACTTTCCCCCACCATCTCTAGCATTTTATCATTTTTGTGTTAAATAGAAATGGACAGTGTCTAAGAAATATTTAAGCTATCTGGGAAAAAATGTCTAAAATGGAAAAACAAAGGAAAATTGTATTTATTCTATATGATTGTTATATGTTATTTATAGTGATATGTGGTATATATCATATATACATGTAATGAGTTTATATATGCTATAATTATAAAGTATAGTATCATTGGCTAAGTTACTCTTTATTTAATAGAAAAAGATAATGTGATAAATTTAGTTTCTTTAAATTGAGTTTCTTAAAAGACTTAGGGGGAAATCAGAGGAAATATTTTTCAGAGTTTTTTCAAATTTTTATCACTGAAAAGATTTTCGTTGGGAGTGGGGGCAATAACCTGCAAAACTTGTTTGTTTGCTTTTCCTTAGACACTAGCATTCATGTGATAAGCTCACTGAAGCTCAATGAAGTGAAGTGCTCATTTAAGTGCTTCTTTCTTTAATGATAATCTTGATGTTAGGAAAAATGAGAATGCATAACAATTGTTCAACCTGAGAGCCATTGGATTCCCATGATGGCTCTAGGATATGTAGATGAAAAAGATATGCGCAGCGAAACCCCACCCCCCACACACACACTCCATGGTGCAGCATTGCAAATGTGGGCTTAGTCTACATGTCCCCTCATATTTCAGCAATAATCACAACGAAAGAAATCAAGACTTCACAATCACTACCCACATTTGTAAACCCTTCACAGCAGCCTAGGAATCATTTAATATTTCTTTTGAATTGAATTAAGTGAAACAAATCCAATGTTTTTCCTGTTCTTTATAAACTTACCCTTGGATTCCATGCAGTCTTCTTTCCTGAGTCTTCTTTCTTTGGACAGGTGGAAAATTCTGGTGATCCCTGGCTCAACGGTAGAAATTCACAGAACATATCATATTTTGAGTCCATTTACCTGGTCATGGCGACAACGTCAACTGTTGGCTTTGGAGATGTGGTAGCTAAGACATCGCTAGGACGGACCTTCATCATGTTCTTCACTGTGGGGAGTTTGGTGAAGAATATTTTTATTGTCTTTTGAGTATAGATAGATAATGGTGAGAAATAAAGCAATATAGATTTGAGAGTGAACGTTACATTATTCAGAGCAGATGTCAAATGGAAATGAAAACATACAGGGATCCAATGTTTTCCCAAACTGCATCCCCTGGAGCATATGATGTAATTGCTCAGTTTCCAGGGATGAGGATGGTAGACAACAGAAAGCAGACGTTCCTTATTAGCCTCTACATTGATTTGAGCAACGCTCTCTTCTCTCATCTTTTGCCCATAAGATTTAAGTCTGTCTTCCAAAGAGGAAGGGAATTTGAGATCTGATCTGAAGAAAGTTCTGTTCTTTCCAGCCCAAATGAATAAGCTCTCTTCAAACCAGCACTTTACTTCAGATAAGTGAACATCTGTGTGTGGTTCAGGAGTGTGTCAAGGACAAAGGGAGCCTCCTCTTCTTTTTGTTTCTAATTTCAATTCCTTAAAAACCATACCAGAGTTATCCGCTCCACCTCTCTGATATTTCCTGTCCACATTGTTACATACCCCATTTCATTTTTATCTTGATGCTGCTCTGTCCCATATGCTTTATTTTATTTTCAAGTCCCCAAATAGTATCAAGTAAAAGAGTCAGAATAGCATTTTGTAGTGATGAGGGCACAAAACGGGCAGAGAGGTTGCCTTACTGCTTGTCCTTGTTTTCATCATTTTTATCATTTTGAATGCTGAAAAGCATTTTATTAAATTTTAAACAAATGCAACGGCTGAAGTAAGGAAGAAAATGGTTTCCCTTTAAAAATATAGTTCCCAGTCATGCCCCTCCATGGTGAAAGAAAGTTTTATGTATCTTCTTTCTCCTTTATAATCTTGGAAGTTTGGAATATCCTTGAAAGAATGAGACCTAAGATTTTATTTAATGATATTTTAGATATTATTTGCAAACTATATTCCTGAGATGGTGGAACTTTTTGCTAACAAGAGGAAATTCACCAGTTCCTATGAAGTTCTCAAAGGAAAGAAGTAAGTCACTTTCAAGTATAATTTCTACAGTTTGAGATAGTGTACTAATCACATATCTCTTTCTAAACACCTATTTCCTGGCCTAAGTGAATATATTGGCAAGATCCTTCATTCACTAAAGAGTGTTGTGCTAGAATAAATAGAAGAAGATAATAATTGCTACATGATAGGAATTATATATGTGCTCATAAGAGCATTCATTAAATTAACTAAAATNTCCAATGGCCTGCGAGCGACTGCCTCACCTGGGAAGAGCGCAATGATAATACCAACTTGGGCCAGTGAAGCGACATCCTCCACAACTAGACTGAAGAACAAAAGGACAGCAACTTGTCTATTCCCCTTCCCCGATTCCCCAATGCTGTTCCACTTCCCCAATTCCCCAATAAAATCTTAAAAAAAAAAAATCCCAGAAGGAGAAGAGGGAGAGAAACTTATTTGAAGAAATAATAGCTGAAAACTTTCCTAATCTGGGGAAGGAAACAGACATCCAGATCCAGGAATCCAGAAATTCCAAATAAGAGGAACCCAAAGACACCCACCCCAAGACACATTATAATTAAGGTGTCAAAAGCTAAAGACAACCAAAAGTTGTTTATTTGAGACTTTTCTTGTTTCTCAAGATAGGTACTTATTACTTTGAACTTCCTCTTAGAATTGCTTTTCCTCTTAGAATTGCTTTTTTTGCTCCTATAAATTTTGATACATGGCCTTTCCATTTTCATTTGTCTCAAGGTATTTTTTATGTCTCTTTTGATTTCTCCTTTGACAAGGTTGTTCAGTAGCATGTTGTTTAAGCTCCACATATTTATGAGTATTCCAATTTTCTTTTTGTAATTAATTTTTACTTTTATACTATTGTTGCCAGAAAAGATGCTTGATATGATTTCAATCTTCTTAAATTTATTAAGACCTTTTTATGGTCTAACATGTAATCTATTCTGGAGAATGTTCCATGTGCACATGAGAAGAATGTATTCTGCTGCTTTTGGATGAAATGTTCTAATATGTCTGTTAAGTTTATCTGATTCAACTTGTTGAAGGCCACTGTTTTCTTATTGATTTTCTTTATGTATTGATGAAAAGGGGGCATTAAAGTTACTTTTATTGGGGTATTACATTACTATTATTTTATTGCTATCTACTTCTCCCTTTAGGTTTGTTAATATTGCTTTATATATTTGGGTGCTCCTATGTTGGCTGCATAAATATTTATAAATATTATATACTCTCACTGGATTGGCTCCTTTATCATTATGTAATGACCTTCTATATTTCTTATGACAGTCAATGTCATCAAGTCTCTTTTGTCTGATATAATACAGATACCACAGCTTTCTTCTGGTTTTCATTTGCCTGGAATATATTTGTCCATTCTTTCATTGTGTGTGTGTGTGTGTGTGTGTGT
>NW_017731734.1:701776-704390 GCF_001890085.2 Hipposideros armiger
TGATGATTGTGATTTTAATCTCAATGGCTGGAGAAAATAAAAGGAATGAGAACTGATATGAAGACCTCACCTCTTTCATGGAAACATAGCAGGTAGAAATGTAAAACCAGCCTTATTATGTTTTCCTTTTTTTAATCTAAAGTTGTAACCTCCTCACTGAGGATGGTCTTATGTCAGTATTCATCACAAGATGGTTTTTGGAATACAGGAATTGAGAGACATCTGTGGTCATGTTTTTGTGTTTGTTTGTTTTGAAGTGAAATCTGAAATTCACTTTCAGAAATCCTAAACTGGTCAGAGTCAGGGCAAGATTTTTTAATGTACTGTGCCCTAGTGCTTTAGATTCTTTAATAAACTATTAACTTAGTTTTAATAATTAAGACTCCATTGTCTTATGTCCCATTTTTCTCAGATTAGGCACTTAACTTTCTCTGTCAGTTGTTGCATCTATAAATGAAAGTTATTAATCTCATAATCTGATATTTCCAAGTATTGAGTTAGTATTTGTAAAACTTCTGAGTACTGAGATTAAAAGGCCTTGGATCAATACCATGTGTTTCCTTTTTACTATATAGATTAAATGCTGAGAAACTGTAGTCTAAAGAGCATTTCTGGTTAGTTCTAGGCACAGAGCATTTCCTTATAAATTTAAACTTAGATACAATCCAAATGACTTACTTGCGCTCCCTCATTCTACTATCCAAATCAAAATCATCTTGTCTTCCTATTTCCTTTTTTGATCTTTTAAAAACTAACTCAGGAAGTTTTATCCATCTCCATGGTTATCTTTTTTTTTTTTCACCCTCTTTCTAAAACTGCAACATTTGCATTAGAAGCACTAAGCAATTTCTTTAACAATAGGAATTTATATAGTGCTATGGACTGCCCAATGAGGTGAGCCCCCTTTAACAGAGGAATTTAAGAAAGTGGGAAAAGGCAGGAAATTCAGCTGAATCTTGGGAAGTGGGAGAGGGTGCCTGAAATGGCAGTCCTTTTTAGTAGGGCAGAAATGTTTGTGTGTGCATTTTTGTTTTTTTCTTCTTAAACCACAAGATGGCCATCTGAGGAATATTTCTGAACTAGCCTTAACTCTCCATGGCCACAGTGTTTCAGAGTTTATAGAAATTCCAGACTTTCATCTGAGATTCTGGTATTTAAGGGGTCCATCCTACCATGTCAGAGCAGTGTGTTATATGGTTACAGGAATATGTCAGAGACAGTGCAGGTTTGGTTCCAGGCCATCACAGTAAGTGTGTACCTCAATGAAATGAGTCGTAATCTTTTTGCCTCACCTTCAATTTGTAAAAAACACAACATCTGTGAAGTACGATAAAGTGAAGCACAATAAAACAAGGTATGCCTGTAATTAGTCAGTAGAAAACTAATATGTTTAACCAGCCAATCTTGAATAGCCATATCTAGGGAGAGAAAACTTAGATTCTGAATTATCCTTCCCATCTTAATGTTACTGACTTAAAAAACAGTCTACTTTGCTGCAATTATTGGGAGAGGAATTCTAATTTCCAGCAAGGAGTCTTGGATGCTATATGGGAAGAAGCTAAGTTGTGATGCTTCCACTTTATTCTGAACTCTCTAGTGAAAATAGTTGAGATGTATGTTAGAGTTTTAGTTTTTCCTTAGACATTCCTCCAGTGAAGCACTGGGACAAACCTTTTTTCAAGGGCCGAAATGCAATGGGTTACTGGTTTGCTGCTTAGCAAACTATACAATTTGAATTAAAACACCCCATATTCCATGTGAAGGGCTTCACATGACATGATTGTATTTTCCAGGTTTGTCTTAAACAACCCTGGCAAAAAGATTTTTTAAGTTGCTTGAAGAACAAACTCCTGACTCAACGTCTCTCTGATGATTTTGCTGGAATGACTTTTCCTGAAGTTTCCCGGTGAGTTAAAAGAAATACTTTCCTCATTTTTCATACAATGACATTCTTTCAACAATGGTAATTGATGGCTCACTGTAGGCCATGTTTCACGGCAAGCACTTAAGATGTAAGAATATAGGATATAAGAATATAAGATACAAGAGAGAATAAGTCGGAGTCTCTGCAACCTAGGAGTTGTAGGACAATTTCATCTCTGTCCCAGTTGGCACACTGATGAGCTACTTCAGAATAGATACATTTACAAGTGAAAATTACATAGCTGGGAGGCCCTTCCTCTGCTGAGGGGCTTGTGTTCTCCCAACTGTAGAGCACAGAGTGTTAGTCTTATTATTGGGAACTAGCGTCCTGCTGTCCTCTCTTTTCTCACAACTACTTATCTTCCTTCCCAGGCTCTGCTTTGTGAAGATGCACCTCATGCTGATAGCCATAGAACACAAATCTGTACTTCCCGGTTACTGGTACCAATGAAGCTTTGAATCGCTTCAGTTTTTTGTTTTGTTTTGTTTTGTTTTGTTTTGTTGTTGTTGTTGTTTTGAGAATCTTTATGATTAAGACTTTTCCAAAAATACAGCCGTAACTAAGCTTTCTGCTATTTGTTGAGTCCCAGCCTGTTGGGCACCCAGGCTGCTTTGGTGCATTTAGTAATATCTCTAATGATTAGGATTAGAATCTAATGTTTGGGTTAGAATGGTTACCCTAGTGGATGGA
>NW_017731734.1:706422-711648 GCF_001890085.2 Hipposideros armiger
AACTGGCGTGGGGAGACCTCTTTGCCCACTTTTTATTTTCCCTTTTAATTGATACACTTGAATATACTGTAAGACTTGTGAAAGCCCTGGGGAATCATAACGATTTGTCTTAGGGTATACTTTGTCACCTGCTAAGAGATAAAGCTGGACCTGACCCAGACAGATAATGTTCTGGGTTTGTTCCAGTAGCAAACATTCTCTAGTAAAGCAGCTGGCCATGACTCGTGAAGAGGGCATCAAGCAATAATGCCAGTTTGGAAAAATCTCCAAAAGAAGTTCACCTTTTCTTCAAATGCAACCAGAGATATTATCATGATAGTATCTTCATAACTAAATAGTTAACAAGAGTTCAGAAGACCATCCCTCTTTTAAAAAAAAAGGTGTTATGAAGATACAACCACATGTATACCTGCTAACTAGTGAATATTAACCAGTGATGTTTAGGGTGCAAATCCATGTTCTTTCTCTTTCAAAGTGAAAGCAATCATTCTACTCATTAATATCAGTCAGTAAATATTTAAAAAAATGCCATCCAATGTTTTAGGTAATAATCTACCTGAACACAGCTTTTGACTCTTGGCATTGGACTGAAGAGCTTTTGTTGTGCAAGCCCCTTCATTTTTATAAGGCTCTAACCCTTGCAAGTTACTTTGGAGTACCCTGAAAACAGAATAAGACTTGACCTCTTTCCAATGTGAATATAATAAGAATATGCTTTAAAAGAGGAAAAGAGTGCTTTGATCATGCACAAATGAGGTTCAGGGAGTTAGAGGGTTATAAGATTTCATTATGTTAGAGGTCTGAAAATAGCAGGAAATAAAAACAGGACATCCTGACAAACATAGGGAGAAATATGAGGAACTCAAGTAGTCATGAGGGAGTATTACATCAAGAAGTATCATGGATGAAATTTGTAAGAAAGCATTTTCAAACACACAAACCATAAGAAAATCAAAAATCAAAATGTTCAAGTAATATAGAAATAGAAACAATTCATGTGGTTCCTGCTCTCAAAAACCTTGCAATCAGGAAACAAAATTGAAGTCAAAAGAAATATGCAAGTTCAAAAATTGTATAGGTAACTGAAAGGAACTTTTGAACCCCGCTGGTTAATAGACGTGATTTAATTTTACAGTTCAAGTACACCTAAGGATGAACACCACTAGTATGACCATAAGACTAGCAACTGTGTGGCCTTGGCCTAGGAGGCATTGGATAGCCTAATGATAGCCTCAGTTGGTTTGGCCATCTCAGATTCAGGACACAGTTCAGGAAAGAGCTTACCCTTAGCTCAGCTGTGTATGCAGCCCAGCAATCATGTTGTGACCTGGCTCCTCTCAGCATATTCAGCAGCATATTTAAAACAGAGCATTAAATATAGTCAAATTCACATTGTCTACCTTGTTTAGCAGTAAAAGGGGATTGAGTCCTATTAATTCTGCAACTTAGAAAATCCATTGGTAATGACAGAATGAAACACAAAATATTGGCACAGATATTAGAGGGAAAAATTACTGTGTTTTTATTTTTTCTTTCTAGTGGCCTGGTACTAAATCCACCTGCAGAAGTTAAGCTGCATAAGAACACATTAGGGTTCTTTATTGCTGAATCTGCAAAGGAAGTCAGAAGGTAATTTTTTTTTATTACTTTATGGGGAGAAAGTCCTAAAGCATATACAACTTAATGGCAGGCAGACTGAGTCAGCGCCATGCTTCCTTAGCGCTAAGCCTCACATAAGTCATTCTTGATTTGCTTTCATTGTCCAGAGCCTTCTTTTACTGTGCCACCTGTCACAGTGATGTGTATACTCCTGAGCTAATTGGAAAATGTAACTGCAAAAGCAAGAGCCATCGACACTTCCCAGGTAACTAACCACTTTTTATCTGGCTGTCCTCAGCCCAGCTTCTGGGGGCGTGGCCAGGGAAAGAGGAGAGGCAATGCCCCTTTGAATTTGGCCAAGAAGGGGCAGACATTTCCCCGCTGGACATACAAGACCTGAGCATCAGTCTTGTAGAGCTGAATGAAACCTTACTAGCTATCTAGTTGAACTCGTTCACAGGCCAGGCAGAGTTCCAAATGAAATTCTCTGGGGAGCAGGTCTGTGGAGCTTTAAGGTGNTAGGTAACTGAAAGGAACTTTTGAACCCCGCTGGTTAATAGACGTGATTTAATTTTACAGTTCAAGTACACCTAAGGATGAACACCACTAGTATGACCATAAGACTAGCAACTGTGTGGCCTTGGCCTAGGAGGCATTGGATAGCCTAATGATAGCCTCAGTTGGTTTGGCCATCTCAGATTCAGGACACAGTTCAGGAAAGAGCTTACCCTTAGCTCAGCTGTGTATGCAGCCCAGCAATCATGTTGTGACCTGGCTCCTCTCAGCATATTCAGCAGCATATTTAAAACAGAGCATTAAATATAGTCAAATTCACATTGTCTACCTTGTTTAGCAGTAAAAGGGGATTGAGTCCTATTAATTCTGCAACTTAGAAAATCCATTGGTAATGACAGAATGAAACACAAAATATTGGCACAGATATTAGAGGGAAAAATTACTGTGTTTTTATTTTTTCTTTCTAGTGGCCTGGTACTAAATCCACCTGCAGAAGTTAAGCTGCATAAGAACACATTAGGGTTCTTTATTGCTGAATCTGCAAAGGAAGTCAGAAGGTAATTTTTTTTTATTACTTTATGGGGAGAAAGTCCTAAAGCATATACAACTTAATGGCAGGCAGACTGAGTCAGCGCCATGCTTCCTTAGCGCTAAGCCTCACATAAGTCATTCTTGATTTGCTTTCATTGTCCAGAGCCTTCTTTTACTGTGCCACCTGTCACAGTGATGTGTATACTCCTGAGCTAATTGGAAAATGTAACTGCAAAAGCAAGAGCCATCGACACTTCCCAGGTAACTAACCACTTTTTATCTGGCTGTCCTCAGCCCAGCTTCTGGGGGCGTGGCCAAGGAAAGAGGAGAGGCAATGCCCCTTTGAATTTGGCCAAGAAGGGGCAGACATTTCCCCGCTGGACATACAAGACCTGAGCATCAGTCTTGTAGAGCTGAATGAAACCTTACTAGCTATCTAGTTGAACTCGTTCACAGGCCAGGCAGAGTTCCAAATGAAATTCTCTGGGGAGCAGGTCTGTGGAGCTTTAAGGTGCCATTCCACATGTTAAACTAAAGTCTCTGTCTGAACGCTGTCTTCATTTTCTCTGAATTTTTCAATTTCCCCTTTACCATCTCAGACAGTTTGGAGCATAGAAAAAAATCTATTCCTATTTAATTTCCTGAAATGCTTCAGCCTGCAAAATAATTAAATGGGCTTCAATACCCTATTTTGGATTTAAAAGTTAAACATTGACTCTTTTTGTATTCTATAATATGAATTTCTCTTGAGGCAAAGATGAGGCTGAATAAATAGAAGAAATGTCCCACTAAACAAGGTGTGAATAAGAAAGAAAAAACAATACATGAAAAATATCACCTCACTATACATATCTTTATACTATATGAAAACTTAGCATGGTTTTATACAGTAGACATATTTGTTTAAA
Source organism: Hipposideros armiger (assembly GCF_001890085.2). Classification (NCBI taxonomy): domain Eukaryota; kingdom Metazoa; phylum Chordata; class Mammalia; order Chiroptera; family Hipposideridae; genus Hipposideros; species Hipposideros armiger. Next base: position 709,977 of record NW_017731734.1, read on the forward strand.
CAATGTACAAATCAAACTTTTACAAATAAATTATACACATGCATATGCTTGCACTGTCAGTCATTTTGCAAAACAAATATGTTTTATAAAAATTAGTAATCACCCCTTTATTTAGATGACCTTTAAGTGTGCTTTGACTATAAATATTTTAAAGCAGGAAGTTGCTCTAGTATAAAAGAGAAGAGATTTGGCTTAAGCCGAAAGGCTCTGCCTTCATATTTGTAGATATGCCAAATTTTACTCACTTCTATGACATGTGTTTTATAGTATCTAGGGAGTAAATTAGTAAGACTTCCAATTTACAATCTAATGTTTGGACTTTGATGCAATTATCACATTCAACAGAATTTCTTATTCTTAGCATAATAGAAAATAATTTCTTCTTCCTGCTCCATACTGATCCTCTGTCTCCACTCCTACCAAGCCTATCCCACTGCTTTCAGTAGAACTATTAATCTGGTACTGAGATTCTTAAATAGCCGGTAATGGGTGACTCAGCTGTTCCTGACTTGAATTTGCCAGACGATGGCAGCAGAGTACCGGGAAATGGGCACCGGTCTGGTACTTAGAGAGTGAACTTGAGTGTGAATTTGAATCTGACAAGTTAGTTCCAGCCAAAATGTGCCAAAGAGGACATCACTGTAGAGCAGATTGCTTGTCCTTGTCTATTTAAAAGCCATGATAACATCTGGAGAGTCTCCCAGAGAATTAACTTTTAAAAAGGACTTAGGAACTTACCAATTGATGACAAAATGTATATTTTACTGGCTTTGGATTAGTACAAATTTCAGGTTGACTATTTCACATTTCAGTGCCAGGTGAAAGGTATCCCCAGTCCATTCCTTCAAATAATGATCACTTTATTGAGCTAATTAAGTTTGCTAGATCCCACCAATTTCTTCTTCCTACTATACTGAATGACTATTCAAAAACTTGAATTCTGACCACAGCTGTACCACTCATTAGCTGTTGTTAAGGGAAGACATATTACCTTTTGTGGTCTCAGTGCCATCATTTCGAAACTGGAAAGTCCTCATCACCTCAATGGCCCTTTTCCATTCTGATATTCTGTGATTTATAATCCCTCTACCTTTGATTACCCTCATTTTTCTAAGCTAGAACCACACCAGAGGTCCTCCACTTAAGTTCATAACGTAATGTTTTAGAGGCAGCATGGTGCTGTGGTTAAGATCATTGGTCACTTCTTAGCTATGTGACTTAGAGTAAATTATTTAAGGTCTCCTTGTGCTTCAGATTTCTGTAAAATGTTGACAATAATGTTACATATCTCGATGATTAAATGAGACTACTTAAAGAGTATACACATTGAATATATCAATATGAAAAGCATTAAGACCAGTGCCTCACAAATGGTATGTACTACATATATGTTAATTATCATATTACCCATGGGAACATAAACTCAAAAAAAAAAATTTCTCATCAATGAAATACAGATAAAATAAGAACTGGAGTTCTAGTCGAAATTAAGAGAAGTTCTAGTAGATTATACTTATTTTAACCCATTCCTCAAATTTCATGAGTGGGGGTCAGAGCATAAAGACTAGTAGGGCTAGGGCCGGCCGAGTGGCGCGATGGTTAAGAACTCGCTTGGGATGCCAGAGGGCCCCGGTTCGGATCCCACATATGAGGGCCAGTGACACTGCCCTCC
>NW_017731734.1:712516-772662 GCF_001890085.2 Hipposideros armiger
GACTGATCTGCCTCACCTGGGAAGAACGCAATGATGGTGCCAACTTGGGCCAGTGAAGCAACGTCCTCCACAACTAGACTGAAGAACAAAATGACAGTGACTTGTCTGTTCCCCTTCCCCCAATTCCCCAGCACTGTTCCCATCCCCCAATTCCCCAATTAAAAAAAAGTCTTTAAAAAAAAAAAAGAATCTTTGTATGTAAGGGAGTGGAGGGAGGGGGCAATGTGAATATGGCCCTTAGGAAAGTCGTAGCCAAATATCCCTCATCCCTACTCCCTGAGGACTTTTAGAGTCCTCATTAAAGTGCTATTTTTTGTGATGGAGTCACACCTAAAAGTGAGGAGAATTATGAAAATGAAATTGGAAAGAAGGTGTGAAAGAAATTAGGGATAGGGAAAAATGGTAAAAAATGGTTTGAATAGTTGACCCAAACTTGAATTTACCTTACTTCATACTTTTCTTTAGGTTTGGCCCTGGGTCACATTTTTCATAAATATACAAGACCAATTGACCTCTTTAAGAAAGGAGTCACCCCAGCCAATGTTCGCCAGGGAGAAGAATTCCAAACCTGGAAGGTAGAGATATAGCCACCCTAATGACTCCACCAGCTCGTCTCCCTAGCTTGGCTTACCTCAGCAGCTAGGAAGTCTAGTTAGAGCTCTCCTCCTGTACCAATGGCCTTAGGTAGGAGAGACAGAAGATGTCCCTGCATGACTCTTCTTCTTTCAAGCAGGGTCAGGACCACATGTCCACTGAATTCCAATAAAAAGGAAAGCAATGTGGTAATAAGTCCACAAAGAGCATACAGAAATATCTTGTATTCCTATATTCATGACAGCCATCGTTGTTCTTCTAATCCTACCGTTCACTCTGAGGCTCCATATTCTTCTATCCTCAGTGTCCATCTCCACCTAAGCTGTGGCCCTCTTTATGACTCATTCCAATGATTACAATAGTTTCCTAGCTGGTTTCCCTGGATCGAGCCTCTTTTCATGTCAATCTATGCCATTCTTCATGGTTATAATAATTGTCTTGAAATAAAGTTCTGACCATGAATGGATGTATGGATAAATAAATAAGCAAATGGATGAATGTTATCCCCACCTTTGTAAGACTAAGGTATTGGCTTGATTTATTGTTCTCCTGCTTCTTCAGCTCCTAAGAGTAGCGGTTCTTATCCAGAATACATGATATTACTTTTTAGGTGTGTCACAATGATCCATAAGTATAAAATTTTATAAACAATTGCAAAAATTAGAGCAGATTCAGAATTATCCAAATAACGTAGGGATTATTTTTACTCATTTCAACTATGATAAGATTTCTTAAGGGAGATAGAAAGGAGTAGAATTATTACTATCCATATATGAGGCATGTCTTAACATGTGGTCCTTCATGTATGCTAGGAAAGAAAAATGTTTGCATGTAGCTTTCACTTCTTGAATAAGAGAGAAAGATTAAAATGTTGACCACATATAAGACATCCAGTTTTCTTCAGTCAATCACAGGTCTTATATGCTGTGTCTTTTTTGAAGTCTAATGCTTTATCCAGAAACCTTCTTCAGAATATCCATAGAGAAGTCATAATAAGCCATAGCAAGACATTATCAGTCTAGCTAGGCTGTTAGGCAAAATCCATTCCATTTTTCCCTTGCCTAAAATATGAAAAAAAATAACTATTTGCATACTGTCAGCTATAGATAGATAGACAAAAATATAAATAAACAAAACGATCAAACTGCCTTAGAATGAAATCAGAGAAACTTCAGTGACTTATCTACTGCCCAAAGAGAGGTAACTTTGTCTTCCTATTTTTATTTTACTCCCAAATGTTTGAAGCAGCATATAAATTCAGATTGAATGCAACAATAAATTGCTGCATGTTCTTTTTTTTTGTAAATGTTTTTATTGGGGAATTGGGGAAGGGGAACAGTGTTAGGGAATTGGGGAAGAGGAACAGCCAAGTTGTAGTTCTTCAATCTTAGTTGTGGAGTGCACAGCTAGCTCAGCTCCAAATCCAGTTGCCATCCAGCTGCCCATTGGCAGCTCACGGCCTGTTCAGCTCAAGGTGCCATGTTCAATATTATTATAGTTGCAGGTGGGCATAGCCCACCATCCCATGTGGGAATCGAACCAGCAACCTTGTTGTTAGGAGCACGTGCTCTCACCAGCTGAGCCATCCTGCCACCTGTTGGCAGCTCAGTGGCAGCTCAGCTNGAATCGAACCAGCAACCTTGTTGTTAGGAGCACGTGCTCTCACCAGCTGAGCCATCCTGCCACCTGTTGGCAGCTCAGTGGCAGCTCAGCTCGGGCGCAGCTCACTGGCCCATGTGGGAATCAAACTGGCAACCCTGTTGCTCAGAGCTCATGCTCTTAACCAACTGAGCCATTCAGCTGGCCCCATCATTGCATGTTCTTAACTGCCATATCTGCAACCTGGCAGAGAGAACACCTTTAGACATTTTCTGAAGGTCAGTGAGAATATAAAATTTAGAGTTGGGAGAGACCAAAAGAGATTATGTGGACCAGTTTTCTCTCACCTTCAGACTGCCAACACACAGCCAGAGACTTCACCAACCCTCATAGAGGCTGTTATTTCCAACCCACACATACATGCGTGTACTTTGATAATTATGAAAGCTTCCATAATTAAACAAATCATTAATGCATTTTCAGAAGAAATTTTATTAAGAATGATACAAGGGAAGATTCAAAGCTTTAGCAAAAACTTCCATAAATTCATAGGCCTCACCCCATCCACTTATTTCCCCTCCCCACATACCCTTTTTTTAGTACCTGGCAAATGTTGTTGGCTAGAAAGTTAGGCTTTAGGAAAGCAGAGACTTCCCGAAAGTTCCATTGTTTGTAAGCCAGCCTGAGCATGTTGCCTTTTACATTCCATAGCTCACAGCCTTCTATCACATAGACTAAGCCGGCTGAAGATTGACAGTTGGTAACACACTAGTTCTCACTCAGATTTTTCTTCAGATGTTCCCTTCCTGAGCCTTTCCCCTAGGGCAAAAGGTAACCACAAAATAAGGAAACATCAGTCAACCTGAAAACCCTCATCAAGCCCCCATATGAAAGCGAAGGCTTCTGAGGATTACAGGGAGGGAGCAATCTTATGCCAAACCTGGCTCTTCGCACAGCTGTACAATGTGATTACTGATGATTTAGGCAGACAAATCACATATGCAAAGGATGTCCCTCTTCTTCCAGAAGTGTGTTTTGACTCAATTGATATTTTCTGTGGATTAGAATGGTTCGCCAAGAATTACAAGAAAAGAAAAGGTGGTACCAAAATATTTTTGTGGCTTTTTCTGTCTACTCTTGTCCCAAACCCGGTGATATGTGGGTTTATGGTTTTGTTCCACGTGAACTCCCCATTCTGAGTAGTCTAAGTACAGAGATGGTTCTTAAAGCTAACAGTCGTCGCCCCAATAAACTTTAATTTTAAAGAAAAATTGACACAGGAGGAAAAGGCCACATCTCTTTTCTCTGCTTGGGTGGGCAGGGAAAGAGGAGTAGCGAGGATGGCTACTCTTTGACTCTGTCCTTCTCTTTGATAACTTCTTCTCAGACAGCCTCCCCATCTCTGATCAGGTTTGGACAAGCAGATAGTGCAGGGTTCTTGGAGAGTGAAAGAGAAACATTTAACTTCTAAAGCATCCTTTAGAACGTTATTTGTTTATTACATTAGCAAGTGCCAATTCTTATTGACCAACAATGGCTTCATAGCCTAGGTAATGTGTTGAAAGGGTTCCTAGGTCGAATCTGGGTTCTGGAATAAGAATGGCATGATTGAGTACCAACATATGGGTACAGGAAGAAGTAGTGGCTTATGTGTCAGTTGTTTTCCATCTCACTGCAGCTTCATGTTGCCCATTGAATTACTAAATTTCAGACAGTCTTGTGTTTATCCTCACAATCACCCTTTGAAGTCCCAGTATTATCCCCATTTGCAGATGAGAAAATTACTTGCTTTTGTGTTATTTTCAGATTTTGAAATTCACAAATGTTTGGAGATATAGTCCATGTAAACTCAAGATTCTTAAAAAGTTAAAATGAATAATAAAGAAAGCCATAAACGAAAAAAGAAGTAAAGGGAGACAATATCCGAGTAGAATGAATTGCAACCTGAGCTGTATCTGCAGAAGGGAGAAGGGGACTTGTACAGTATTTTCTTCTTGGAGTCCTATAGTGACTCTAGACCCTGCCTGTAGCAGGAAGGCCCCAGGAGCTATACTCTTGGGTGAGATCGGAGGAGTAATGGATTAGAAAAGTATAGCAGCCAACTCAGTAGGTACTTACCTTAAGCGTACTATATGGTATTAAAATTCTCACAATCATTTTCTAATTCTGAAGCAGGAAATTAAAGTGTTTTCTCTAATTCATCCTCTTAGAACTAGTCTTTACCTAAGGATCCCCAGCCTCACCCTAGTCAAGGGCCCAGAAGTGTCTCAGCCAATAGGAATGGTACAAAAATTTCTTATGAACAGATATTTTACCAACTTACAAACATTGCTATTCTATTGCAGGGACAATAATAGTAAAGAAAAGCAGCACGAAGGAATTCTATAATACAGCAATGACGGATTTTTTATCAGTGGAACGGCCAAGCATAATTAGCAACTTGAGCTTTGTCACCAGGTAAGAGCCTCAGAGAACCCTGGTCCCCTATGGTTTTCTGAGAATCATAGGGCAATAAAAATTTGACTTAAACCAGAATATTTGCTTTATCAGCTCCTATACTGACCAATGGAATTGTTCTTAGCCAACACGAATTCATCCATACTTCTCCCAGTATCATTAAGCTAAGCAAATATACCCCCCTCAACATTCTTCAAATAGTTTGTACCTATGATAACGAAAGGTTATGTACTCAGTTTCTTTCATGTCACCTTTCAGGCACTCTAGAAATGTGAGTTGGGATGGTATTTCAACTATTCCCAACTGGCTTTTCTATTATTAATCTATTTCCTATTTCCAACAAATTGATGATGAGATTGCCTTTGTTTCGGAATCTGCAATGTAGGGTCACTAAATTCTTCCTCCCTGGCTCTCTTTCTCCTGCAGCTCTTCAGTACATTAAAACCTTGATTAATTAGAATGCTGGGTTGGAGGTAGAGGGTGATCTGTCTAGTTGATTTTAAATAGAGGGTTGATCTAAAAGTTCTATTACTCTGAGCTCTATTGTGGATAACTATTATATGTTCGCAGAGTTTCAGTTTAGTAGCTGCACCATACCAAGAAAGCCCTTAATGACTAAGAAATGTGATTGCATTATCAGAAAAGCATAGTCATTATGCTCTGGCATTACATAATGTAAATTCAAATGCTGGCTCTAAGCTGTGTGAACTTGGGCAAGTTGCTTTGCTTCAAGGTGTCTCAGTTTTGCTATCTTAAATGAGTATAGTAGTAATGAATACTCTGTAGGTTTTTTGTAATGATTGAATAAGTTTAAGTATTTAAAGTACTTTTCTTGATTCCTGGCTGAGAGTAAGTGCTCATTAAATGTTCCTTATTATTGCATTTATCAATTATTATATCTAGAAACGTGCACAAAATTGGACTGAATATGTAGTAAGTGCAGAGCCTTCCAAAGATGTGGATTTTGAAATAAATCCTTGATCTTGTTTTTGCTATAATTCACCTCTTTCTTTTAATGCGTTTTCTTTACATGAAAACTCATGCTGTTGTTCAACTAAGGATTCTGGGTAGATGGGTTGTGGGTCTGGTTAACAGAGGTTTGACTGTACCTCTCCTAGAGGTAAGGCAGGCCTTAAATGTCTGAGCCACCACTTCATGTGTGCCCTGAGGAATATAAAAGTCCTAAGACTTATAGTTTCTGCCCTTCTTTGCCTTTCATTCCAGGGTTTTATGAAACTACATGAGATAATTTATGAGAAGGGAGTAGAAACTATTTAGAGGAAAGGTGCTATGGAATTTCGTGAATTTATATTTTACCTCACACTTAATGATAACAAAACAGCTACAGACTAGCATTGGGATTTGCAGATAAATTTTTTTCTTTTAAAGCAGCCGGTAACTAAGTATTTATTGAATACCTATGTGTGCTAAGTAAACACTACAGACACTGTGCTCAGTGCATTTGTAGATACGGAAATCATGCTTCAACTCCTATGCAATCTAGTTGGGCAGACAAGATGAATTCAGATAAAATCAAACAGAGGCCAAATGAGGCAGCATTCCTTTAAGTGCTACATTGATGATTCTAGCAGGTCAAAGGAGGAAGAGGTCAAGGAGGGCTGGATGGAAAGTTTCCTGTGGGAGATGGGATTTGGGAAGGAGGAAGAGAGTGAGCATCTCAACTCCTGTGAAGGATGGTACATAGGCCAGGCATGGGGAAAACATCAAGCTTCCATGTACCAGCTAGCCTGATAAGAAGTGAGAATTCATGGTAGAATACTGTGAGAAATAACACCTCAAATTTCTTAAGAATACATTCTTGGCTATTGGTATTGTGCATGTGAGTACATGAGTGTGTACATTATATTTATGTTAATACAAAGTTATTACAAAAACAAAATGATTCACATCTGTAAACTGTTTAGATATATAAAGACAACATATATGATGACACATGAAGTACTCCAACCATGCTTATGTTTTCATTTATTCTTTGCCATGGCTTCTCTGTGATAATTCATGGATAATCAGAGCCACAAAAAAATCCTCAAATGTAATTTTAGCCATTTAGTTTCACAGACTTTCCCCACATTCTTTAGCACAGCTATAAAAATGAAATAATTTAACTTATTTGTATTTTGCCCATTGTCTTTAATTCCCGCATTGTGTATGATAAATAAAGAAATGATCCAAAGCAGGCATCTAAAAGGAGAATTGATCCAGATGGCCTAGTCCATCCACAAACTGGGTCCATCAGCCTTATGTCTAGCTAGATGGTCCCTGAATATGCTTTAAAATCCCCTACAGAAAGTCAGAGACAGACATAGGTACCCATCCATGGGTAGGTGATAGTTACCCTTCAAATCATCTCTAAAGATGATGCTTAGTTAACTTACACCTCTTAATTCAAAATAAGATGTGTTTACATGAACTACAGAGGCTTAAAACAAACACACCAATTAGGACCATACTGCTGATTAGACAATCATATACCCTTAGATAGATAAGTGCAATTTGTGGCTGAATTTCTGTGGTATTTCATCAATGGAGTTGGTTAGCTCAATTGATTTAAGTACAGTGTTAATGGGATCAATGACAGAGCCTGCTCCCACTTAGAACTATAGAATAGGGTGGCTCATTTTTTTTCAGGGTGAAGATAACTCTAGCCAGCAAACTGGCAAACATATGTACATATGTCGTGGATAACAACAACGAGTGATAAAATAGACTTGATGGCTTCATAGATACAAATAGGTATTATTGGGAAAAAAACATCAAACACATGGTGTGTGCTATTTATGATCCATTTTTTGATGTGTTAATAGTATTACATTCATATAGCAAAAGCAGCATAATGTTATTTATAGTTTTGCTGACAATGGGCCTGATGCTTTTAAAGATGTAATCTCCAGGCCACCAGTGGGTTTTCTGGTCAGCTCAGAAACTGCTATCTTCTATGCTTAGTACTTGAAGCAATACAGACGGCCCTAACTTATACAAAAGTTATTGTCCCATATTTCATTGTATCCCTGTTATAAGCAATGTTATAAATAGCATTTAGGTTCTGAGACTAACACTCAAAAGTCTATTTAATAGATAATAGTTGAATATGTATTTGTTAAATAAATAAACACTGGCCCTATTCACCTAAGTTCTGTGTCCTTAAATCAAGGAGTCATGTAATATGAGATAAAACGAATATTTCCTCTTCCTTTCCAGGGTGATAAAATTAGACCTATGCAAAATTTTATGATAAATAACGATGAATCTCGACTACTCCTGGAACCCCTTTGTCTTTGCTTCTAGTTCCTTTATTCTGATCGCCCTACTTTGGGTGAGCTGAGAAGAATTCTGCCCATTTTACCTGTTCTACAATTATTTATTATTTTCTTCCTCTTCTCTATCAAAAATCACTTTTTCAATAAAACTAATTTTAAGTAGACATTAACAAGAAAATATTTAGCTACAACTAATTCATATTATGGTGTGACTGACCAGTAACACAATAACCACACTAAGTCATTCGTGTTTTTAAAAGTAGGTGTTTATAAACTCAAGTAGATATTGATAGATATCTAGTCAGTGAAACAAGGAGAGGCAGACATTTCCAAGCAGCATATAATGCATTTGGGTCAGGAGAGGAAACTATCTTTAATAGAAAAGCTTGTCTTCTTTGGGCTTATCAGCCCTTCCATAGAAATCCCCCCTGTGTGTCTCTAATTCAACTCTTCTGGACTACATTGAAATCTAAATACCTACTTTCCCACATAACTCCTCTTCCCACTATGTCTTTGTGAAACTTATACCCAAGATCATATTTATAATATTAACTTCACACACTCCATGTTCTTTTAGAGATACCAGAGATCATAAATGTTATATTTTTCTTCTTTTCCTAATGCTCAACCTGGCCTTAGCTCTTTCAAGGTCAAGTGGCCCACAGATATCAGCCATCAGATTGTCACTATAGCAGGCATGAGCCTTAGTTTACCATTCTCTTTAACCTTGAAGCTTCGGTTTCCTCATCTGCAAACTAGAGATAACATTAGAACCTAAATAATTGAAATGTTGGGATCACTGAATGAGATAAAACATATTAAGTGTGGAGTACCTGACACACAGTAAAAATTGAGCAAGTGATAAATGGTTCATGCTATTGTCATTCTGGTTCCCCCACCCCGCTCTGCCATCATTCCTCGGCTCTTAGGTGCCCCTGCTTTGCAACCAATTTCTTTGTACCCCTTTCTTTGTACCCCTTTCTTTCACATTCAGAGGGAGAGAATTTAAAGTCTAATATCTTCCAAAATTTCACTATCTACTACCTACCACCCATAGGCCATCAGCTCAATGGAGCATATCAATAGGGTTTTCAGTGAAGATCTATAATGTAGCACCTCCCACTGGGTTAGTCACTTTGCCACGTCCAATTCTGCCCATAGCTTGCCATTCCCCCTCTAAAACACTTTTTGACGGCAGTTCCAGCTCCTCCCTTGGCTATTTTCCAGTGCCTTCCAGCACAACTGATCCCGTGGCAGTCTTCAGTTTCTGAACAAATTACAGCCTGTTTTGAAGGACTGCCAGGATACCCTCTTCCAGGCCAGAAACATGTTAGTGTAAGAGGTTTAAAGACCATGAGGACATGGAGAAATCCATCCAACTGGGAGAAATTGTTTGTTTCTCTTCTGGCACAGCCACTCCTGGCCTTACGTAATTTATGCCTAGGCACAACTCCTGAAACATCTGTCCTCATGACCTCTCACTTTTAGGTATTATGCCCCTTCTACCACACACACACTGTTCTCTTAAGAAATGAAGCAGGACCCTTCCTCTATTTTTATTCTCAGTTCTGCACACTTCATTGAATTCTGTGCCCGAGATGATCCAAACAAGAGAAACATCATCTTTTAGCCTCAGTGATGTCTGAACTATTGAGGACCAGCTTCCATGGTCTTTCCAGAGGCAGAATACTAGATATAAATCACCATGCATGGTTCCTCTTCTCTATTCATTCACATCTTGTCTGAATTTTCTAGAAAAATTGATCCTACAAAATCCGAGCAAGTGTTTTTTCTCCTGTTCTTTCATATTCAGTTTTTAAAATGGCTTTCCCTCTTGACAAACATAGATTTTTCTATTTGAGTAAAATATAGTCCATAACTAGAAAATAAAAAACATACCATTGGTATGGAGTTTAATAAGCATCTTAATCAAGTCTCAATACAAAGTCCAAAGAAAACAATAATACAAAATGTAGTCATGTATATTTACAGGTATAGGCATGGGGTAGGGATAGAAACAGACTTACACATACGCATATAGAAATGGTATTTTTAAGCACAATGACCCTGAGTTCCAAAGACAGATAAAAGAGTTAAGGTAGCAGGTATTATAGGAAAGTCAGAATTTAGAAAGAATGAGTAGGTACTTTCCTTTAGACCCTCTAAATACCTCTTTTCTAGTTCTTGTCTGTTTCTAGCAAAAATTTGACTTCTGAGAGGCAATGTGACACAACTCTGGGAAAGTACCACACATATAAGAATAATTCATCAGTTCTGTATAGTTGAACAAATGAGTTATTTAGATTAGCAAACTATTTTATTATTATTACTTGAAAATAAAAGCTTCAGTGTTCATAAAAGCGTCAGAGTAATATTGTAGAAAATTCAACATATATTTTTCCATTACTTTCATCGTCTCTCCCTGTCTGTTTGACCAGATTGGGAGGCTGTCATAAAAGAGGGACAAAGGCTGTTTTAAAATCTCTTTGTGATTCTGTGGACTGGTCTTAAGAAAAATGAAGTCAAATTCTCCTAGGTCTTGTGGTTATGGAAATTTCCATGTTTCCTCGTCTTAGCTGAGTGCTAAGATGAGGAAGCAGCCCTCATAGCATGGGAATAAAAATTACAGTGTGACAACTGATCATTTACTGAGTATGTATATTTATTTGCATTAAGTAATAAGTTTTTACATGTTTTCTTTCTTATATATAATCTCCTACAAGGCAGGGGTGAGACCTTTTCTGTTTAGGGTCATATATAAAAGACCAACCTGACAAGACAAGGTGAAGATGATGGGAAGCTTAGTCACTGTTTCTAAGTAAACCCTATTCAAGGACTAAGGACATGACTTTCATAGTTTATAGCAGAAAAAAAAAAAAGTGAAGTCGACACTTGCCACAGATTTCTCATTCTTATTATCTGCCCTATGTTTGACACCCCACCGTCACCCTTCTCAGGGGATCACAATCCCCAGCTACTTACTGCCCTCATTAACATCTGTCTGAACCATCATTTTCAAAAACAGAAATTTAAAATATTAACCCTTCTGGGATAGTTTTTCTTTCATCAGGGATCAAGAACTTTAGCTAAGGAACCTAACTGGGAGATTGCAGGCATCAACCAAAAGGGGGCATGATTTTAGGTGACATCAATATAAGGGCCTCCTGGGTATACCCAATCCCGTACCTCAAAGCCCATGGCATGCTACGACTTGTTAGTTTTTAGGTTGCAGCAGGAGTAATCAAGCAGGAGGCTGCCCGATCCTGTGACGACAGCAGGGGCTTCAGAAGTGGACTGTCAATAGTCAGATCTCAGCCCTTTGACCTCCATGCTGTGTGATCTTGAGCAAGTCCCTTACTCTTCTTTGGCTCAGATCTCTTATCTGTAAAACAAGTGTACCAATCTTACAGGGCTGATGAAAAGATGAAGTGTGAGACTCTTGGCCAAGTTCCCAGCAGAGAGTACGCTCTCAATTAATGTTAGCCATTATCATGACACAGAAGACAAGATTGTCTAGGAAATAATTGAACCCATCATTTAGAGACACCTCAAAGCAGGCTTCTGCTAAAATTTTGCTAGCGTTGTACAATTGTGTTAACACACACAGCATGAGTAGGAAAAACAGAGGACTTGAGATAAACGTTATTTTAGTTGAAATCTGAGGGGTACAAGGCTGCAGCAGAACTCACCTTTAGTAATATAAGAGGTAGACCCAGTTCTCGTCTCCCCATGAAGCAATGTGGTCTTTTCCTGGGAAGAGTGATTTCTTTTATTAGCCCTTTCTCTAAGGACTTGAGAATATAAGAATGCCCAGCCTATATTAGGCTCATGCTCCCAAAGACCACACTGGCTTTGATAGTGAAAGTCAAGAACAGGACCCCAAAATTGTCCTGAACTCAACATCAAGTATCAGGGATGTTTACTCAATATATTCTTGACTTTTGTGCAGTTATCTGTAACTTTTCATACAGACTTGACAAGAACAAGTTAGTTTTTGAGTCTGTAACAGTCTCCAAGTCATTGGGAAAATCTGTCTTGCCAAGAAAGGAGTAAGCAAAGGCACCTTTAACAAACTCCTCTCCTTCCCACTCTAGAACCTACCTCCTATTTCCTCCCTGTGACCTGTCCTGTTCTATAGGCCAGGTCGATGAAGGCAAACACAAAGCAGGCAAGACTTTAGGGTTGCTGGGGAGCTTTACACCTTAGCAGCTGTCTTCAGCACACACGCAGCTATCAGGACAATAAAATATAGCTCATTGCTTCTACCCACAACCAATTAGGTCAGCTGTAAATATTGGAATTGCTTGGTAAACATGCTGGAAGATTGTGCTGACTTGTTAATATAAGTGAAAATGTAATTAGATTTATAACACTTTTTTTTTCCAAACCATAATTTACAACAACAACAGAAGAAAAAAATTCTCTTGCAACCTGCTGAAATATCATTATTAAAATGCACATGAAAAGTCAATTATGCCAGAGGGAGGCATTTAAGAGAAGTGAGTTCCTATACCCTGGGATTATACCGTGGGGATTACATATTTCTTATTTATTTATTTATTTATTTATTTATTTATTTATTTTCTCTGAGATCTTTGCTGCTGCCAAATGAAAAGAAACAGATATTTTACTTATTTCACTCTGAAATATTGCTGCAGATAGTGCTAAAAAGTAAACTAAATAACCTGACTCCCTGGAAACCTGCTCTGCTCTTCCCAAAGCCCCGGGAACAGCCAAGTCATCACCATTCTTTTTGATTTACAAGGCTGTCTCTCTTAAGCAAGAGTCATATTCCTTAAAACAAGCGGAGACTAAATATTTTTTTCTAAATGTTATTCTGTTTTGCACTCAGAATGAGTAGGTTATTAAGTGTAATTCTGCCCTTATGTACAGACAATAAATAACCCCACATTTTTGTTTTTTTAAATGCAGAGTTTCCTCTATGCCCAGGGTCATACTGGGAGCACAACTCTCCCCTCAGACAAGATGGCACAGGTGCCATACTTGCCCTGCCTGGGCCAGGAGACATTTGGCAGCCTCGTGCGGAGCTGGACTTCCTCTGCTGCAGGGGCCTTTGTGTCAGGCGAGGCTCCCTCGCTTCTCTTCCAGAGACTGGGATTTTAATCCCAGTTCCAATTTTCACACACGCAGTTTGCTGCCCCTCTGCTTTCTGGTTTCCTGATAACGAAATGTAGGCATTATTATATCTCATCTGCGTTTAAGGTACCAGTGGGGAAAAGCTAGTTTAAAAAATATCATAAAGCAATTTATAAGTGTGAGCGAAGCTGCTATTTTCTGTCTCAAACTTCTCCTAAAATGCTCAGTTTAGATAATGGAAGAAATTTTTAATACATATTTTTTAGAATTGCTAGTGCATATATTGTGGATAAATTATTCTTTGGGGAAAGATTCTGGTGTTGCTATGTAAAAATCAATCAATAAAGTAAATCACATATCTGTGCATATATATGTATATGATTTCTTTATACATTTATACTTTATACACCCCTACAATACATGCTCTACAGATATACCTATTTACAGGGAGGTCTTCCAACATAAAAATGTTCACAGTTTTTATTTATTAATTGATATAATCATTATGATTAACACCTTTGTATTTACATTTTATTACAAGTCAGGAGCACATTAATATTCCTAGTTCTTAAAATAATATTCATTAAAAAAATTTTCATCCTGATTAGCTTAGATTTGCTTCAATTGAAATATTCTGTTAGATTTTACAGTCAGCCAAGCCTGGCTTTTACACTGTTTGGGGGTAAATCTGAATATTCTGGGACTTTTCTAAATATCCCTGGTTTCAGCTTTTGCCCACAGCATATGTATTCAGCTGCCAGGACCATGGGCAATATGTTTCTTATTTTCTCACTTGAATTCTCTTTTATTCCTTTGAGAAAGCCCTTTTGTGAATCAGCCTCAGAAACCAGTTTTAAGAGATTTAGAAATGGCTCAGAGGGAAAAGACAACTGGGAAGGATTTGTAGGGCCAGGTCAAATATCTACTTGGCCTATGAGCTCAGCTTTCCAGGAACCGTTCTCAACACCCACACCCCACCCAAACTAATTGATTTTCATCTGCATCCTTTAAGCTAACCCGGGAACAAGTTCTGAGGTAGCAGAAAAAAAAAAAAATCAATGTACCCAGTGGCATAAGACCCTGACCTCTCTGTATGGATTCTATCTTTTTTTCCCCAGCTAATTTTAGGGGAAAAGGGTGAACATATTCAAGTGTAAAACAGGCAGAAACCATCCTAGGTGAGTTCACATTCATCTCATTTTCTAAGTTAAAGACCTATATCAGATGACTCTAAATCTTAAGGGATATTTGGGGCCAGAAAGAACACAGGAAAAATATGTTTTTACAATATTTATAAGCACATTATCTCTAAAGATCCTGATTATATGCCTTCTTCTAGAGCAGCAGTTCTCAACCTGTGGGTCGCAGACCCCTTTGGGGGTCAAATGACCCTTTCACAGGGGTCGCCGGGTACTCGTATGTGGGCATATCTGCATGTGGGCCTGGAGACGGGTAGAGGAGCGGTGTCTCGGTTCCTAAGACCATCGAAAATATGTGTTTTCTGATGGTCTTAGGCGACCCCTGTGAAAGGTTGAGAACCGCTGTTCTAGACGGTCTTTCAAAGTCTACCTTCCTACCAAGGGTCTTTTTTTTTTTTTCTTTAAGGGAGAGGAAGTAAAGGTAAATTGTTCTGAATGAAACACTCTTTTACCAGATATTTTCACCTCTACCTCTAGATCTGTGGAACAACCTCAGGCTCTCTTTTTTCCTCCCCTTACTTCTTCACTTTCCTTCGTTTTACTGTCTCAGCCCCTGAACCTTGTCATAGTACTTTTCCAGGTGTATTTTCCCAAGCCAAGAAATACCAGAAGCGTAGAGAAGGTATGACACAGTAATTCCCAGGAGTATGGGAGTGTGTATGTAGGCATGGATATAAAAACTTCAGGGGACAGGACGCTTCTTCAAACTGTATGCTGACCCATGACCTCATACCACTTCCTGTCTGGCTTATTTTCACACTAAGAATCACGGCGTGCTGGGCTAGATGTTAATGTTAATGACAGGAGCAGTGAAGTTGAAAGGAAGTGAGGAGAAATGGAGAAGTACGAAAAGTAAATAGATTCTGGAACAATCTCACTATGCTAACTTAGGGAATCAAATTATGAAATTGAAACGTTCCCCAAGTACCGAATTTCTGCCACTGTTAACTGCACTCAGAAACGCACTTTAAGGTACGCAAAAACAAACAATACAACAAACAGGCACCCTAACCTGGTCTGTCAATGGCTAACACCTGGACTACCAGTCTGAGTTAGGGATAAAAGAAGCAAGTGAGGATGCTGGGACACAGATTTTTCTGCTAAATTTAATCAATTCTCCTGTTTTCTCCATTTTAATCCTAAAAATATCTGGAATCGCTCTACCCTTTCCATCTCCAATTCCAATCCCAAATCCAAGCCACCATCTTCTCTTTCTAGACCACTGTTGAAATGGCTTTTGGCCTGGTCTTCCACAGCTCTTCTTGTCCCTTATTATCTATACCTATATTATACTTAGGATGACATACCAAAAGTGAACATTTGACAGTATTGCTTCCCTTCAATGGTTTTTCAGTGCCCTTAGGAATGAGATAAAAATTCTTAACACCATCCTTGATCATGTGGGACCTGCCTCTCAACAAAAGTCCTCTGAACTCAAATAATACTGTATTTTCTCACTTCTCCAAGTATTTCCTACCTTGAGCCTGTGCATATACCTAGAATGTCCTTCTCTTCTCATCTTTATCTAGTAAATTCTTACTATGTTCCAAGGGCATCCAAAACTCAACTCAAAATACCCTGGATTACTGAGATACAAAGGACTTGGTATTTGATTAACATCCAAAAAATATCCAGCTTCTCATAATGAGGAATGAACTCCTTTCAAACAAAAATATTTCTCTCATGTGGTGGTGTCTTATAAAGCCAATTTATCAATGAAATAGAAATATTTTAATTAATGTCCAATTACTTGCAAGTAGCAGAAACCCATTTAAAATAGATAAGAAACTTTCTAATAAGGAATCATGGAACAGAAAATCTATAAGAGAGAAAGTGATGTATGTCTTCTGGTGAGACTGGAGCCAGGAAGTGGAAATCTGTGTGCCCTGAGGCTGCTGCACTGTGCTGTTGGGTCATGGGAGCTATCTCATAGGCCTCATTCTATGCACAAAGACTTTCTGTAAAACTCTCTGTTCTATGGGATCTGGCTACTCCTGTCCTGAAGCAACATCCCAGCTCCAACAAGTGACTAGATTCCCAGTATTCCAGTTTCCCATTGCAGGAAGAGACTGATTGGCTCAGCTCAATCAGGTTCCTGACTTGTTCAATCATATCCAGAAAGTGGAGTCATCAAGAATAAGCTTGGCCATTATGTGGGGGCTGAGGCAACTCTCAAAGAAGTGCAGGTAATGGGTTTGGTAGACACCCCAAAGAATCTACTTCAAATAAACACAAGAATCATAATCATAATACATAAATACACTTAAACAATATCATGTCAAACTATATATATCATGCCCCTACAGGGTACACAGTAATATAGCAAATATTTGTGGTGCCCATTAAATAGTAAATCTATCCTTAAGGAGCGTATGTGTGATATACAAGAAAAAAAGTAAGTCATCAATTAATTGTAGAATATATTGACTAAAGGTACTGCATGTTTTCATCTAATATTCAGTAAGTGTCTTTGATGCGTATTGTGCTTTCATGGATTCATTAATTAGAAAGTTGCTTTGAGGGATGAGTCAGGTATTGTGTTAGAGATCAGAAAATTAGTGAGATTAATAAGGAAGGCTTCTTGCAGGAGACAGATCTTGAGCTGCATTTGAAATGCCAAATGCATTAACAGCTGGCATACTGTGATCTGCATGAACAACAAATAATTAATACAAAGCAAAGCAAACTTGATTGAAGGAAAATGCAGGTTGGCTTTCCCTCACGTGACGTTTACCTGGCAACTGGTAAACCATCAGGACTTTCCTCAAGTCACTTTCTCAGGTCTTTTTGCAGGCCTGCCTAGAGTGGGCACTGTAAAGATTGGTTTATGGCTCAGATATTTGTTACATTTTAATAAGGCTTGGAAACTTAGATGTTATTCACTGTAGCTGCCAATCAAGTACCTGTGTGAAAGCAAGACAAACATAACAGTAAATGCTAAGCTCTCCAGTGTTCAGCGATGCTGGCAGGATGCACTGTAGGCTTTATGAATGTGTGAGAGTGAATATACAGAAGCTTGGGAAAAGGTCATTGGTATTTTTGGAGCAATAAATCAAGTATGGAAAGATTTGCATTTTGGCGGTATAACATACAGGGCTGGATTAGAGGGAGAGAATGCTTTGAAGTAATATTTCTCTGCTGACTTGTTTTATTAGCTTCCTTTAAACATGTTACATTATTGCTTATAGAATTTCATTTACTCGGATTGGCAGCTTGATAAATACGTCTATTGGCGATGATTTGGATTGCTCTGGGCATTAATATTATTAAAACCTGTCACAAGGAAATGTCTGAAAGATGACTTACTGTAAAGATTACAGCGTGAAATAAATCATCCTGTGGTATTTGTTACCATTTATGGCCTCTTGGAGCTGAGTCAATCCCTTTTTATGTTGCATTATTTTTCAAGTTTTTATAGCCTTACATTATATATTGCTGTCAGGAATGAACAGATGGGGTGTCGAACATGAGCTTTCTGAATAATTCCCACCCTCCAGTTATTTGTATGAAGGACAAGTGTAAAACTGCGCGTTCTCGAGTGATAAAGGAGAGAGAAAGAGGTGGAGAAGCTGCTGTTGAGGAACAGGGATCCCTTTTGTCACATTGTTTAGGCCAATTCCACCAGCTGGTTGGAATCCCTGACTGGCATTCACCCTGTTTGGGTTTCAAGCAAGAGCTGAGGTGGCTGTATTTGGCTCCAGTGAGCCAACAAATGCCATTTTGAACTGCATTTTCTTAGAGTGCCTCTTGCTGAGACACTTCTGCGTTTGGAGGTGAATGTGTCATTTTCTCTTCCTAAAAAGCTGAGAAATTTGAGGAAAAAGCCCCACAAGAACAGTAGAACAAGAAGGAAGACATTGAAAAAATTTAATATTGTTTGAATGAGTGATGAATGTGGGAGCATTCTGTGGGGGTGCCAAAGGATTCTGTGCATCTGAATTGTTCACCAATATGAATTGTTTAGAATCAACACAAAAGGAGAGAAAGGAGCCCCATGGATATTTTGAGGCCCCTTGTGGAGGAGGCAAGAACAGAGATCTCCAAGGCCTGTACACATTGAAGTCAAGTGTGCCCTGAGGATCGTTAGCTGTTCTCCTCCTTCTCGGATGGGTCCAGGGTGCTGCTTAACTGTCCCACAAGCCCCTCTGCAAAGTCCTAAGGCTCTGCTGCCATTGACAGAGAAAACTGATCCACGGAAAAGACAGCCAGCTTTTTAAGAGGACAGGGGAAGTATGTGTGAATTTCCCTCACTTATCTTCCCTACCCACCCCTACATCCATTCTGAGCAGTTCTATAAAGTACCAGCATATAACAGACACAGAGTCTGGGTGGCTGGCATCCGAAGTCATTGTTTTCCATCTTGGGACTTGGAGTGAATTGCTTAATTTCGCTTGTCATAAATTATGGATAAGAATATTTTTATGCTTACTTCATGGTGTTGCTGTGAAATGTCAAATCATACAACAGACACACACATACATACATACATACACACACACACACACACACACACACACACACACTTAAAATTTACTGGCTTCTGCATCTGTCAAAGGTAGGTGTTTTAATTACCATGTTGCAGCCAGACTCTTGCCTTCTCTCCTATAAAGCCTACATTTTCTTGAGTTTATCACTGTCTTTTACTCATCTCCTCATCCCCAGGTCCCTTAATGCCAAGCCCTTTCTCCAACATCTCTTAAAGTTGTTATCTTATTAGGAGTGATTTGTAGACAAATATTCTCAGCTTTGCAGCCCCTCGCCAAGAGCAGACCCATTTCTTCATACTGTACTTCTGACTCTCTTATCCCCTATCTCTTCTTCTTTATCCTTTTCCCAAGGACCTCCCATATTAGTTTCTGTTTGTTTATTTGTCACATTTGCATGAAGATGCCATCTGGATACACCCATATGAATATTTCCATTCACCAGTCACACCTGAAAGACATAGGGCTGAGGAGGTCTGCTTCATTCTAAGCTAAGTTCACAGCTTTGTGTCTTTCATTTGGGACTCCACTGTCTAGCAGCACAGAAAGGTTTCTGTCCTTAACCTAGGGAAAGAGTACCAAAGGGTAAATTTTAGATAGTTGATGAGCCGAGAAAGGCAGTCAATAAGCTATGCAGAGCTGAATTCCTGTATCACTGTAAGAAATGCCCCCCATTACTCCTCTTTCTCTCTCTTCCCCATTGACTTCCACAAAAGAACATTTATATAAATCCCATCCCCAACCAAACCAAATTGGCGAGCTTCCGTGGTCTAGCTGATACATAAATTTATATATCTTAAATCTTACATTTGTCTATAAAGTATGCAGTTCTCTTTTTTCTTTCTTCTCTCTTCCTTCTGCCTTCCCTCCCTTTTTCTATTCCTCCCTTCTTTTCTTCCTTCCTTATCATTTAAATGTTATTTACTTCTGCTTCCTCAGAGATATACTGATTGAGTCATCAAAGTTCTTAGCCTCTTTTGAATGAGCACTGAGATGCCTGTGTTTCCATATATAGTAGCTCTCTTGTCTCAGATGAGACTATGATTTGCCAAGTTCAACAGTCAGTGAATTACCTTTTCTGTACTCTGGAAACTTGTTGTGGACCTTACTTCAATGGTTTCTCACCCAGTCCTGTGCTGAGAAAGCTCTGATGCTCACCAATTTCCCCATCAGTCCATAGCCTTCCATACAAAGGGAAGTGTAGCACTAAGCTTGGAGTCTGGCTCTCTTATTCATTGGCAGCTTGATAATTTCTCAGGCTAAATCCTCTATCTGTAAAATTAGACAGGAAATGAGATAGGATCATCTAAAGTTCCTTCAAGATTTAAATTATCACTTGCTCCTGCCAGCTGCCATAGCTTAAAACATCCTCATAGTAACTGATTTCTCTTTGTGGTGGTTTGCCTTTTCTGGAGAGAAAGAATTCCCCTGCTGATAATTACCAACCTCTTTCTCTGACCAATTCCAAGATAATACCTCATGTGCAGAGTTTATAAATCCTTCTCCGTGTGTTAGCTCTCATTTAAATAGTTATCATAAGTCCACTGAAGCCATTAACCCATCATTAAACTATCTTAAAGGTGTGTGTGTGTGTGTGTGTGTGTGTGTGTAGATGCAATATGACCCAGAGTGACCTGACATAATAAAGTTTCATAGTAATATCTAATTACTGCTACTCACCTCTTTATTATTAATTCCACAATTCCAGCACATAAAAAAGCTTAATCATTTCAAAATTTGCATGACTAATGGAGTGAGTTCTGATAGAATAAGGATAAGTTTCATAATTAGGTTTTGCCGGGAACTTGTGCAAACCAGTCCATTTATAATTTGGTCAGCTCCTGATTTTTAATGAGGACACTGAGAGTGACTGAAGCCTCTGGCAGCATTCACTTTATGTTTTAATTACCCACAGTAATTCTGACAATTACACACATGTCATAAATCACATCATAATGACCCATGAAGAAAGAGTATTTAATTACGGAAGGGGGAGTTCCCGGATTAAACAGGTAGATGGGAAATGCTGAGATGTCAGCCACATTCGAAACTGAGCTGCCTGCTACTGTGACGTGAAAGCACCAGCCTCTGAAACTTGCATTATAGAGAATAAGGAAAGCCACTGCCAAATTTCCAGTTTTAGCTCCAACACGTAAGAAGCTTTGAAGTCATCACTCCTGTCCCTACAACAAGAAAGACCTGAACAAACTGAAAATTAAAGACTTTTCTTCACCCATCAGGGAACTGAGGTTGCAGGGCAAACCATCACCCTGAAATCTGGAGAGTCACAGCCAAGATACACTTACCTGGGAAAGGAGCCACTGGAGCCATAAACTTGTAGGAACACTTAAATAGTAATTTTGTTGAATTACTGCAGGTTGAGCGTGGACTTGGTGCCGAATGAGAAACTCCTGGGGGCTACAAGCTTAGAGGGACCTCCACACTTTTGGGAACTTCATCTCCAGGAATTCTATCCAGTTCTCACAGTGAAGAGCCAAGAAAAATTCCCTCAGTAACTGGCAGAGAAAGAGGAACAGTAACTATAGTGAAATAAACTATTGTGAAATATACCTAGGCGCTTCTCCATAACAAAGGCCTACTCTCCCCAGAAAAAGATTTTACCAATGCCTTAGGCGGAGGGGTGGCACGTCTCCCACTCTAGCCCTTACTCTCCTTCCTGTCTCACCTGAGGAGAGCATGATGGAGCTAAGATACACTTGTGAAGATCACAGCCCCAAGATACAGGTCCCATTGGAAAACTGAGATTTAATCACAAAATTACATAGTCTTCCTCTTTCCTACACTTTACCACCATACAACAGGACTCCAGTATAACAACAGTAAATTGTAGTTGAAAGAGCCTCAAGGTACAGATTATTCCAGAAAGAGTTCTTAGAGAATCCCAAAGACAATAAAGGAGACAAAGTTAAGGACACTAGAGCAATTTGAAACTCGTGGAAACTACAGCCATAGCAAACATTAAACACAGTGCAACTGCTAGCCAGATTAACATAAAACCTCACACTAGAGATCTATTTGCTTTAGTTCTTATTATCTAATACGTCATGTTTCACCATTAAAAGAAATTACAAAGCATGCTAGGAGGTGAGAAAAAACACTGTCTGAAGAGAAATAGCAAGTATTAGAGTAAGACTCAGATATGACATCATTTAAAGGGAATTTAAAATGAGTTTGATTAATAAGTTAAGTGCTGTAATGAAACATGGAAGAACAAATGGGTAATTTAAACAGAGATGAAAACTCTAAAAAAGAATCAGAAAGAAATGCTAGAAATGAAAAATACTGTAACAAAATCAAATACCTTGATAAGTCACCTGTAGACTGGATAGAGTGGAAGAGATAAGTGAGCTTGAAGTTATGTCAGCAGAAATTTCCCAAACTGATATGGAAGAGTAAAAAGAAGGAGAAGAAAACAAAATACACTGAAGAAATACGGGACAATTTCAAAATGTGTAACATATGTAAAATTGGTATATGAGGAGGAGAGAGAGAGAGAAAGAGTGGAGCAGAAAAAATGTTTGAAGTAATATTGGTTGAAAATCTTCCAAAAGTAATGGTAGCAAATCACAGATTCAGAAAGCTCAGAGAATACCAAGAATGATAAATACCAAAATAACTACAACTATGCACATAATAGTCAAACTGCTAAAAAAAAAAAAAAAGAGAGAGAGAGAGAGAAAATTGTGGAAGTAACCAGGGAGGGTAGGGACACCCTACCTATGAAGGAGCAAGTAATGTCATGCTTCTTTATACACTTCTCATGATGTCAAAAGTTAAAACAAGAAGTGAGAACATTATTTCCATACAAATTTATAGTGGATATATTTTCTTATTCCATTTCCAGGGTGATTTTTTTTTACCTTGATGTGAATAGAAAGGATATTTCTATATTTTTAGGTGCATTTCACCATGCAACTGAGAAGTGTTCCACCTAACCTTATATTGCAAGTGATTAATCTGCTATATAATGACATGCTAAAAACCAAACATTGAGAGAAGAGTCTAACAGAACTCTATAAATTCTTTCTAAGTGATGGAATATATTCAATTAGAATCATATGCTAATGAAGTACTATCAATATTTGGAAATACCTATTGTGTGAAAAGACATTTTCAAAGATATACCTTAAAACTCATTAAGGTCAGCATTAACATATGAGTCTTTGCAATTGATTTTGATGATAGAAAACACTGAATTTGAATGCCAGTTAAGCAAAATGACTTTTAAAATTTCTTTATTTTCATTAGCAGATCTGTAATACAAAAAATTATACTTATTATTATTACATTTTGAATATCCTCAATGAAAAATTGTGAAAATTTATTCTCTGTCTTGTTATATACCAACCTATAGAATATCAGTTTTGCCACTGCAACGCTTAACATATTTTTACTATCTGGCCCTTCACAGAAAAAATTTGTCAGTTCTGTTTTAGTTAGTTAAATTGACCCATATCACATCAGGTGTCTGGAAATAATACATAAAGATTAATTTTAGGATAATTTTGTAAAAGCAATAATCCTTATCCCAAACTATTACTAATAGTTTTGAGTTTAAATTAAAAAGGTATTGAAAACCTTGGAAAAGTAGAGATGAATAAAGATTGTCCACATAAAGAGAAATGTCAATTTTACACTGAAATAATATCCCAATTTTACACTCAATTTTATCATATATATATATATACATATATGTGTGTATATATACATACACACATATGTATATGTGTGTGTGTGTATATATGTATATATATATACATATATGTATGTATATATGATAAAGGAGTCAAAGAGTAGAATAAAATAATCATTAAAACACCTGAAATTTGGTTTGGTTACTGTTAGACTTTTGGCCTGGACTCCTCAGTGAAAGAGGATGGGTTTCTGTCCGATGCTCAAATGAAAGAGGTCGGGAGATTTTAGAGAACATGTAGTTTCTTTACTCTTTCACAGAGTGATGACAGCTCAGATACAACTTGGAATCCATCTTCATGGAGATTTTCCTTTTTTAAAAAAAATAATTTTATTATACAATATTATTATATTAGTATAATACAATATTATATTAGTTTCAGGTGTACACCATAGTTATTCAATAATTATATACCTAAAGATGTGATCACCATGGTAAGTGCAGCAACTATCTGACATTATCACAGTATTATTGACTATATTCCCTGTGTTGTGCATTACATTCCCATGACTTATTTGTTTATACTTAGAAATTTGAACTTCTTACTCCCCTTCACCTTCACCCTGCTTTTTAAATTTTTCAATTACAGTTGATAGTATTATTTTATATTAGTTTCAGGTGTACAGCATAGTGGTCATAGATTTATATACTTTATGAAGTGATCCCCTTGACTAGTCCTAGTACCCAGCTGGCACTATACATAGTTATTATATTACCATATTATTGACTATATTCCCTATGCTATACTTTACACCCCCATGACTATTTCATAACTACCAATTTGTACTTCTTAATCCTTTCACCTTTTTCACCCTGCCCTGAAACCCCCTCCCATCTGGCAACCATCAGCTTGTTCCCAGCATCAATGAGTCTGTTTCTATTTTGTTCATTTATTTTGTTCTTCAGATTCCACATAAGTGAGATCATATGGCATTTGTCTTTCTCAGTCTGACTTCACTTAGCATAATACCTTCCAGGTCTATCCATGTTGTTGCAAATGGTAAGATTTCATTCTTTTTTATGGCCAAATAATATTCCATTGTATATGTACACCATATCATCTTTATCTGATCATCTGTTGATGGGCACTTAGGTTGCTTCCATATCTTGACTATTGTAAATAGTGCTGCAGTCAACATAGGGATGCATATATCTTTTTGAATTAGTGTTTTGGATTTCTTTGAGTAAATAGCCAGAAGTGGAATTACTGGGTCATAAGGGTCATAAATATTTTTAAAAATTTTTGAGGAACCTCCATACTGATTTCCACAGTGACTGCACCAATTTGCAATCCCACCAGCAGGCCACAATGGTTCCCTTTTCTCCACATCCTCGCCAACAGTTGTTTGTTGATTTATTGATGATAGCCATTCTGATAGATATGAGGTGATATCTCATGGTGTTTTTTTCTTTTTTTTTTCATGGTGCTTTTAATTTGCATTTCTCTGATGATTAGTGACATTGAGCATCTTTTTGTATGTCTACTGGCCATCTGTATGTCTTCTTTGGAGAAATGTCTATTTAGGTCCTCTGCCCATTTTTTAATTGAATTGTTTGGTGGGGTTTTTTGGGGAGTTTTTTTGGTGTTAAGTTATATGAGTCCTTTATATATATTTTGGGTATTAACTCCTTATCTTATATATCATTTGTGAATATCTTCTCCCATTCAGTAGGTTGTCTTTTCATTTTGCTGATGGTTTCCTTCACTGTGTAGAAGCTTTTTAGTTTGATGTAGTCCCATTTATTTTTTTTTCTTTTGTTTCCCTTGCCCAAAGTGACATATAAGAGAAAATATTACTAAACGTAATGTCTAAAAATTTGCTGCCTATGTGTTCTTCTAGGAGTTTTATGGTTTTAGATCTGCCATTTAAGTCTTTAATCCATTTTGTGTTTATTCTTGTGTATGGTGTACAAAGATGGTCTAGTTTCATTGTTTGCATGTGTCTGTCCAGTTTTCCCAACAGCATTTATTGAATACACTGTTTTTACCCCACTGTACCTCATATTCTCATATCTTCTTCTTTTCCTTCTCCCTCTCCCTCTCCCTCTCTCCTACAAATGGATACAACTAAAAAACAATATCGGAAAGGCAACAAATGACTTGCAAAAGTTTCTTTAGGAGCTTAAATAGTAGGGGTAAAAGGTTAGGTATTCAGATGTTTTCTTGATGCAATAGGCTTCAGCTTCAAGAAATTCATATGTGAATGTCATCCATATAGTCACATATAAGACAAGTCAAGGACTTGATGTGCTGCAGAAACTTAATTTCAGCTTAGAGGGGAACACAACAGTATGAGCATTCTACTTTTTTCCCTTTTGTTCTGATTCATCCTGAATTTAAAGGGCTTAAACATAGGCAAAATCTATCTAAGAGTGCTCATGACTTTCCTGCCTTTTAAGGCTGTCTCACCCTAGGACTCCTAACTCCTCCCAAAAAAATCCCTGACTCTTAACTTTCATCCCTAATAACAGCCCCTCTTTAATCACTTCTTCTTGTTAAAGAACACTAGCCCCAACCTTTTCCCTCCCACCAGAGACCCCTAATTCTAACTTTTCACCTCTAATCAAGGCACAACACTTTTAAAAAATAGACATCATGTAACACATAGAGCAGAGGAGGGTTCCATGTCGTGAGTGATCCCAAGTGGCCTCCATCACCATTATCTCCATTGCTTCTTGACAGGTCACTGGTGCTAAGTAAAATGTTATAATACTCAGGATGCCTTTATTCAACAGGCTTCCTTCCAGTGATGGCTTCCAGATGTGAGGAAAATTTAAAAGTCTGTGGCCCTCAACACATCATTAGGTCCTTCCAATGTTTCCAAAAATCTGTAATCACCAGCACACTAATAATTTGTCTCCATTTTGACATCTAGCCACAGGTATTTCAGAGAAATTAAGGAATGTGGATAAGAAACCCTCACAAATAACTTCCTATTTCTAAGGGAAAAATCTCTTAAGAGTATTCATGTACGCTGAAATTATTTTTTATTTCCTCTGCACAGTTTGTACTTTTCAATTTGACACCTCTCCTCTCACACACACGCACACAAGCACATGTGCGCACTCACACCAGTAACATTTTGATAGATGCTATTTTTTCCAGTCCTAAGTTCTTTTAGGGAGTTATTGTTAGTAATTGCCCAAGCCAAGCCACTCATCCCACTGCATAGGGAAAAGCATTTTTGTCATGCTAACGTCTGACCCAGGCTTAATCCTGTAAAACTTTAGAAAGTATATCAATGCACTGAAAAATGACCCTATTTTCAGATATTTCAAATTTCTACTTCCCACTTCTGTACCCCACCAAAAAAATAAAAAGGAAAACCTTTTGCTTAAAATTTTCATTTGTTTCAGTAATGCTTTTTAGGGTAAAAAGTATCAGAGTAACGGATTTAATTGTTCAGTTCCTAGTCCATTGAACAGAGAAGTCTATATCCTAAACTGTCTATGGAAGGAAAATATTTTTCATTTAGGTCAACCTCTATTATTTACTAAGTCATTTGATATTTAAAGTGTGTTGGGTGGTGTGGGAAAGAGCACCTAAAAATACAACCTCATGCTGTAAAGACTGACTGAGGAAATGGTTCCCAATTAGATGTGAGGCTTGCCCTAAGCCCCAGGCCCTTCTGCTCAGGGCTCAAACTCCAGCCTTTATTAAAGGGACCTGCTGCTAGGGGTCATGCCTCATTTGTCCTCACATTGTGGAAAGTCCCAAATGCAATATCCATAAAATATAAAGGCATTTAAATAAGGGTCCATCTGGGGAATGGGTGAGGAAGAGGAAAGTTGTTTTTTAATCTTTCTCCTTGATCTTCCGTCTGGTAACAATTTAAGTTCTGAAATGCCTACGTACATGTTTGCACAGAAAACACTGCAAAAAAGCAGTCAGTTTATACTCATCTGAAATAAAGCAAAACAGCAGAAATGCTCAAATGCGAGCTCAGATGTGGGTTTATCGATTAGAAATACCAACCTATCCCTGCCTTCACCTGGTCTGGGGCCACTCTGACCTTGGATCTAACTTCTAAGCAAGACGGTGGAAAAAAAATGTCTTTGCAGAGATTTTAAATTGTAAACATTGAAAGCAGAGGCCATGGATTTGATAGACTCCATCTGCAAAGCAGCGTTTAAAGGCAAACAGGACATTCTATTCCTAGCTGATTTGGTTTACCTTAGAATACAGTTTACATTCTCCTATGTAGACTGAAATAAGATAACACTGAATAAATGATATCCTGAATATTAATACACCTCCTTTTTAAAGTACCATTTACAGATTTTTGTTTTAAGTCACACCTACAGCCTTTACTATGAATGTTTATAATTCCACAATGATTTCGTGAAGACTTTACATAGGCAAAGAATCCAGAGACAGGAAATAAGGAAGGTGGAAGACATAATTCACAGGAACCTGCTTGTCTTATAACATACAGGGCTCTGGCCACCCAACTGTTTTTTTCTTCCACTGAATGTTAGCCAAACTCATCTATAGACATAGAAGTGTGGGCAGTTTGCTGAGCACACCGTGGAAAGTTTTCTGGGCATACTGTTTCAATTCCCCTTTCTTTCTCCTTCCCTAGAAACTTTTCATACCAGCATAGAAAATTATCCCCGTCCTGACAGTGGGAGGCTTTCAGGACTAAAACAGGTCCCGAACAAACCAAGTCAGTCACCCTAGTTGCCCCACAATGGGTTTCTTATTCCCCTCCTTTCCTAAGGTTTTCTCACATGACAACCAAGAGGGCATGGTGCTTACATAGCCAGCCCACATGAACGTATGTCACGTCCCATGAGATCTCATGGCAGGTTTTCTCGCATTTTACCCAGGAAAGGAGTCTCAGTAAGGATATCTGGTCAAGCTGGAGGGGAGGCACAGTTCCAGGTGCCCACTCTCCCTTTCTAATGGAAGAGGAAATGACCCCAGAGGTCTTGCCGACAGAAAAGGTGAATCGTGCTTCCTGAGATTCCCCACGGTCACTTCGTCCTGCAAGTTTCTCAGTGCTCCCTGCTCTTTTCCCCTTGCTCATACACAGGTTCCTAGGGGATTGGACTGTAAAACATTATCCACGTTTTGAAACCTTAAATTTCCCCCCAAGGTAAAAATAGTGCCTTGTAATGAATAAATGATAACCAGGTGAAACCCAGAAAACGAAAACTGAAATGCGGCCATAAAGGCTTGTATTCTGAAATTCGATGATAGCGTGTGTAGGTGTGTAAGTATGTCTGTATATGTGTGTGAGATCTAGAGAGATGGACAGGAGGGAGAGAGAGAGAATGGTGCTGGATAGAGGGAGAGGCATTAATTATACAACTTGCTCTCACATTTCCAAATTTTCAGTGATTTCCTCTTTATCAGTTCACAAAAGCTGGTGGTCAGAATTGACAATAAATGAGTATTTTCAGGTTAAGTATGGACCAAATAGCCTTGTCACTATATGCAAACTCATTGGAGGGAAGGCAGTTGTAACCTGCAAGATACAAAATCTTCAGTAGCACCAAAGGCATCCTGGGACTAAGGATTTTTCCTCCATTTTTGGTGGGAACTAGATCACTCCCTTCAGGAGATTGTTGCAATGCATTTTTCCAAAGATCAAACCAAGGAAGGCACTGAAACTCCTGGACACATTCCCCCCTTTCTCCCAACCCTTGGCCAAGGGAATTCTCTCTATACTAAGACTTTGTGAAGCTTGTTATTTTTATGTACCTCAAGTCTTGAGCAAAAATTATATTGTTCTGCACCCAGGCCAGAATACTCTCGCCTAAGAATTTATAAGCCGCCTATGGAGTTTTAAGGAGGCTTCAAAAGGAATGGTCACAAGCCAAGATTTGTTAACATATCCAAAAATGAGGCCTGCAAAAGAAAAAGAAAAAAAGAAAGAAAAAGAAAAGACCCGTAGGTGCCTTTTGAAGTTTCTAATAGGTGTTGTGAACAGTGGAGGATCTCACCCATTGGTAGATCATCTTCAAGAATAATCTGCATCAAGTCTGTAAGTTGGAGGAAATAATGACCTGGACTGCAACCTACCCCAACTTCTTGTTAGAGACTTTTCTATATGGTTTAATTTCTGTCTCATCAGGTGCCACCATTGAAAACCAAAGGCACGCTGTCCTTCATTTATATTCCCTTTTAAGTGGTAGAATTCACACAGGCTAAGTTGCTATGGACAAGGCAGAATAAAAGTTCTCTTCAGAATCGTTCCAGAGAGCAGAGAGGAAAAAGCCTGTCCTCCGTAACTGGGACGTGTTCAAGCATGTGCTTGCAAGGCATTGGCTTCATGCATATGAAGCAGCCTGAAGAAAGGCAGTCATCAACAAAGAGAAAGGTTATTCACATGCTGCTCTGCACGCGCACAAGTAGACTGGCTGCAAAAGCTGTTCTCACCCAGCACACTTGACCTATCAACTTCCAGAGGTGGATGTCAGAGATATGACTCTGAGAACATTTCAAGGTTCAATGCCTCCTGGATGGTCCCAGGTGGAAGCACCACACTTTGCTTCTATAATAAGAAGGCTGTCTTGTGACCAGGGAACAACCCCACCTTTATCCCAAACGTGTCTTTCAGAGGGCCCTCTCAGATAACTGCCACCATGTTTCTTGCCAGGCTCTCTTACATAGAAAGCCTCCTCACCCAAGAAGCTTCAACCTGGGGTCAGAATGTCTTTTTCTTTCGTCTTGAATGACCTGGATGGTGCCCTGCAGCTACCTTTTCCTCTGATAGCATCAGCCTTTATGTTTTAAAGAAAAAAAAATAAAGAACTTGTTTCCAAGTTGTAAGACTGCTAATGTTGCACATTCTCTTAGATGATTTATTAGTCTCTTTAGGAAGGTATATTTCTGCAAGGATCATGTCATTTGCAAGGCATATGGCAGAAGGGAGCTTTAGTTAAGGGATGGTGAACTAAATTGCATCAGGTTTTGTTTTGGCAAGGACACCAGATGGATGCCTTTATGATGAAGTGGGTCTCCTCCAGTCTTTTCCTTTATGCAGGTCTCCAACAGGTGTTTCCTCTAAGGCATATCTGTTTTCCATAACATCAGAACGAAGAAAGGAATGAAGAATAAAGATGTGTGTGACAGCTTGTGTACATAGACCATACTTTTATTATGATAGAAAAGTGTATAGTGAATGATTTGCTATTCTGAGTCAAGTTAAAATGTGCTTGGGAGAAGATCATATTCCATGCACCAAAAGGGCATTTAATTTTCAGACCAAGGACTCTTCATTTATTATGGGTGGGGTGGGGGAGGGGGGAGGAGGAGGAGAAGTGGGGAAAAGCTAAAGAAAGTGACCAGAAGAAACACAGTGTCAGTTGTGAATGCTGAGGGCAGAGGGCAGGAAGCCACCTCCCTAAAGGTAACTTGGGACATTATATCGATATCTGAGGGAAGGTGTCCAGGAAACTACACGTGGAGAGGAAAGAAGTTTTTATGAATGAATAACATAGTCAATTCTCCAAATCCTGATAAAAATCAAAACCAGACCCAGGTCTTAGATGTGTTCCCTTTAGCAAGCCTGGCATAGCCATCACCATGGTCTTGTCTAGTACAGTTAAGAGAGCCTGTGTGGCTCTTCAGAGTCTGGGTTATGGGTATTTAAACCACCAACAGTCAGGTTAATTTGAGTAAACAAGGTAACCCATTTCGGTCAAACTGACCCTGAGGCTTACATCTTCTGGCTAGGTAAATGACTAGAATTCACTAAGTTTATAGGTAGGTCTTAAATGGAGAGCGAAATAAATATTTTGCCTAGGCTTTGGCTGATCTCATTGGCAATTAGCCTCTCTGCTTTTCCAAACACTTCCCCAGTACCCTATCCTCCCACCCCAGCTTCGCTGTCTAGGCCCTCTCTCTACCCCATTACTTTAGGTCTGACACTTCAATCTCAGTTTAAGTAAGTTCTTTTATCTGAAAACTTATGACTTAAGATAGCTATTTAGAAACTAGCCTGGTTCAAAGAGAGAAGATTTGCTTGTCGTTATGTTGGAGTCTGAGTCTTTGGGCCACGTATTTAATAGCAAGCCATATTAATTCACAGGGAAAGTCCCCCTAACCCTTCAGCGAAGACAGCAATAGGTTATATTTCTCCCCGGAGGTATAGTAAAATCTCACAAGAGAATGCTGTCATTAGGTACTGATTGCCTACAGTATGACATAGTACAATATGTCCCAAAAGATGTTCTGAGGGATAATAAAAGATATTTTAAATAAGTAATAAGTAAGTACATAAATAAATAGTAGAAGTTTTTGTGGTCAAATAAGTGTGTGAAACACTGGATTACACAAATTTTAAAGGATTTCTTTTTCTGCAAGGCTTTTAAAAACCTTCATAGGCTAAAGTGCAATGTGAATCTCAAAGAGGGGATACTTTTTAAAAAAATTATTTGACTAAAGAAAACATTTCTTTTTGACTTCTCCAGTTACTGATATTCCATGGAACATGTTTGTAAGAAAAGGTACTTGTTAAGACAGGATGGACTTAAGCTATGGTAAAAACCATGAAATCTCAGTGGCTTAGCACAACAAAAGCGTATTTCTTGTTCACATTACATGTCTAATACAGGTCAAGGTGGGCAGGCAGGGTACTCTCCTCCACATAGTCATTCATGTACTCAGGCTGGTCATCTCTTCAATAGGTTAGAAGAGAGCCTGAAGAATTGCATGGGGGCTTGTCACTATGTCAGTGTGAGCAGCAATGATGTGGTCACTTTGGTCCAAGGCACGTAAAAGCCCAGGCTTGATTCTCCAGTGTCTTTCTCTTCCCTTAATGATGGAGGAGGGTGCATGTTTCATGTGTGTGGTCTTAAGATAGTAGAGCCTTTACCCTCCTAAGACTCTGAGTGGCTGTGTGGAGCAGAGACACCTGTTCACCTGAGTAAAATAGTGTGTGTGAGAAATAACCTGTGTTGTGTTAAGCCCCTAGGATTTTGACTTTTTTTTCTGCAGACTATGCCTAGATTCTCTTGACTTAAATAGGTCCTTTTGAACTGTATACTCTCTATGATTCTAAAGAGTTTTGTAAAGTACAGCATAGAGAATATAGTCAATAATGTCATAACAACTATGTACAGCACCAGGTGGGTTCTAGACTAAAATCAGGGGGATCACTGCATAAATTATGTAAATGTCTAACCACTATGCTGTACACCTGAAACTAATATAAAATCATAGTGAATGTCAACTGTAACTGAAAAAAATAATTTTTTAAAAAGAGTTTTCTCTCTTCCCTAACAAGCAAATATGCATTCTTTAGGACATGAATGAGATTTTTCAACAGATCATCTAACCCTTGTGATGATTGAATATATAATACGATAAGCATTGTGCCTAACAGCAGTGTGGATTAATCACATAGAGGGCTTTGCTAAGACTTAAATCAAGATTAGAGAAAAGTCTGGTCAAAAGCAGGCCAGTGATGGAAGCTATAAAAAATGCAAGATTCATTTAATCAGTAAGGATGTTTCAACAGAGACCCCTAAGGAAAGATAACAAAAGGAGAAGGGAGGAAAACAAGCTAGGGAGAGAGATGCCACCCATGACTTAATTTCACAGCCTTCTGAATTTTGTGTTCAGGTACTCAAAACACCTCTCGTGATTTCTCCCAATCAATAGTAGCATCACGATAGTAGCAAAATTAAGAGCAGAAATTACTACCTTCAAAGCACATATAATTTAAGGTAAAAGGACTGATGTGTTTGTTGAACACACACAGATGTGCATGCACATATGTACACGTATACACACACGTGCACACATGCACACACACAATCCTTGTGGCTTTTTCCCACAGAGTTTAGTATGTTTTCAGCTATGATACAGGCTGGACATTTAGCTCCAGGTGTCCTTCAGATGCAAATCTTTGTCCTGGAGCCTCACAGACCTGAGGTCATTCTCCTTGTGTTATTCTTCACTTTGGGCTCAAAGCTCTGATGAATTTGACATCTTGGCTTTGTTACACCAGAGCCTCAAATGTTCTCAATCTAACTCTCCATTCTTTCTACTTAGGCCTTTTCTCTATGAAGATTCTGACTGTCTTGATAGCAGTGGCATGTTTCACTGGTGTAGAACAACCCCTTTGGAAAAGGTGATTCTGGTAGGTGATCTTGCACTAAATCTTAAATAAAATAAAGTTTCTCATAGGATAAATGATACTCCCACTAATCATAAGGACTTGCCATTTCTCTTTGTAAACTATGAATTTTGGAGGAAAAACACATACCTCACCAGCCAGATGAATAGTTTGCAAGGTAACATGTGGCATTTGAAAAAGTCTATGTGGATAATATGCTGGTATTTAAAACAATTAGATCAGATTCTTCAACTACTTCTTCCCTCCTTTAACAGTTTAGCTAAGTCAGTTATTCAGAATAATGTTCTCCTGAAACTGCTGTTTTGCTAGTAAATCTAATTAATTTAAATGCACCAGGGAAACCTACTATTTACAAGAACTCTGCAGTCTTTCTTTTTTAAAGTAAATAAATGTTTTCCTAATTTATTATTTTTTTAAGTTTGGATTTTCTATAGTAGTTTTGCTTAAAGCTGGCTATAATTATACTTAACACATTAGCCATGAATGTATCTCCTAGATGCTTGCCCCCTACAACATGGGTGAATCCTTATTGATATTAGAATCCTATCCCTGTCTCTGTCCTCCCAAGGAGATAAACTAACTCAGCTTCCTAAAATGCCATCAACCAAGATGTAAAAAGCCTTGTATCCTAATTCAGGCTCTGATATCTGCTCTCTGGATCCCCATCTAATCTCATTTTCTAGAGTTAGAAACTCAAGTATAATCTCAGTGGTATACCTCATAAGCAGTAGTTGGTAAATTGCCTAATAAAAGTGATTGCTTGCATGTCGTATGAACCCTATATAATTTTTTAAACTATGCCTAATTGACAATTATGAATGTTTTCTTGCTTTCCAAAAGTAGTTCACTTGTTTCTGTTATACACACACACACACACACACACACACACACACACACACACACACAATCCCAATGTCTTGACAGAACATGTTTCAATTTTTGTAAACCATGATCAATAATTTGATCAGAAGCACAAAATTGTTAGAGCTGTTGTATCACTTAGAAGACTGTTGGGGTTGCTGAAGCACATCATTTTAGCAATTATGTCCTATTCTAACCTAAGCGAAGTAAAACCCATTGAGCAGGCAGCCAAGCTTTTTTTCAGTGGGAGGGAAATCTTTAGAAAGGTTGGGAAGTTGGTTGAAGGCATCCAAGAGACCAAAAAAAATGAAAATAGCAGACGTTTTATTATACCATATTTATTAAGCACGGAGACAGGTTTCTATACTAGATATCTCCTTTATAACACTCAATGTGGAATGTAGTTCAGAATACCAACTGAGTCTTTTGATAAGTGTAGAAGGGCTTCTAGTTTAAGATTACTAAGCATTTTGAAACTCGTGACCCTGGAGGAGAAATGTCCAGATTGCAAAATTCAGGGAGGCTTTGAACTTAGTTTAGTTTGCAGAAGGGTCAAGTGCAAGTGGTCAATTTAAGTTATTTTGAACAAATAGTGCATCCTCCTCTTCTCCCAAGAGCCACCATCTTTCTCAATTGGGAGACAGTTCTGAGCCACAGTTTCTTGGAGAAATTGCCTCTCTAGCTGTACCCATTAATGCACTCTGCCATGCATCTTGTTTCTAATTGTTTAGTTTTACTCAGAAGAGTAATTGTTGGACTTCAGGCATGTTGCATTAAATACCGTTAGAGGCTTCATTATTCAAGTTAAAACTAATCAGATTAGCTAGAGAAGATTATTTAATAGATTTGGTTAAGATTCATATCACTCTCTAGGAAGGCTCTCTAGGAAGAAAAGTAACTTTATTTCTGCTCACAGGGTGATTCCCTTTGGAAAGAGTATTTCCCAGTATATGCTAATTTGACAAACTAATTGTTCAGATGTCAGATGCTACTTACTTATCCTGTTAGATTTCATCAGCCTCTATGTCATAGAAGCTTGTCATTTAACCCAGCTAAGACTGACATAAGGGAGAATGATATGTCCATTTGAATGAGTCTTTGTGTGCTCAGGAATATGAACATATTCATACATGATGTGCTTTCAAATGCATTTCACTTGTTCTTTACCAGCTTCCAAGAGTCCTTCTCTGAAAATCTAGGAATTCAGTAAGGTTCAGATTTGATTAATAGTTACTGAACAGCAGTCAATGAGTCAAACACTGCACTTTCAATATATTAGTTTTCACAACAGAATTAACTTCTATTTATTTTTAAACCACTTAGGCTTAAAGAAGTTGAGGGTTAGAGAAGTTAACTACTTTGTTCATAGTCATACAACTAATGACAAAACCAGAATAGAAAATCAGGTCTCTGACTCCAGGTCCAGTGTTCCCTCTACTCCATCCCAGCTCCACGAGAGGAGACATTGACTCAATCCCTGAAAAAAATCAGACAAAGATTTAAAATAAATTTCCTTTAGGAACATCATGCCTTTTTTTAAAAAATTACATTTATTGTTTTTGCAAGTCTCTATGAATGTGGAGAAAACCTAATCTAAATATCCATATGTATATTACTTTTGTTTTCAACTTAGAGATATAGAGGAGATGTTAACGATTGGCAATGTTGATAATAGTATAAGACATATTCAAATGTTTGGGATCCAGTGCAATTTTTATAACCTAATTTCATATGTGCATGTTGCATGATGAATTTCCTCAACTCTGGAAAGAGTCTATTGAATCAGTTAAATTTGTGTAAAAGCATGATTAATCATTTGATTAATCTCACTAAATTGTGAGAGCTGTCATATCAACTAGAAGACTATTAGGATTGTTTACACGCACCATGCTAGAAATTGTGTCATATGCTGAACTAAGAAAAATACTTATTAAATATAAATATTAGGTTGAACCAAGTGAAATTACCAATATTCAGCCATTTTTGACCCAACAAAAGGTAATTTCATATGGTTCAAACTAACATGTGTTTTCATGTGTGTGAAAATCCACTGAAAACTGCAACATGTTGTGCAACTTGATGTAATTTTCAGGGCTCACTAGAACACATAAGTTTAGCAATGGAATTTGGAATATTTGTTTGTCACTGAATCTTACTATGTAGCGCTTATGAGGCTAAAAACTATAATGAAAATAAGGGATATTTCCCTCTTTTTGGTCCAGTGATTTCACACCTAGATGAATGATACTGATCTGAGTTTTAATTGTACTCCAGGCTAATAGAAAACTAAAAAAAAGTGAAATAAGGAGGAACTCCACAAAAAGATCAAAAGTCCAATTGCTCCACTGTGAATAAGTTCCATATTTTATGAACAGTTTGCAAAATTCTGTTATCCTTATGAAAATATTCCTGTGGGTGTACATAGAAGAGTTGGGATGAGGGGAAGAAGCCTTCTTTGAGGAACTCTCATCTTTTTCTAAAAAATGACCAGATTCTGGCATGCTTATACTTAGAAACGAACTGACAGGTCAAAACACGAGTTTCGGAACCACGTTGTAGCGTGTATCTTTGGAGATGCCCAATCAACACTGATGGGGCTTCGGAATTTTGTAATGCCCTTGAGAGCTAGCAACTACACCCGGCAGGAGCTGAAGGACATCGTGTTCATTGGGTCCCTGGATTACCTGAAGAGAGAATGGCGATTTCTCCGGAATTTCCCCCAGATATACATTCTGCCTGTAAGTGTCACATACCGAATAGTGAATATTTAATATGATAAGAGCACAAACAGTACTAGCATTAATAATAATAATAATAATAATAATAATAATAAAATAATAGCTTGCAGTCATATAATGCCTACTGGTACCAGAAACTATCCTATGCATTTTACATATATTAGCTCATTTAACTCTCAAAATACCCTGATAGTATAGATTTTAAGGATGTTGAACTTCAGGCATGGAGAGAATAGTAACTTGTCCAAGTTTACACAGCAGGTAAGTAGCAGGACCAGGATTTAAATCCAGGCATTATGCTCAGGAGCCACCATGTTTTATGTTTATAACCATGTTTTATGGTCTTTATATAAATAAGATTTACTCTGCATTTCTGAATCTAATTCTGTCTTAATGACTAAACCTATAATCTGATACTAGCCAGTCTTTGTGCTCTTTTTCATCTTTTCTGGAGACACATCTTTTATGGTATGCATAATGCCACATGGTCCTTGATAGTTGTATGAAAGCAGGAATTAAGTTTACATTTCTAAAAAATGGATCCGTTATACATATGTGGCATTGTGGTTGTAGTTGTATTTGCTCCGAACCTTCATAGGTATATCCCATTATATGCCACATTTCTCTGGATTAAAAAAATATGTATGTATTATGTGCAGTGTGAAATGCACCAAAGCATTTGATTTTTCATGAAAGAATGCTGGTAATATGTAAGGAATATTTTTCAAACTTCAAAAATTGTTTCCTCAAGAAGCAAATTTCATTTGCTTTTTTAAAAAGTCACCATAAGTTTCCCCTCGCCACCCTCTTACTTTAGTTCAAGAAAGAAAGAAAAGAAAATTACTAGGAGTCTCTCGATTAAGCTAATGGTAGGAATTATCAATATCCAAGTCTAAGCTATCTGAAGGCAGGGCCAGATTTATCCCAGTTTTTCCACCAAAGAAAAGAAGCAACTGCCACTTTGATAGTTAATCTAGAGAATATAAGCAGAGTCAGCTACAAATGAAATTGTGAGGATACAAAATTTGCCTTTACATCCAGAACTTCCCCTTTCTCTGAATTTTCCCCCCCTCACCACTGTTTGTTTCCCTTCCTTTTCTTTTCTCCCACTTGAATCATCTAAATGGATTTAGGCTCCCCTACGTCCACCCTCCATTGTCTCATCCAGACTTGTTCTCAGGAAAAGATCTGTGAAATGTAATCACACTAAGATGTTAATGATTGATAAGGCTAAACGTGTCAGATGTCAGGTAGCAAAGTTTTAAAACCAAGTCATTTGGAAGCTGGAGAGGCTTTGGCTCAAAAACTGCATCCCCCACAAAGAGCCACCACCATGAGCCATGATACAAAAGCCCATCCATCTGAGAAGCCCCTCCTCTACCTGATTTTCTCTCATTAGGGATCTGCACTCTATTCTGGAGACCTCCATGCAGTCAACATAGAGGAATGTTCCATGTGTGCTGTCTTATCCTCCCCCTCCAAGTCATCAGGCAGCCAGACTTTG
The DNA here is from genome assembly GCF_001890085.2 of Hipposideros armiger. NCBI lineage: Eukaryota > Metazoa > Chordata > Mammalia > Chiroptera > Hipposideridae > Hipposideros > Hipposideros armiger. The sequence continues at coordinate 751,133 of NW_017731734.1, forward strand.
ATAGACACAGAGACCATCATGACCACCCTCAACATAGGATCACTACGGATAAGCTGCCCTGCCCGGACACACTCAGAGCCAGGTAAGAACAGCACCCTGACAGGAAAAGGCTAGGGAGAATGGAATATGGAAGGAGAAGGAACTCCTCTTTGAAGCACCTTAATCATGGGGAGGAGGAGAGGATGGGCTAGACATCCTCTATGATCCCTTCTAACTCTGCGAATTCTATAACAGAAGCAGTGGATAGTTTATTCTTTGAGAATCCTAAATCAACTGAAAAATTATATCCATATTTGAAATGGAATGCATGAAACACTTGTCCCATTTTAAGTAAAATCACAGAATTCTAAGTGCTATTGTTGTTACTAATCAAATATCAGTGAATGTATCAATTGGCATATTATTATAATTAATAATAGGTGTTATTATTATTATCAAGTAAATTCTCATTGGACCTTGTAGATGTTCAAGTTATTATTCTGAGTTTCATGGTTGAGAGAATGAAGTATAGTTCTCTTTTACTCTTCAAGATGCTTTCATAGTGTGCATTTTAGAAGATTATCTCTAAGGTCTCTTCCAAATTCTATAGACTAAGGATGCCACATTTCAACTTCAGATTGGAAGAGATGGTGAGAAGCAAAGATCTCTCCAGGATGGACATTGTGTCTTTTCCTCCTTCATATTCCTCTCAGTGCCTAGCACAGTTACCATCATTTAGTAGATTCTTAACACATATTTATTGAATTGAAACAAATGAGCCAGTGAGCAGGACTCGAGTACTTTCCACATATTTTCTATACCCAAATGTGCTTGGCGTACATTCCCACTGTAAAATTGTGGTTTGCTTTCTTCCCCCAAATGGGAAAAGGCTTATATATTAGTCTATTTCTAAAAATTGACTACCAGCCACTCAACCTAATATGAAAGCACTACTACTGAAGAATTTTCTGTATCAAAAGCAGATTTTCAATTCAAGAAATAAAACTAAACCATGACTGGAGTTCCCTGGATCTAGCCATTTCCCTTGGGGATATTGATCCTCTGTGTCAAGATTAGGTCCTCTGTCCACATAGCTGCTGAGCACAGCCATTCCACTTTGCATGGAACTTGGAGAGGTCAGAGGTTGAAGGGATGGCAAGCTTTCATGATTATGGATGTGGGTGAAAATATTCATGAATCAAATTGAGAAACCAAAAGAACCCTCTCTGACTCCTAGACACTGTTGCTAGGCAGGAAAACACAAAGTTCTTGGAACAAAAGAATAAACAATTCATGTGTCTAATCTTTGGTAGGTGAACTGAGCCAGCTTTGTGACACACCCTCACTGAGCAACCAAACCCCACTCAGCACCTTGAGTTTGGGGTGTTTTTGCAAAGTGGAGCTAACATCAGAGCACTTCATCAATGTCAAGTGCGTTGAAAATCCAGACTAAGGACATGCGAGCCAGACCTCTGCTGAGCAAATCTGAAGATCCATAAAAATGTTATTGTGTTCTGCACGTAAATCCTTAGCTTAGCAATTAGGGTCACTCAGATTTACACAAGATTTGTGTATGGTGTGTGTGTGTGTGTGTGTGTGTGTGTGTGTGTGTGTGTGTGTAGTATGGAAAGGGGTAGAAGGGTGACTCTATGTTGTGTGTGAGTGTAGGTGTTGGGGTGTCTGTGTGCATCATTCTTGCAACTTTCTGTAATTGGCCAGAGACATATTCACTGTAAAGGCAGTACCATCAATATACAAATGAAAATGCCCACTCAATAAAAGCCTAGGATAAACTGACAACACCAAGAGCTACCTAGTTAATCATCTGGGTAACCAGTCCTTCTTCTTCTTCTTCTTCTTCTTCTTCTTCTTCTTCTTCTTCTTATTATTATTATTATTATTATTATTATTATCATTATTATTATTATTATTTTAATCTCACATCCCATATAAGCTAGAAAGATATCAACCTATGATTTTCACCCTGCTTTCCTTTATATCCAGTTATTTTCATCCTTTCATTTGTTTATTCATTCATTCAACAAATATATGTTGATCCTGTATGATGTGTCACGTACTCTGTTACAGGCAAGAAGGTTGCCCTTAAAGGAGCAACTGACTGGGTTGGTAGAAGGAGGTTGAGGAGAGAGGGGGAAAAGGACTGGAAAGGAGGAAAAGAAAATGAAAGTTTATCAAAGTACTTGAATTGTCATGAAGCATGAGTAGGTTCTTTCCCCAAAGATAAAAGGGAAAGTTTAGAGGAAAATGTATTTTGTAGGCCTTTCACTATTCCTTTTATAAATGTCATATCCACTTATGTGGTGGGGAAATATTTGTCCAGATGGGCTTTACTCAGCCACCTAACCAAAGTCATCTGGTCTGCATATCTGGTGCTATAGCATTGGTAAAGTCACATTCTGAGCCTGTGTGAATGGCAAAGGACCATTATTCAGAAACCCTACCAATTACTCTGGCATCGTAGGAATCTAGCTAGAGTTTATATATAGAAATCCCCAATCCTCAGAGAAGCCTGTTTGGTTCTCTTAACCACTCTTCCCATTTCATAGTAACACTCCTCTTGCACGATACCTAAGAGGTGGAAATGGGGACACCCACCTCCAAGAGTTGACAGTATAAAGGATTATGAAATTCTGCCAGTAAGTAGAAAATGTCTCCCATGCTGAGACCAATATAAGACTAGCTGATAGGCAGTTTTCTTTCCTTTCCTCTAGAACAGTGGTTCTCAATCAGGGAGGTTTTGTTTTGAGAGGTCATCTGACAATGTCTGGACATAGTTTCTGTTGTCACAACTTGGGGGGATGCTATTGGCATCTAGTGGGTAGAAGTCAGGATGCCAAACATCCTCCAATGTACAGAGCAGTCCTAAATGATAAAAAACTTTTTGGCCCAAACTGTCGATGGTACTGAGATCAGAAACCTTGCCCTAGCATATCTGATGAGCCCATTGTGGGATGGGTGGGCTTTTTCATAACTTCACAGCCATGATGGAGCCCATCTAGGACCACCAGGCCTATTCCATACAGTGGTATACCAACTGGTGTTGGGGTGGGGGAACAGCAGAGCAAGGATTCTCTGAAGGATCAGTAAGAACGCTGGGCCTCCTGGACATCTCCATGTAAAACTTTCGGTTTTTCACTGATGTTTTAATTACTGCCCTGTCATGTCACAAGGAGAACAGGTTGGCAAACCTAGGTACTGAACTAAATAATCTGTGGCATAATCTAAACATATAATGGTAATTAAGTCTGACAACTTAATATGCTACTGAAATTTAAATATACAGTAGTAATCTACAATTAAGCAATCTTTTGTAATAGCACCCTGCCAGCCTGGAAGATTTCAGGTATAATACTGTGTACTATTAGGTAACAAAAATATTGACATTAGTAAAATGAACTCAGGCTATGATCTGGCACATTCGAATTAACCATTGCACGACAAGAAAAGATGGCTTTAAGGCAGAAATTCAGTTGCTGTCCTTCAGCCTGTGTCAGAAGCAGATATTTCAGCAGTCACTTCAGTTAATGTGGACATGTCTGTATCCAATAAGAATATTTAACTCTGAAAGTCTGGCCATTCCAAGCCCCTTGTTAGAGGGAACTGGAATCAAAAAGTGGGAATCAAAGGAAAATTTCCTCTCTGAGGGAAACTGAGCTCAATATTTTACTGAAAATGCCAGCCAAACCGTGTGTATTTTAAAAGCTCTGCAAAGAGCATGGACTATGAAGTTGATGTGGATTGGGGTATCAAAACCCATCCATTATTTATAAGCTATTTAATCTTGGGCAAGTTATGTAAACCCTGAGGCAGTTTCCTCATCTTCGAAGGTGATCTAACTATACTTGATTCACAGATTTGTTGTGACTGTGGTGTAATTCTTATCTCTCTACAGCTTGTACTGCTCACAGCATCCAGAGGGATCTTTTACAAATATTTATCAGATCATGTCAGTTCCGTGCTTTAAACCCTATAATGGTGACTCATGACAATTATAGGAAAATCACGTAGGCTCTTACAGGCCAGAAAGGAGTTTGCATTTTCTCCCATTTTATCCTGTTTATACTGGTTCTTTGCTGCCTTAGGTCCCTTACCCCTTCCCTCTGCCTGGACGGCTTCTTCTAACCTCTCAGGACTCCATTCCAAGCCAGAAAAGCCTCTTCAAACCCCACCTGAAAACGCCTCTCCACTCAATCACTAGCCCCTAAAAGTCTGTTTTGTTTTTTATAGTACTCATCACTATATCTGAAAATATTTTGTATTTGTAACATGTTATGTAACTGAGGCAGAGGCTGTTCACAGTCCTAGCATGCAGTAGATACCCTTTTAATATTTGTAGAAGGAAGAAAGGAAGGAAGGACAGAATGATGGAAAGATAAAGCATCTTGCACAATTCTGAGAATAAAGTAGAATCTCAGTTTCCCCAGGACTTCCTGCAATCCTAGAGAGTTTTTTAAGGAAAAATAGTTTAAGGTATTCAGATCTCCTCACAAATAAGATTTACTAGTGAATTAGAATATCTGATTTCCAGTCTTGATGTCAACCCTCCTTTTATTTTTTAATTTTATTGAGGTAACTGGTTTATAAAATTATGTAAGTTTCAGGTGTACAACATTATAATTCGATATCTGTATACACTATAGCGTGCTCACTACCAAAAGTCCACTTTACATTCCTCACCATACATTTAACCCCTTTTATCTATTTTGCACTTCCCACCCCATTCACCTCTGGTAACTACCAATCTGGTATCTGTATCTGTGAGCTTGTTTTTGTTTTGTTTGTTCATTTGTTTCTTTTTGTTGTTGTTTGGAGGGTTTTGGTTTTGGTTTGGTTTGGTTTATATTCTACATATGAGTGAAATCATACCACTTTTATCCTTTTCATTTGACTTACTTCACTTAACATAATACCCTCAAGGTTCAGCCTTCCTCATAAACAGCTGTGTGGACAAAGTTAGACCTCCAGGCTTCCATTTCCTCACCTAAATTCCTAAGGTCACTGCCAGCTCTACCTGTAAACCAAACATGTTGGGCTTTTCCTGTGGAGTTTCAGTTTTTCCCCTGAATCCATCTTGAAGCATGACTCAGAAGTTTAGTGGCTCTCAGAAATGTATTCAGTTTTATTCTGCATTAACAAGAAGTGGCTCTTTTACCGACTATTCCTTGGGGCAATGGAAGAGGTGGTAAATATTGCAGTACATCACAAAATCTTCCTTTGGATTTGGTCTTTCCCCCTCCCTTTGTCTGTTTCTCAGGCTGACTCACCTACCTGTTCACCGCACTCATTTCACATCTCAGTCTCCCTCCCTACCATTTATCTGGCCCAGTAAACAGAGGACGCTCCAGATATTTCACCCTCTTCCAAGGCAGCATGGAATTTTAATTACAAACAAAATTTTAACTTTCACGGTATTTTTTCCGTTACAGTATTATTTTTCCCTTTTCTCAGAAAAGTTAAGAAAGATAACCAAGTTATATTTAAAACATAACTTCTGATGAGATAATTGTGGGGTTTTTGTTTAGTTTTGTTTTGTTTTGTTTTTTTGGTTTTTTTTTTAAATTATTATTAACTGGATTCCAGCTCCCCATTTCTCTCTTCCCTTTTCTTTCTTTACATTTTTCAGTTTAACTTGGACACCAAAACTACGTTGTCATGCTTGATTTTGAAACTCTTTGTAGTTCACTGCCTGACAAAGCTGTTTCAGGCCAATGCTGTGTGTCTGCTCTCTTTTGGAGCCAAGGCTCACAGAGGTAAATGAATGGTCTCACCTCCTAATACAGGAGGGAAATCTGTCTGTAAACTGAACACAAAGGGCAAAGGTCCCAAGTGACATCCCACCCCCATTTTTAAGAAACTCCCAAGGCATTCATGGTTGGAATGGGGCAACAAAAGATGGGAGGCAGACAGTTCTTCTGAAGAAGAAAGAAGACATGGGTAGCATCCCAGCCCAGAGATCTCAAAGAGGCAGACAGCACCAGCAACCAGCAACCAGTTGCAATGTTACCAAATGCATGCATGGAGCAGCACCACCTATTTATTCAGTTTCCTAAAAATTCTATAAGCAAATGGGTGTGCTTGGAGACACTGCCTGCCTGAGCCATTACCCAGCGCTAGCATGCCGTGGAGAAAATCATGTTTTACTTATCATGTCAATAACAAGGACCGGTAGAGCTTTACCTTTTTTGTAATTCACTGGAAGTGCCATTTAGAACACACACACACACACACACACACACACACACACACACACACACACACACCTTGTTCAAAAGGAGATCCTGAGGATGCCCAAATGTTTTTTTTTTTCTAAATATTGAAAAGGATTTAGGATTTGGGCATGAGAGAAACTTTATTAAGATAAAGCACCAAGTTAAATGGTGTGCGTCTCTATCCTTGTCATGTTTTGCAAGCTACTTAGTTTGCATTTATTAATCCCTCTTCTTCTTTGTTGTTGTCTATGTCTACAGAGGGGACTTTACAGTACACTGGTGGATGTAGTGGGAAATCAAAATACCGAAGAATCCCCATCCTCACTGAACTCAGTAAGTTGTGTTTCAAGGAAAAAATTCAAGGAAGATATCTGTGTAATCCATAATTGATATCCCAAGGTTTTTTTAATTTATTTTATTTATTTATTCTAATTTTATTGGGGAATTGGGGGAGGGGAACAGTGTTGGGGAATCGGGGGAAGGGGAACAGACAAGTTGCTGTCCTTTTGTTCTTCAGTCTAGTTATGGAGGATGTTGTTTCACTGGCCCAAGTTGGTATTATCATTGTGCTCTTCCCGGGTGAGGCAGATCAGTCGCCGGCCTCTGGACAGCTGCTCATGGCAGCTTTTGGCAGCTCACACCAGCTGTCAGCCGCTCACACTGGCTGCCGGCCACACACAGTAACTATGGCAGCCTACTGCAGCCCCACTGCAGCCTATGCCATCATGGGCGACTCACGGCAGCCCAGCTCCAGGTCTAGCTGTTGTTCACCATCTTAGCTTTAGAGGGCACAATGTCACCGGCCCTCATGTGGGATCCAAACTGGGGCCCTGCTGCTCAGAGCTGGCATCCCAAGTCAGCTCTTAACCAATGCTCCACTCGGCCGGCCCCCAAGGTTCTTTTTAAAATCCACAATCAAAGGAGCGAGGAAGCAGAAGGAGCACAGAGAGAATTAAGTGCTTGACTGGACATTACCTGATGGGTTACATCACCTAGCAGAGCCTGTTACACCTCTGTGTCAGGGCACAGGAATACCATCTGCCTTCTCTGCTCTTCCAGTTACCAGGAGAGGGAGGCCAGCAGCTGGCTCATCCTTATTCTGAGGGACTCTCCCATGGGAGGCAACATGGACTTGATGGCTGCTAGAAAGGACATCCCTGTACCAGGGATGTTAGGTCAGGCACCTTCCTTTCCTGCAGCAGTGATACCAGGGCCATCACTAGGGTGAGGCAAGTGAGGCGCCCAGAGTACAGATTTTAAGGAGATGCTCACTCTTGGGGTCCTTCAAATTTGCGTCCCAGGTGTCTCTCTCGTGTAATCTTAGTTCTGGACCTGAGTGGCACTATTCTAAAGTGGAAATATTTTATGCAGAAATATCAGAATAAACTGTTATCTCTCACCAACACCTTATGGAAAATGCACATATATGAAACGTTCCTAGATATGAGAAGCTCTGGAAATAGAAAGCAGGGCAGGGAAGGCAGGGAAAGTGCTGTGTGCACGTGTGCATTGGGGGGCGTGGGGGGGAATGGGAGGGACATGGGAGTGTTTATGAGGCACTAGGGGACATACTGGGATTTAACACTGATAATAATGATGAGAAAAGGGGACGATACCTAAAAGGGGAGAAGTTCCTTTAACAGATTGGACCAACTCAAAGATGATCTGTACAGCTGGTCCTAGGCATCTGATTTGACTGGATTCCATAGTATAGCAACATTCTTAATGTATTTTATGACCTAAAGTATATAAACTGAGTGAGACTTATACCAAGCTAGATGAACAGATGTCTTAGTCCCAGAAATGAAGCAGGGGGACAGAGAGGACTCAGTAGCTGACACCACCACGTGACCTGGGAGTGACAGTACAGCAGGTAAGAACTAGTCTAGTTACCCTGGATCCTGGAGCAGCAGCTCTTCAAATTCAGCTTTGAAGATCTCAGATCGCTTGATCCTGACCGGTATCAGCCAGACTATTTGTACCTACCTTGAAACTGTTGGGTGCAGTTTTTATTTATATTTTATTTTTACTTGTCTATCCTTTTGAACCACCTATAACCCTGAGGTGTAGATACACTTTGATTAGAAGACTGTAATGTAAGTTAGAGTGGACATGACCACTCAGGTGCTTACTGGCCCAGAGGTGCATCTAGTCACTCTCACAGGGCTCAGAGCTTTGTTTAATTGAAGATTTCTGGCAGCAGGAGGCCCTTGTTAAATTAGCTTAACAAATCACCTGCCAGCTCACAGTTTTTTTGTTCTTTGGCTGGAAAGGGTCACAGTGACATGGGAGCTGCAGATCTGACTTCCAGCACTTTGGTATAGAATGTACAGTGGCCTGCAGGAAAATGGCTTGGAAAACTGAGACCACTGGTTTAGGATGACAGCAAGATACAGACAAGGGCTCCTGGAACATGTGTGTGTGTCCAAGGTTGGTGATGCAAGGAAAGTTTGGTGATGCAAGGAAAGGGAATGATGTGTTTATAGAAAATGTGGTTTGATATTAGTCATACCTTGCTCATCTTTTATAAAAATATATAGTTCTTGGAAGAAAATGATTTACTAATACTACCAGTATATCACTTCTCCCAAGCTTACTAAGGAATAATTTAAAGAATTAAGGAGTAATCCAGTCTTAGTTAGGAATGTATGTTGGGCTGTGTGTCCAGTAGATTTTGTTTTGATCCGTAATGTAACTTTCAAGAACTGTAAAATGTCTAACACTTTATGCTACTTGCAAACTAGCAAGTTAACCTGCTACAGTTTCATGGATGCTGGCAGAAGACACAAGACCACTGGTTCAGAGACAAAGAATAGTTTATTACTCACAGTAACACTTTAGCCGGGGCATCATCATTTTTGTGCTGGTTGCCAAAGGGTGACATGAAAAGGCCAAATGATACCTCAACCTACTGTGGATTGCTTTATAAGAGAGAAATCAGAATCTCTTATAATGGGCATAAGCATGCCTTCTCTTAGCTCTGCTGGGAAACAACCTCTCTACCTTCCAATGCTATTCACTGTGCAAACATTTTTAAAGCAATAGTCTTAGAACAAAGGCAGACAGTGCCTCTGCTGGAACTCCCCAAAATGACCAGTTGCATTCACTTTAAAGGCTGCCTGCAGGGGTCGGAGTTGTAGCCCTGGGCCAGTATAGATATGCTAATGGATAATATGGCCACTGCTGCACTGGCCTCAGTTAGCACCATTGTTTGTGTCCTTGTTACTGACAGTGTAGTGCATGAATCAGCAGCATCAACAGCATCTGGAAGCTTGTTGGAATTGTAGAGTCTCAGGCCCCACCCTAGACCCAGTGAATCAGAGTCTGTAGTCGAACAAGCTCCCCAGGTGATTCATATTCACATTAAATTTTGAGAGGTACTGCTTTAAGTCATTCTGGACCCAGACAATCTAGGGCCACAATACCAAGCCATAGATGGCACAGTCTTATGAAAAAGACTATAACTGGGGCCATCACATGTTTCTATTTATGCCTGTTGTCCTAGTGCAGTTATTGTGAGAGCTCCCTTTCATTTCCAAAAGTGCCCTCTTGGTTTGAAAGACACGTTATATAAGCGTGACACTGAGAACACTTGCCTGGAGAAACTGAGCCTGAGGTACAAGGGTATCCTCTTGATGATGAAGGTATCCAAGGGGGATATATGTATCTTTAAGGAATGAAGAAAATACTTGGAAAGAAGAAAAATGTACTGAAATAGTGGCAGCTCCCATATTGACCCCAAAGTTGGCATAAAATCCTTTGACCAAGTGGTCATCTCTCACTCTGCCTTGTATGGCAGTTCCTATATTCTTAACCTTGCCTGCATGTCTTTCCTGTTTGCCTCTTTTGTCTTGCAGAAAATCCTTCCAACATCCACTTTATTGAGCAGCTTGGTGGGATGGAAGGGCGTCTCCCAGGAACAAGCCTGCATCTCAGCACTTCCTTTGCCACAGGCGCTGTATTTTCTGGCAGTTTCTTGGATTCCCTCCTGGCCACAGTAAGTGCAGCTAAACTGAGGAGCCTTCCGGACCAAGCCCCTAGCAGAGGGGAGAGTGGATGGCTTAGGGCATCGGTAAATGATGATAATGTTTCACAATTCTAAATTCTCTTTGATTTTTTAAAAAAAGCTTGTTCACGTACAATATTTCATCTTTTCTCACAACTACCTGACAAAGGCAGCCAAATCTTCACATTTTCAAAATTAAAAATGTAAGAGCTGGAACACTTCATACCAGGGGGATTGAGCAGGTGAGCTGCAGACCACCTGCCTTTCAGCTTCAAGAGCATCTCGGCAGACCCAGCCCTTTGGTAGCAGAGCTCAGGATATACTATGTTCTCTTCTCTCTAAAATATCCCTCAATATTTAGACAGAAACCAGCCATAAAGAGACATGAAGTTCAAGGGAAAAGCTTTGGCCTTTGGTGGTATGAGTTTTGTTCATAGATAAGTCAAATCTCCCTCCACTTTGCCCCTCCCTTGGGGTGGATTTTTGACTCCGTGGCTGTTTTTTTAGCTCTCAGCCCCTCTTAGCCACGGAGTAGATCCTTTGTATCAATTACAGGATTTCCATAAATAGAATTAATTCATTGTACAAATGCCTATTGAACAGCTACTCTGTGCAGGGCACTATTCTGGGTGCTGGGGATACAGCAGTGATGAAACAGACAAAATTCTCTACCTATGTGGAGCTCATGCCTATGGAAGAGATTGACATAAACATGGTAAATAAGGATATGTCAGATAAGGTGTGTCAGATAGACATAAGGCTAAGGTGATGAGAGATAGGAAATGTAGGGTTTGGGGGAGGGGCTGCAGATTTCAGTAGCGTGGCCAGAGAGGACAGCACTGGGAAGGTGGCACATGCATCAAGTCTGGAGGAGGTGAGCGTGCACACCATTCTGACCTTTGAAGAAGAAACTCTCCAGGCAGAGGAGAGAGGGCAAGGGCAGTGAGGTGGGAGCAGTCCTAGTGTGTTCAAGGAATTTGACTAAAACTCACAAAATCTGTGTGTGCTCACTACTGAATGGCTGCAAGAACTCCTCCAAAGGAAATCCTGGTAACCCACTGCCTCACAGGCCCCTCCTGCTGGGATTTTCCAAGGGAAGGGCTGCACAATGGCTGAATATCTATATACAGATGCTTAAATGCACAAGGCTCTAAGAACAGTTTGACAAAGTCTCTGACTCCTGGAATCCCATGTAGAAGAAGCATTATTCCTGAATGTATGGGTGCCACAAAAGTGGAGTTTGCACTTTTAGGGGAGTGTGGCTGGGACACATGCACCCCTCATGGCATGAGTACCGTTTGGTACTGAGGAAATTAAGTTGCCCTGGGCTTTGCCCCCTAAGCCTTGGGGGAGGGGGGCCTTGTAAATCCCATCGAACTCTCAGAGAATGCTATATCAGTGGTAGTTTAACAAGTTGGTAGACTGAATTTCCTAAAGGGTTAAGCGGCATTTAGCCAGGGAGAGATGCATTGGAGGGGATCCTTTTCTGGGAAGGTGGCTCTGTCATGGAGAGGGTTTTGAAACATTGTCATTGACATGTCAGTTACCTTGCCTGTAATTTATGACTCGTGTATCAGGCAGAAAGTGTCTTTTGATGAACTGGACCTATCTGCAGGAACATTTTTGATGACTGTAAGTCCCAGTTCTTTTCAGAGATTTCCTAGATGGTAGGCAGCTTTGTGCCTTAAATTAAACTTGAGCTTTAATTAAACTCCGCTGGCCCACATAGGTTGGAACAGTCACAGATTCTGCTTAGAGTTGGTGGGAAGAGCCAAATGGGCAGAGAAGGGCTGAAAGAGTAGAAATAAAGACAGATGAATACATGATAAGCTTAGGAAACATGAACTTGGTAATAGAGTTGGCACCTGGGCTTCTCATCACTCACACCATACTACTTTTCCAATACATTGATGTTGAAACTCTGCTTAGAGGGGCCTGTATCCCAGAATGCTCCAGAGATGCTGAGGAGTCAGGCAGGGAGGGTGAGACTAGGAGGCAACCACCCACCCATGCCCACCAACATCATCCCCTCAGTCAGAGCAACCTTACTCTCATCTGTGCCGTGTCTGAGGTCCCTGTGTAAGATCTGATTTGGAGAAGGATTTCTGCATTAAGAAGACTTTGAAAACCACTCCCTAGAGGTTAGACTGCCTGACAAACAGAGAGACATAAAATAAAAGAACCAGAACTCTGTTCTCCTCTTTTCCGAGACAGATTTCCAGTTTCTGTCAGGAGTCCTGTGTGGGAGAGAGGAGTCAGCCATTCTGCCCCAGTTTGCATGTCCTTTCTGTCCCATAATTGCCCCTCACCAAAGAACATCTTCCAGGTTTGGCTCTTCCAACCTGCTGCCCAGCCCAAAGCATCAAGAGATGTGTTTGCAGTGCTGCACACTCAGAGGTTATAATTAGAAATAAAATGTTTGTTTCCCTGATGCCCATAATATACAGTAAGTCAAGGCTCACATTAGATGGATTCAAAACAAACTCCTTCAGGAAAACGGCGGCTGACACCTCAGCAGTTTCTGAAACAAGATGAGATCACTAGTCTATTGACTCCAGTCTTGGTGGACTGTGTTCCCAACCTAATAGTAAAGGGTCCTTTTCCTTCCCATGAGAGCTCAGAAAACTCAACAGTGTGTCTCCACCTTTTCTTCCTAGTCACCCTTGAGAAACACACAGGAGAATGAACATGCAAGTCCTGGGGATAGAACAAAGCCTGAACAACGTGGTGTGAACTTGTCACTGCTCAGAAATAGTGAAGTTTTATTTCAGATTTTCATGCAATTTTCTTCCTTCCATCCCCTGATATACCTGTGATTATTTTTCAACATAAAATAATGGATTTCCCCTCCAAATCCCCTGGTTCATTTGATACTATGGCTCCAAGTATCCTCTAGTATACTACTGTAAACTCCTGCCCCCGTTGAAGAAACATGCCTATAAGGCATAATTCAGATTGACTTTTAATCCTCTATCATTTCAGTGCTATAAAAATTAAAATATGGAGGGCCGGCCGCGTGGCTCAGCTGGTTAAGAGCTCGCTTGGGAGCGCCAGCTCTGAGCAGCAGGGCCGTGGTTTGGATCCCAGTGACACTGCCCTCTACAGCTAAGATGATGAACAACAGCTCAACCTGGAGCTGGGCTGCTGTGAGTCGCCAGTGACAGCATAGGCTGCAGCGGGGCTGCAGTGGGCTGCCATGAGCTATGTGAGTGGCTGGCAGTCAGCATGAGCAGCCGGCAGCAGGTGAGAGCTGCCGTGAGCTGCTGTGAGAGGCCGATCAATGACCGGCGACTGATTGCCTCACCCGGGAAGAGTACAATGATCATACCAACATGGGTCAGTGAATCGACATCCTCCACAACTAGACTGAAGAACAAAACAGCAAATTGTCTACCTGTCTGTTCCCCTCCCCCAATTCCCCAATAAAATCTTTAAAAAAAAATTAAAACATGGAGAGGCACTCTGGCCCATAAGCAGGATCCACATATAGCTTTACAACAACAGAACTTCAGAACTGGCCATGAATTAGAGAGCATTCTCCTTTATTTATAAGGAAAGTGAGGCCCACAGAAGTTACATGACTTTCTCAGTGTTACTCATCTGGTTTGTTGCAGTTTTTCTACCATATAGTCTTATTCTGAATTAGAAGTATTTCTCAAAGAATGTTTGGTCATAAGGCCTTTTGAGATTCTCAGAATAAAAAACAGCAAGTGGATAAGATGTTAGTATCTATGTTATTAATTAATATTCTAAGTTATAAGAGAGACCTCAAGCTTCACTGTAGCTCATAGTTAAAACCCTTTGGGCTGCAACATTTTCTAACATTGGAAGTCTAAATTCTAGTCAATCATGTTATATTTCAATTTTCATATTTCCTTGAAAAAGAAAAAAGAAAAAAGGGGAGGAAAGAAGGAAAGAGGGTGGGAAGTGGAAAGGAAAGGAGGGAGGGAGGAAAGAAAAAGAAAAAGACCAATAAGGCCAATACCACAGAACCCCAAATGATAAAAGTATGAGGTGAACCCACAGGGTAAGGATGACATGTAAATCCTATTATTTTCCCCAATATAGAATTGCAATCCTTTTGATGTTGAAACCAAAGAAATGATATGTTCAAAAGCTAAGCCTCTCTCAGTTAAATATGTAAAGTGCATGTTTCCTTAGTCCCTTTAACACCAGGATAATGCTAGAATTTACTCATTTTCTTTAATCAGTGGCAAATTATTCTAACAGCATTGTTCGATCACTCTACATTATGGCCACTTGTTCTTAAATGGAATGTGGCTCAACCTAGATTTATATCCTCTGTTCTCTCCCGGATTTCAGGAAGCTGATTTCATAAGCACACTTTTGAGTGGTAGCAGGATGGAACAGAGGAGAAATTTAAGGAGGAGGCCATCACTCAGGGGACTCTTCAGTCTGGACAGTAGAGTGGAGGAGGCATTTGAAGTCATCTTCTAACCTGAAAAATATTGTAAAAGTTATATAGATTGTATTATTTCCCAGGTCACCTTGTCCCAATGGCCTCCATGTTTTACTAGCAATATTTTGTTTATTAAAAATCAATGTTCAGTTGCAGTCAGTATTCTTACAGCTTTTGAATAGGGCATGGGTGTTAAATTGACAAAGTGGATCCTCTGAAAGAGCACGTAATTTAGGGAAGTGTTGCTCAGAATATGACCTGAGGACCACCAGCATCAGAGCCACCAGATATGCCCTTTAAATTCCTATTCCCACTACTGTCCATAAATTCTGATCCAGTAGATCTGAGATCGCCGGAATCTACACTCATGAATATCATTCCCGGTGATGCAGATACATGAGAACCAGTGTTGAAGAGAACAGAAGTTAGTAATGTGTGCTGTGTATCTCATTTAATCCTGCAAACAATGTTTAGGGGTAGGTAGGAATTATTATATCAGCTTTAAAGATGATAAGACTGTTGCTGAGAAAAAACACATGAATTGTCCAAAGGTATGCAGCCAGGACGTGCCAGTCCAAAATTCGAACTCAGCTGTGTCTCAGACAAACTACTAAATATTGGGTTGTCAGAAAAGTCATGATGCATGTTTACAATACATGGCACTAGTTCATTTTTGGAAGTACTAGAGTCATTAGCATCTGTTATTGCTATGTCATTTGACAGCTGACAGTTCTAGCTTCATTCTAAAAAAAAATTGAGCAATTTGGTTGAGCTTTTGAGATTTTACAACAAGTTGAAGATGGAAGACCAAACTGCATTTTTGCCATATTTTACTGTTTTACTTCCATAAAGGGGAGAACGCGTGTCAAGCTTGTGAAAAGTTGCATAAAGTTTATGGTGACAATGCTCTATAAGAACATCAGTGCCAACAATGGCTCACGAAATTTCATGCTGGTGATTTTGATCTCAACAACGCTCCTCGGTCAGGGAGGTCCACTGAGGCTGATGATGACAAAATAAAGGCATTGATAGAGTCAAACCCACATTACACGACAGGAGAGATTGCAGAAACATTGAACATCCATCATTCAAGAATTCATGACCACCTGAAGAAATTGGGATAGGTAAGCAAGCTCAATATTTGGGTTCCGCATGAACTCAAAGAAGTTCATTTGACGGGGCATATAAACATTTGCAATATGCTCATTAAATGTGATGAAAACGATTCTTTTTTGAAGAAACTGATAACTGGTGATGCAAAGTGGATTGTTTACAACAATGTGGTGTGCAAACAGTCTTGGTCCCAAAGTGATGATTCGCCTCAAATGAAATCGAAAGCAGACATTCATCAGAGAAAGGTTATGCTCTCAGTGTGGAGGGATTTTAAAGGTGTTGTGTTTTTCGAGCTCCTACCAAGGAACCAAACAATCATTTCAAATCTGTACTGTCGGCAGTTGGACAGTTTGAACAAATTCATCATTCAGAAACATCCAGAACTTGTTAATTGTAAAGGAGTTGTGTTCCATCGCAACAACGCGAGACCACACACAAGTTTGATCATCCATCAAAAATTATTGAAGCTTGGATGAGATGTGTTGCCACACCCACCATATTCACCTGACCTTGTGCTATCAGACTTCCACTTGTTTTGCTCTCTTCAAAACTCCTTGTGTAGTATAATGTTCAATTCATATGAGGCTGTAAATCAGTACCTTGTTCAGTTTTTTGCAAATAAAGACAGGTCCTTCTATGAATGAGAAATTATGAAGCTCACTGAAAGATGGCAAAGGGTTATCGAACAAAACAGGCAATATATCATTGATTGATCTTTGTTCTTTATATAAATAAATGACCTTTGAAAAACATAGACAAAATATGTCATGACTTTTCCAACGACCCAATAGAATAAAAGCTTATAGCCATGGGATCACAAAGAAAGGAAAACTTCATTCTGAGAAGGAGGCCAGCACAGAGTTCACCAAGCTGATAAGAGAGGAACCAGATGTTCTAAAGTAAAGGCACGAAGAAGCAAATGGATAGTTTGAGCAGCTACAAATACCGTTGTGCACTGGAGGGACCATTCTTGGAGGAGATGAGCTTGGTTTTACAGCAGAGGTATGGTCCTGAAGGCTTGAGGAGGTGGATGGCATGATGTGATTTGTTTCTAGAGAATCTCTCTGGAAGCATTTTGCATAATGGATTGCAAATGAGAATAAAAACAAGGAAGACTAGTAAAAAGGTCGCCATCATAACCAGGCTTTAGAAGTCCCTGAATTTGCAAGTAGAGAAAGTAAGTGCTAAAACTTCTAGAAAAATAACAATTGAAGTTATTCCTAATATATATGTATTCCTAATATATAATATTATATATTAGGAATACATATATATTTTTTAGTTTTTATTATAAATATAATATATGTATATAATATTATATTTATAATAAAAACTAAAATTATTGACTTTTATATAGGTAATATAAACATACTGGAGTAAAAGTTTAACATCACACAAGTGGTACAAAATTTAAAACATTATGTATTTGGTAGGTTTGAGAAAATCTAACGGGTAATATAGTACATTGCTATTTACATGTATGGCAATGCCTAGTCTTCACTGACTGAGGTAAGAATCCTTTGGAAAAGGAGTTTCAGAAAATGGCTAGGGTTATTCAGACTCGAGGTAGTTTCAAAGCAAGAAATTGGCCCACATGTCCTCCTTTGGTTTCATTTCAATGCCAAAGATTCTAAAATTCCATTCATTTATTCAATAGTTATAATCTGTGAAGTACACAATAAGACCTATGGGAAATCTAAATATTAATAAGACCTAAGTCAATACTTGTCCTCAAGTAGGTCACAATCAAAAGGAAAATAAGTAGATTCATATCCAGAAGATTCAAGTACAGATGACAATATCAGTAGTCCCCTAAAGAAAAATCTATAGACATCTCATCCAATACATATTTTTCAATATGTGTTGATGATTACTAGGGTTCCTATGGCCTGACATATTCCTCTGGTCATTTTTGGAAGAGAGGACTTCCTTGGTGCCAGTATAATTACCCATTTTTTATTTCTGTTATAGCGTAAGCCCCAAGGGAGCAAGGACTGGGTCAGCGTTACTTTCTCTGCACTTTGCCTAACTCAATGCCCCACGCAAACTGCCAGCTTTTAGCTGATTTTAATAATAATAATGAGAGACCCTATTTGCACCATCGGGTCCATTTCAAACAGTAATGCCCAAGCAATCTCTAAGATTATACACCTCCACCATTTACATGTTGGCTTTTCTGACTTAACACATGACCTGTCCTTGCTTTCCAGGCATTCTATAATTACCATGTCCTGGAATTAGTTCAGATGTTGGTGACAGGAGGGACAAGCTTCCAGATGGAACAACATGGGGTGAATGACTGCTACGCTGCAGTTATGTCTGAAAGAAAGCGGTGTAAGCTGGGGCTGTTGTCCTTAAAACAAACCATTTTGTCGGACATTCAAGTGAGTCTACTCTTCATAGAATTTCCCACTTCCTTACCTCTCTGAGTTCCTGAAAATGGTCCAGGCTATTTGGGTTCCAAAATGACCCGTAGCACAGAAATCATAACATTAGTAACAAGAAATCACTACAACTTAGAGTATTTTATAATTTGCAGTGCATTTTCACATGTGTTATAAGAACTCCAGGAGGTAGAACAAGCAGTTGTTACTATCCCCGTCTTCCATATAAAAAACCCAAGTCCACAGGAAGCATCAGAGAAGTCCAATAACTTATACCCTAACAAGGGTATTATTAATAAGTGTAATAGCTAATATTTACTGAGCATTTCCACTGTGCCTTTCTGCATTTTTTTCACTTAATCTGTCCAAGGTTTTACGTGGTAGGTATTGTTATTAATCCCACTGAATAGATCAAGAAGTTGAGGCCCAGAGAAACAAGTACTCACCTCAGACCTCATTGTCTGCCAGTGGCAAAGCAGAGCTGCCCCTGAGGCAGTCTGACACAGGTTTGTCCACTCTTCTTATACCTGAACCACTAAAGAAATCTGATCAGGTCAGCTGAAATCAGGCATAAGGATTCTGTGTTTGGATCTAAGAAACACGAACTGAACTAGCCCTGGAAAATGCTTGAGTTTTCTTAGCCCAGTGAGCTGGTGACCAGTAGATTATAGCACGAGAGAAGAGAACCATGATGGCAGATTCCAGTGGAACCTCTGGGCATTTGGGGATCAGAGTAGAGTCTATCTTGGGCACGAGTAATCTGCTTATCAGTGTGGTGCCTTTTTGCTTAGTTGACATTAACATTGCATTCAGCTCTCCAGGGTAATTGTAGGGACAGGCCTTTATTAGGGATCATTTTTTGTTGGTTCAGAGGACACCACCATAAACTCCTTCATAAGGAGCAGCCTCTTCCAGGCCTCTGTGCCTGTGTGTCCTGACAGGTACTGGCAAAAGGCAAGCCCCACGCTCTGTCATTTCACTCCCAGGAACACACAACATTCCAGAATTCCCTCGGTATGGCTTGGTCCTCCGTACTTCTGTGGTTCTGGGCTCCTCGCCTATGGCTGACTTGAGTGATTATGCATGTGTGTCCAGGACAACTGCTGCCAGCAGCTTCCTGTGGGTATCTGAGGTGACAGCGGGCTGGACAACATGTCTGTCCTTCCTTTCTCCACTTGGGTCTTGTCCTCACTCTGTTCTTTACCTTGAGGAGTTGCACACAGGACTGACCAGACCTTTTTTTTTTTTTTTTTTACTTCCCTGAACCCATTAGTTGCTGCTTTTGAACCTGTTGTCCACTTGCAGTGTCCTTGTTGGTTGAAGCCTGAAAGCAATGTCAAGAGCAATGCTCAGGGCTGTAGCCTGCTGTCCAGTGGGACAGGAAAATCACTCTCTGGAGGTCACTTAACATCCTAACTACTTAGATACACTGAAAATGGGATTTTCCAGCCTGTTGCTCCTTAATCGGTAATAAAAACAAGCCTAATGACATGCCACACCACACCCACCAGAGGCTCCTGAAAGACAGAAAGACAAAAACAGTCATTGGGATTAGATGCACAAAGCTCATCGTAAACCTCACTTCCTAGCCACTTGACACTACCACCCTAAAGACCTTAGGAAATACTTTCAGGTTTTCCAAACTTGTACCAAATGACACTCCAAGTAAGTGCTTGTCACTGCAAGATTAAAGTGCCAACAGACATATGTTTTTTCTTTTCTCTCCCCAGCCAAGACAGACCTTTGGGCAAATTTTCTGTGGCTCATTAGATAATTTTGGAATCCTGTGCCTTGGCCTATACCGCATGATAGATGAAGAGGAGCACAACCCCGAGCACAAAAGGGGAGTATGCTGACTTGGGAAGCGCCAGCCCTATAAAAGGCACAGCTGCTTTGTTCAGTGTGAAAGAGGGGTCCAGAACTTAGGGTTGACAGTTGCAAAGAAGAGTGCAGGGGAAGGGGATTGCGATGTAGGAACAAGGATGCATGTACATAAGTGACATGAATAAACCCTGGTAATTAGGATCCAATGTAAGCCATGTAAAAATGGTGTTTCTGCCTCCAGTGAAAATTGAGACAGAGATCCAGATTTTAAATCAGGTGTTTGTTTGTTTGTTTGTAACTTACCCCTTATCCATGACTGTGAAACGTTTTTAAAGCTGAAGACCACTGTCCACTTTGGAAAGATTTGCTTGCTTTATGCTGGATTCATTGGGTAAATATTTACTAAGTGCCTCTTTTCTAGCCACTGTGCTTTGTACATATAAATTATTGGATCATTATGTTTAAATTTAAGTTTAAAGAAATATCAGTCTGACAGTAGTGGGGAAGATAGAGGAAATGTATGTGGAAGGCAGGACGAGAAAAGAGAGTGCAGCCTACAGACAGCCCAGTGACATAGATCCAAAGTATGATTCTCACAGTGGGAATGGACGAGACTCAGTAGAGGAACAGAAACTAAAAATAATAGAGTGAAAATAGATTGATGGAACCTGTTCCAAGAGAAAGGGGAAGGAAGCCAAATCCCTCAAAGTAGGGTAGTCTTGAAGAGAAAGAAAGACAATTTCTCTGCCCCTAGAAGAAAAGAAGAAAGAGAGTGGATGTCAAGACACACATGGCTATAGATGAGAGGGGTGTGCTTAAGGGAGTTTTTACTGGTATTTCTCAGTGAAGTACAAGCATAGCCATTGCCGAAAGAAGAGATGAAGGAAGTATTACAGGGAGTTGAGAAAAAGGTGAAAGTTTACATTAACTACTGAGAAGAATGGAAGAAGAGGCTAATTGCGGATTTGTAGGAGCAATACTAGACTGTAAAGTCAAAGGACAAATGATTGCAGGTCCTGATGAGGTTGAAGAGTAGCTGTATTCTTTCTCTGTCATTCTGTAAGGGAATGGCAGAGAAAGAATGATAGAAGTTGTGGTCAGAGAGTGATATACTGAAGCATAAGATCTTAGAGGTGGGGCATGTCAGGAAATTATAATATCCAGTCTTGGGCTAGGAGATAAAGATCACTGGGTAGTAGAAATCAAAGGAATGTGACTGGATGTTGGAGTTGTAAACCACATGGACACTGCTGGTATGTAAGGTGACAGGGGCACTGGGGTTTGAGAGAAAAAGTATCCCAAGTACCAAAGACCTAAATAAACATGGAGGTCTACAGATGACACTGATGAATCAGGAGGGAGGGTGATAGGGCTGTAGAATATTAACCGCAATGATGGGGGAAAGAGTGATGTTCTGGAAGCAGCATTGGAAAGCATGAGTGATGCGCGTTCTCCCTCCTCTCTCTCTCTCTCTCTCTCTCTCTCTCTGTCTCTCTCTCTCTGTCTCTCTCTCTGTCTCTCTCTCTCTGTCTCTCTCTCTGTCTCTCTCTCTGTCTCTCTCTCTCTCTCTCTCT
>NW_017731734.1:772722-831439 GCF_001890085.2 Hipposideros armiger
CTCCCTCTCCTGCTCGCCCCTCTCCCCCTCTCCCCCTCTCCCTTCCTCCTTCCTTCCCTTCCTTTCCTTCTCCCTGAATTCTATCCCTTTCCCAGGCAACCTCTGAAAGCCTGTGGAACATGGTACTTGGGAGAATGTGCAGTCCATATTTGAGAAGACCTCATGGAAGGAAAAAATTTTTCTGTTTTAAAAGGAGTATGTGATTATAGTAGATCTTGTTTAGAATATTATAGAGGTTATAGGGCACTCAGTGGGAAATATAAAAGTGGGAAGCTTATTCAGTGAAAGAAGGTCAGTGTTTCATTGAGTTTGGTATTTAGGAATCAAGAGGTGATTATTTGGGGCAGCAATGAAGAAATGCAGAATGAAAGTCATAAAAGGTTCTCCTGCCACAGCATTATGACATGAACACTGGTGTATTAATTAATGCAACTCACATTTATTGAGGATTTGCTATGTGCTGAGGCATCCCGCCTCCCTGCTTTCTTTCCATGTAGGTCCAGGCTCTGTGTGTTCTTTAAGACTTATTGATATTCACTATTTACTTACCAGCCAAGGCTGCAAATAGAACTTTACTCTAATATTTGTTTCTTTTCTTCATTGACCATACTATATTCTGTGTGAAAGTCGGTGGCATAAGCGTTAGGGTAGGACTAAACCAGGATGGAAATGTCTGGAGTGCATGTAATTGTCCAGTTTTGATCAAGCTTGGCTAAGTGCTCAGCATTGTGCCAACAGAATTTGTTATTATAATGGATATTAAGAACATAGAAACCTGGAGTCAGAAAGGCCACTATAGATCTGTCAGTGCAAACTACAGCCCTACCGCTCTCCCAATAAAATAATGAGAAAAGTAAGGCCCAGAAAATGGAGATGCCATGGGTACAGTCAGAGATGGTTAGTGTCAGAAGCAGGGATAAAGTCAGTTTCCCAGTTCCTAGTGTAAGACCTCTTCCATTGCACTGTTTCAGAGACATTTGCTATTCACAAGAAACCAAAGAAGCAAAGCAGAACAAAAAAATATTGCCTCTTTTGGCTGAGCCAAATGATTGCCTTATTTTAGACATTGCCTGTAGCCATCCTGTCCCAGCTGCAGAAGCTCAGGTTCATCTTTGCCTTTTCTTACAGGTTTGTGATCACCCGGCCAACCAATGAGTTTAAGCTGCTGCCCTCAGATCTTGTGTTTTGTGCCATCCCTTTCAACAGTTCTTGTAACAAAAAGGATGTTACTTTATATGAAGGTCCATATGAAATTATAAACGTAACGCCACTGACATCAGAGGCACCTACAGACATAAACCATCCTCCCACAGTTGAACAGAAGACAACACAACCATTGAATACATCAATCTATTCTTTGGAGCCAAAAACTGTCCTTGTTAGTGATTCTAAACAAGCCATTTTGACTCAGAATGGTAAACCATTACCTCAGACACATCTAGGTGAAACCAGGAAGGAAAATGGAAAGGCAAACATGAAGAATACCATAGGGGACAACACCTCTGCATATCCAAAGTCACACTAGAGTTGCTGATATTCCCCACAAGCTCCTAGCTTCCTACGTACAGGACATCTCCAGAGATGGTGACTGAACAAGGAAAATAAAAATGGAAGCATGCCATTTTCATGCCCATTTCTTAGTGGCTGATCAGCAAGCTCACACTATTTGGGAAGAAGCAAAAGGCTGATCCAATCCCACTGGATCTGGTGAGATAAATAAAGAAATACATGATAAGTGACTCTGTAAGGAAAGTTCATTGCTCTGTGTCTTTTGAGTAGGAAACATGTTAGTTTGAGCTGTGTTATAGAAGTTCTTCAGCACTTGCTGGGTTCCTCCAGTCAGGGAATATAAGTAATCAAAATAAAAATAGACACCAATGACAAAAAAATAAAGAGCCCCCCAAATCAAGAATCTTACATTCTTTATCCTCAAACAGGCAAATAGTAAACTAGTATATTACCCCCTTCTCCTTTTTCCTCATGTTTTTTCTTTCTTCATCTCTCTCTATAGGAGGTGACAAAGACCCAGATGGGAAGATGCCAGTTTGAACTGGAAACCAATTTGTGTAAAACTAAGACCTAAGTATATGCCTGGCACAAGAATGAATATAACACTGGGATGGGATAGATTGAAATATATCAGGTAGCTTGAAATATAACCTCCAAAATTCTCTAATTCAAGAATAAAAACATCATGGCATAAGAAGCATAAAACATTTCCCCATATTCCAAAAGGAACCAATACACTGTTCTATAAACCTTATCTTCAATTAAGTCATTTCATCTGGGTATTACTGTTAACACAGTAAACAGAAGTTCAGGACATCCAGGAAGCATTTACTGCCAATTGGTGGTCTTATAATGATGAGCTTTATGAGTTTTATAAACAATGTCTTCTTGTAATGTAGATACAAAATATAACAGATATAAGAGAAAAGGAAAGAAAAAATAAACCATATTTCTCATAAATTATTTTATATAATGTTTATGATATCCTTGACATTTTAAATACTATCTTTGCTGATTTGGTATTATTACTTCCACTTTACAAAGGAGGAAACTATGTCATAGATAAAGTTGCCAAATAAAGTATACCCAGTTAAATTTCAGACAAGTAACAAATTTTTAGTTTGTGTCCAAATTATTGCACTTAGCTAGTAAATAATCAAATCAATATTTAAACCTGGTTTATTTGACTCCAGCACTTATACACATTATGCCTCCAAGCACACAAATAAAAGAAATAAAACAAAACCAAATAAAAAAAATTCATCCACAGGAAATAAAATTTTGTATTAGTTAAGCTTTGGTTATAATGAAATCAACTTAATTTACTTTTCCTGGAAAGAGTGCAATGTGTGCACAGGGCTGGTTGTTCGCAGAGAAAGTGCCTCTGGTGTTGGGAGGGGTCCCAGTGAGTCAGCAGGATAGAGGAAGCAGAGCTCAGACCAGTCAGATTCAGATTTGTCTGTGTGGGGCAGGGCTCAACACAGGAAAGATGGCACCCGCCCACTGGGCAGCTAAAAGGGAGGAGAACCCCACCCAGAGAAAATGGCAACTGTATTCCAGCCCTCGCTACACAGCCATATACCTCAGTCTGTCCCCCGTATGTGTCCGACACCCCCTGAGTTACTGTTCTACTGCCAGAGCCCAAGGTAAGTAAGTGCCTGGGAGTGAGAGAGTCTGTGCGTGGGCCATTTAAGAGGATGTCTGGCTTTCCTGCAGTCTTCTGTCCCTCCTGGATGGTCAGAATCTCCACTGTTTTTCACAGTCAGATATTGTGGGGGCTCCTATTCCTGGCACCAGTACTCTGGGCTGGGAAAACTGGTTTGCAGCTGAGGTCCCTCCTCAGGGGGAACCCCATGGCTGAGATATCCCTCCTGGTTTTCAACTGTCACATAGAGTCTTGGGGCTACCTCATTTTGCATCTCCACCTTTCCTACCAGTCTTGACGTGGCTTCTTTTTTATATCTTTAGTTATAAAAATCCTGTTCAGCTAGATTTCAGATGATTCTCCAGGTTGATTGTTCTATAATTTATTGTAATTTTGATGTGTTCACATAAGGAAGCATGCACAGTGTTTATCTACTCCACCATCTCGAATGTCCTTTTTTCTCTTTTTTCTTTTTTAAGCTTGGCTGTCTTCTTCATCCTTCTCTTTTTACAAACTAACCCTCTTTGTTTTTCCATGTACATGGCAAAATATATTTTACTGCAATTCCAGATTCATAGGAAGATTTATAGGTGCATGAAAGATATAACTGACCTATCTCTGAATCTTAAACCCTAATTTCTAAAAGCAAGTATGTATTGGGCTTAGCTTTGGCCACTCCATCCCACTATCAACAGCTGAGGAGCAGGGTGCCTCTGAATGGAGGACTTGTTTTCACTGAAGAAAGGGAGGATGGTTCATGGCCTGGGAAGACATGCTACCAACATCTCCTACAAAGACAGTATCATTCTTTCTCTCCATTCTCTGGGCCATTTAATATACCAGCTTTTAATGGTTACACACAGGTGTGGGACCAGCCAGTTCTGTGTCTCTGCCCCTCCTACCAGTCTCGAGGTGGCTTCTTCTGCACATCTTTAATTGTAGAGCTTCAGTTCAGCAAAGTTTTAGGTGATTCTCAATGATGGTTGTTTTGTAGTTTAGTTGTAATTTTGATGTGATGGCAAGAGGAGATAAGCACAGCATGTACCTGCTGTACCAATTGACTGGAAATTCTACAATTTATTTTTGTATAAAATTAATTTTTGGATATGTATCTCATCTCCTGTAACCTTGGTGAACTCATTTGTTAGTTTTAATAGTTTTTTGGTATATTCTTTAGGGTTTTTCTATACAAGATCATGTCATCTGTGAATAGAGACAGTTATTTTTTTCCCTTTTAATACAGCTGTCTTTTATTTCTTTCCCTTGTCTAATTGTCCTGGTGGAACTTCCAATACAGTGTTGAATAGAAGTAACAAGAATGGATATTCTGGTCCTGTTCCTGATTTTAGAGAAAAAAACTTACAGTCTTTCTAATATTAAGTAAGATGCTAGCTGTGGGCTTTTTCATACATGCCTTTTATTATGACAAGAAATTGTCTTTAATCCTAGTTTATTCCATGATTTCATGATGAAAAGGTGACAGATATTGTCAAATGATTTTTGTGTGTGTACTGAGATAATCATATGCTTTGAAAATTCTATTGATATCCTATGGTGTATTACATTATTTCATTTTAGAATGGTTAAATCAAGCTATATTCCTGGGGTAAATCCACTTGTTCACAGTGTATAACATTTTTTCTATATTTTTGGATACATTTTGCTAGCATTTTGTTGAGGAGTTTTTCACCTACATGCAAAATAATAAAATAATGTATAAGGGATATTGACCTGTATTTTTCTTTTCTTGTGATGTCTTTTCCTGGTTTTAGTATCAAAGCAAAACAGGCTTCATAGAACGAGTTAAAAAGTGCTATTTTTAATTCATAGATTTGTTTATCAGCTAGATTAAATGAATATTATCTATTTGTTTTAGGCATCTGAATCCTAAGTATCTGAAATGAGTATCACATACAAAAGTGACATTCAACAGAGTTTGACTGAAATCTGTACACAAGTATCTCATGAATAGATTTTGGTAAAACTAAAACTAAATTGAAGCTTAAAAAGCTAATTTAACTTAAAAGAAGAACAGAATCCACAAAGCTGTTAAACTTTTCATACCACATAACTTCTATAAATTTTATGGGTAATATTAATAAAAACAAATTTGGGGGGAATTTGATAATTTCACCAAATTGGATTTTTGTATTTAAAAGCAAATGTTTTTAAAGCTGATAAAATTGGAAATTTTGGTGAAGCGACTTTTGGGTAGCTATATCATTGGGTGAACTGTCTTTGATAAATACATTTTCAACTAATTGCCTAGTTTCTGGATGCAGGTAAGGATCAGGAAGGTAGGTAATTGGGAAGACTATGCTTACAGCCCCCCACTTTTTTTTTTTTTAGAAGTAACAGGTAAGGTTAAGTGCTGATAGTAAGAGATGGTGATCCAAAGAGTTTAAAAAACAGTGGAGAAAGTTTGCAGGAGTGAAAGCGATGAGAGGATTAAACAATCTAGGCTTACTGAGTTGTGTTCAGGGCCCAGCTCTGTTGATTCCAATTCCAATGGTTGTATGATATTATTTTGTTCCTAGGAGCTCTCGGTAAAGACAGCAAAGGAGTAGAGAAATTTGGTGATTAGTAAGTGGGTGGAAGAGGAAGACATGGGGTTAAATAGGGGCTGCCATGAGAATGGATGAAGTGTTGGATCATAACATGTAGGCCAGTTGAAAATGAAGAAAGCCCTGCTCACACAGGGAGAAAAGAGAGAGTTCAAAGGGCTGGAGTTACAAGAGGATGAAAGTTTAATGTGTTTGCAAGGGGGTGAGAGAGCCACAGGCAAGAAGGTGGGTTTACAGAGTGAGATTCTGGAGGGTAAAACTGCAGAGGTAAAGTAGATCTATGAAAAGGTCAAAGGCCTAGTAAACAGTGGAATGGATAGATGGGTTTCAGGAGGAGAGAACAATAAAAAAAAAAAATTCACTACTGTACACCTATTGACCAATCTGCTTAGCATCTCAATCTCAGTTCTCCAGAGTAAAAACTCATCCCATAAATTATCTCAATTTCAATACAGCAGAAAAATTAGAATGAGAAATTCTTTATTCATATTTTAGGGGAATGTGTACCAGAAATATGGCTAATGAGATATTGAGTTATATGCAACTATAGCCAATGTGTGAGTACTCATGCTAACAGTATGGATACATAAAACTGGCAGAGTGCCCCAGACTCCTGTGCCAAGTGATTCTATAACTTCAGAACCAAACCCTTTATCTATGGATGGCAACACTTTAATACAAATTATAACACTAGATCCTTTGGCAATATCGTGGATACCAAATTCATAATGATTGTTCTAGTCTTATTAATGCAAAAACTGATATAAAGACAAGAGAAAACATGCAAGCAACTTAACAGTTCATAAACAATATGTGGGCCAGTAGTTTTTAAGTTCTTTTGAGTCTTTGACTATTTTGAAAATTGAATGAAAGCTACAGTCTTCTTCCCCAGAAAAATTAATGTATCTATATATTCCACAAAATTCATCATTTAAGTGGGAGGGAAGTCATGGATCACCCTATAGTCTATCCATCATCTTCCCAAATTCCTAATATAGGTCTCCTATAACCAGTGAAGTAGTCACCAGGAAGACCATAAGGCAGGAGAGTCAGGAGACCTGAGCACTTGTTTTGGTTATCTCATTTAACATTTGTGATCTTGGGCAAGTTCTTAAACCTTTCTCAACTACTTTCCCAGCTCATTTCATTTTTTGTAAAAGCAGAAATTTGAGTTAAAGATTGTGAACACTACTTCCGTTTTCATTCATTGAACACGTATTTATTCAATGCACACTGTATCAGGTACTGTGTTAGATACTGAGGTAGAGTAATTAGCAAGATGAAGTTCCTTTCTTCATGGAGCATACACTCTATTTGGAAAAGGCAGAAAATAATAGAGTAAGCAAATGAGCAAAATAATTACAGATTGTGTCAAATACTGTGAGGGAAATAAACATGTTGATGTGACAGATAATGTGGTGGTCAGAGACCACTGAAGGGTGGGATCCTGTGTGGGGGGGAGCGTTTTAGGAACAGGAACTTGAACTGTTCAAGAAAAGAAAGCAAGTCAATGTGGTTAGAGCATAGTGACTAAATCAGAGGAAGAATTACATGAGATGACATTGAAAAAATAGGCAGGACCTGATTAGGAGACATGCTATAGACCAAGAGAAACAGATTACATTTTACTCTAAGTGCAATGAGAAGTTCTTTAATAACTTTAAATAATGGAATGATGTGTTATTTATATTTTCAAAGATCACTCTGGCGCTTATGGTTTCAGCAATATGACTAACTGAATTCAAATGGATTTTCTTCCTGCTACAAACATTCAGAAATGCTAGGTAAGTTATAACAAAAGTTTTAATGTATAGCAGTTCTTAAAATAAATGGAAATTTCCAGCCAGAAGCAACAGGGAGGTCATATTCAAAGACGGTATTTGTGAGAGATATTGGACTCATATAGAGGACTGTTTAGTCATTGGCTGAGATTATAATGCCATGTGGAGCCAGGAGATATAGATGAGAACTGAGACCCAATTTAACCATCACCTGGGAATGATCAGCCCATCTGTGTAAGAGATAATAAACAGATTCCTCCTACTAGTCCAAGATAGGAACAAGAAAATTTATCTTTGCTTAGGGATGTGGGTGTAAAAACACCTATCATGAGAAATTGAAGCCCCAAGCTCATATCATGTGCAGATGTAGTATCTGAATTTATATCCTACGTGGTAGGAATTTAAAACTGAGAAAGTAATGGAAAATAAAATCTGGTTCCAGACCAATAACACCCTTGAGGCAACTGGTAGAAAGAAATTAATAATGCTTGGCAGGAAAGAATTCTACAACTCAGGGCAAACAGGACTCCATTGGGGGTAGGGTGAGGGATGAATTTAAAACTTTTTAAAAACTGACAATAAGCCCACAAAAACTTAGAAATGAAATGAGGAAATTATCTTCCTAAGTGAGAGTCAGCAGACAAATCAGACAAGAAGAGTTAACATGACCCCAGATTTTAGATATTAGAACAATCTTAAAAAGACCATAAAATTAATACATTTAAAATGATAAAAAAAAGGTTTAAAAATATGATTATAAGTCATAATGAAAGAAAAATATATTGTGAAAAAATGAGCAAAGGTAAAAAAAAATCAAAACTTTTAGAAATAGTTGATTAAATTAAAATCTAGTGTAGAAGTTGGACAATAAATTAGATACAGATAAATCTAAAGAATTTACTTGAAATGTAAAATGGAGAGATAACCACATGGAAAATATGAAAGAGGTGTTAAGAGACATGGAGGAAAGAATGAAAAAGTCCAATATACAAATAACTCAATTTCCATGTGGAAAGATAATGGAGAAGATGCAAAAAAAAGTCTTAAAATTTTTAGAATTTATAAAATACAAGGATCCTGAGATAAAAGAAGTCCAGTGAGTCATGATCAGGAAAATTAAAATAAATCTACATGCAGACATAGCCATACTTAGACAGTAAAGCAGATTTCCTACAAAAGGATTATCATTGAGGAATTGAGGGGGGAAAAAATAATGGACCAATAACATCAAAATGCTGAGGGAACATAACAGAAGATGTAAACATATGCATGTCATACTATCTCAATTACTATGCAGAAACAATTTTATGTTAACAAAGACTAAAAACTCTTAGAAATTTTTACTGAAAGGATTAGAGAAGGATATACTTCAATAAAAAGAGAATGCACCCCTCCCCAAAATGGAGAAATATGTAAGAAGCAATGATAAAAAAATAATTGGAAATTTTTTAGGTAGATATAAATAGATACTGTTTTCAATAATAGTAATATCAATAATTTTAGAAGGGTTAAGAACAAGTTGGAACCAACAGGTTGAAATAATAGGGGATATAAAAGAAGTGTGAAAGTAAAATTATTGTAAATCATAGCATTGTTCAGGAGGAAAACAGAGATAATAAATGTAGCATTTGTTTAATCTAATAGCATGTAAAAATTTTGAACAACAAAGTTTAAAGATAATAGAAAGAATAGGTGACTTTCAAGTCAGTTGAGAGAAACTAAGTAGTAAAGTAACAATAAAGAAGAAAAGAAAGAAATTAATATTGACTCAATTCATGAAAAGCCAGCATTTTTCTTTTTTTTAGAAATCAAATGAAAAGAATCACATATAGAAATAAAGGTAAAGGATAGTAATAAATACAGGTACAAAGATATTAAATAAATGTAAATGGATCTATCTTGTTAGGTAAAGGATTAAGATTTTCAAAATAGATCTTAAAAAAACAGCTATATGCTGTTTATATTATAAACTATAATGATTCAGAAAACATGGAAATGAAAGAAAATAAAGAGATATACTAGAAAAATATGGACCAAAAAAAGTGGTACTATTAGTATCAGATAACGTATACCTGAGAGCAGAAATCATTACTGGGGAAAATAATTTCATTTTGTAACCATAATACTAATCTTCAGCTAGCAAACAATATAACAATTCTGAAATTTTATGCATAGAACATGGCCTTAAAATATATAAAGCTAAAACTGACAAAATTACAAAGAGAAATTGAGAAATCCACAATCATAGGGATTTAACACAGTTTTCTCAGAAACTGACAGATCAAGCAGAAAAAGTTAGCACTTAAATAGAATAGTATGAACTACATAGTTAATTAGCTTGATATAATAGAGATTAGATAGAAGATAGATGATAGATAGATAGATAGATAGATAGATAGATAGATAGATAGATGATAGATAATCTAACAAGTCGCAAGTGGACATTCTTGTCCAGCACACAAATCACATGTTTTAATTTTCCATGAAGTCATCAACAAGGCCACTTCCTACAAACCAATGATGCTATATCAACCACATTGAAATAAAATTCAAAATTGGTAACAGAGACCCAGACCTCAACAAACAGAATTTATCAACATATTTGGAAATAAGCAAAACAACAACAAAAAACTAAACCAACCATGGATCAAATTTAAAACTTCATAATGGGTATTACAAACTTTTGAGATCTCAATGATGATGAAAAGACTATATATTAAAATTTGTGGGATGCTTCTTCAACAAATGGTGATAAGAAAACGCTATACACATGCAAAAAATGAAGTGAGACCCTTATCTTATACCATATACAAAAATTCACTCAAAATAGATTACAGACCTAAATATAAGCCCTGAAACTATAAAACTCCTAGGGAAAATATAGGGGAAAACTTCATGACATTGGATTTGACAACGATTTCTTGAATGTGGCACCAAAAGCAGAGACAACAAAAGCAAAAAATAGATAAGTAGGATTACATCAAACTTAACAACTTCACAGCAATGGAAAAAATCAAAACAGTGAAAAGGGAGTTTATGGAATAGGAGAAAATATATAAAGAACTTCTACAGCTCAACAGCAAAGAAACCCAAACAATCCAATTAAAAAATGAGCAAAGGACTTGAATAGACACTTTTCCAAATAAGATATACAAATGGCCAACAAACGTAAGAAAAGATACTCAGTATCACTGATCATCAAGGATATGTAAGTCAAAATCAAAACACATACAATGAAATATGATTCAGCCTTAAAAATGAGGAGCTCCTGTCACATGCTACAACATGGGTGAAGCTCCAGGTCATCATGCTAACTGGAACAAGCCAGGCACAAAAAGACAATCCTAAGATTGCACTTATACGAGGTATCTACAACAAAGTCTTACAAACAAAAAAGAGGATGGTGATTGCCAGGGGCTGGGGGAGAGGGAAAAGGGGGTTTTTGTCCAATGGATGTATAGTTTCAGTTTTGCAAGATGAAAAAATTCTAGAGATCTGAGATCTGTTGTACAACGATGTGGCTATAGTTAACACTACTGTATGGTACACTAAAAAACGGTTACGACAGTAAATTTTGTTATGTCTAGGCCACAATAAAAAAATGTTATGGTATACATATAAATCAGTAGAAAGAAGTGAATTTGTAACCTTATATGCAGTATGTGGAAAGAGATGAAAATTAATTAAAAATTAATGAGGTGATTGTTCAATAAGGCAAATGAAAGAAATGATAGCAAACTAACATAAATCTAAAGCAATGTCACATCACTCTTGGTATTCCCCAATGTATTTGGAAAATACCAGCTCTGGAACAGGAAACCAGAACACAAATCCAGAGCCTGCTTTACTCAATAGCTAGCCATGTGTTATTTTGAGGAGTAGCAAAAATGCCCTCTGTCAAATGGATTGTTCATATATCCTAAAGAAACACTGGAGCAACATTTGAACAGAATTGAGGAGTAGAGCAACTAGGTTAAAATGAAGATGCTGAGGAGAATATGGGAACATCTCTTCAAGATTTGCAGTTAAAAATGTTGTCCCAAACTGATAGTATCTACATTACCTATAAATAGGCTCAATTCCAGACCTGTTGAATCAGAATCTACATAATATATGTGATATCTATCTGTTATATTACACATTTACATATACATCATATATACATACATACATACATATATGTGCATACATATATAAATACACACACATATTGTGGCTTCTGAAAAATTAAAACATCTGGAGGTTTCATTTTAATGAAAACTACCTCTTCCAACATTTAACTTTTTGGCATGTTAACCTGTATTGAAGACCTACATACAGTACATTCCAAACACCTCTAATTAACTATAAAAGCCTCAGGCTAAGTACCTTCAAACTGTAAAGGAGTTAAGGGAGGTCGGAGTTCAGGGAAGTTGGTGCATAGTTCCCTGGAGGAACAATAACTTACAGCTCAAAGCCACGAGTTGTTTCTTCCAGGCCAAAAACACAAAAGGGCCCAACCTCTAAAAGTAATCTGACTTCAGGTTCTGGATTGGCATGCTTAAGGAGCCCTGGAAAGTGAGACAGAGGGGAGGCAGTCCACGGAATGCAAGCTGCTGGGGATGGGAGGGAAGGAGGGAGGGAGAAAATGCCCTAACACTAATTAGGTTTGAAAGAATACAGGATGAGTCCAGCCCTTGCGTGCTGAGAAGAAAGGAACCTGAGCAGCTGATGCTAAGGTTCAGACTAAACTAACTGCAAGTCCCCTGGGGACTCACAAGGTAAACCTGATCGTCTTTGTCATTTACAATCATTATCAGGCAGGCTGCTTCTGTAATTTTACTGGGGAGCCAATTAGCAGATCCCTGGAGCTAGTGGGGAAATGTCCCAGCCCTCCTCTTGTTTTTGAAAAGGCAAAATAAGGCCACATTTGTGCTGCTGTCTCCTGACGGTTGCCTCTTGTAAAGGCAGGGAAGGGGGATAACTTCAGACAATGCGCTGATGCCTCTGCTCAGGTGAGTGGTTGCAGTCAGCCTTTTCTCTGCCTTGCTTCACTCAGTTCTCTAGCAACCTAACTTAGCCTCCAGATAGCCCAGCAAGACTTGTTACTTTCTTTTCAGACATATGCCATCTTTCTTGTCTGCAAGAAAATATCTTTGCAGCATTTCATCCTGCGAGTGAGTGGGGCCAGGCCAGCTCATACACTGCGAGGAGGACAGGAAGAAGGGCCATTCTTCTCTTAAATCTATTGCTCAGCCCCACTGTTTCCCTGACACCATCCTTCCTCTTGTCTTCCTGTCACAGTCAGGCTTTTTACCTAGTTGTCTACATTCACTACTTTGCTTCCACACCTCTGACCCACTGCTTAAGCCACCCCAAACTGGCTATAACTCCCATTATTGTGCTAAAAATACTTTCTCAGATCATGAGTCCAGTAAAGTCACACAGTATAGTAGAATGTTTAAAACTAGCCTGACTTGAAGCCGCAGCAGGATTCAGCACAGTTGCTCTCCTCCATCCCAAAACATTGTCTTCCCTGGACTCTCATGAAACGGCAATCTTCTTGCTTTCTTTTTCTTTTTCTGACTATGCATTCTCACGTTACTTTCAGCTCTCCTTTTAGATAACAAAATTAGGTGTTAGCATTACTCAAAGCTTAATTATGGACCTTTTTTTCCTCTCAGGAATCACCGAGTGATCCAGGTAATTAAAAAAAAAGAAAAGAAAAAGAAAAAACAAAAGAAACAAACAAAAAACAGGAGAGCATATACCTGAAATTAAAAGGGAGCTACTTACTTCTAGCCATTATTTCCATGCAAGAATATGGGCGTAGGGGGCCAGCCGAGTGGCTCAGTTGGTTAAGAGTTTGCGCAAGAGTGCGAGCTCTGAGCAACAGCGGTTCGAGTCACGGCCCCAGCTGAGCTGCCACTGAGCTGCCAACAGGTGGCAAGATGGCTCAGCTAAAAAAAAAAACAAAAAACAAAAAACCAATATGGGCCCGGTTTTACCAGATTTTTTTTGAAAATTTTTCAGAGAAATTGAGAATTCTGATTTTTAAATAAAAATATTATGCTTTTTAATTTTTGTCTATAGCTATGATAGAGTAGTTGTAGCAGACCAGCCCTCACACCAAGAAAAAAAAAAGCTTTTAACTGGATAAAAAATTTTAAAAATACATGTTTGAAGTCATCATAGAGCAACATAGTAAGAACTAAAAGTCTAAGATCCAAGAGAAAAAAACAGGTGAGCTCACCATTCTAGGCTGTTTTTCCCTCAAGGCATTTGCCAGTTACTATAGTAAGTGGTACTAAACAAGAGATCAAATTGAATTTTAAGGCTAAGAGCTTTCAGCAGTCTCATGGGGCCAGGAGGAAAAAAACATTGGAGTTGCAGGTTGTCAAGGCAGCTAAGTATTGAGAGGACTTGGTTTCTGGAGGAAAGAGAATTGGAGACCTGAGAGCATAACTTTCTGTGGTGCTTTTTTCCTTGAGGGAATTGTTTATTTCTAATGTTTTCAACATGAGAGACTGAAACGCTAAGAAGAAAGGATCAGCTCTGAAGCTAGAAAGCTAAGAGGAGCTGTTGCCAGCCTCTGAGCGTAGGGAGGTGGAAATTGGCATTCAGGGCCTGGGTGGGGGTTGGGGGTGGGCAGGTAAACAACCTTTGCTTTCAGCTGAGAATCTTGAAAGGTCCTACTTTAGGATTACTTCCAACTAGACATAGAACAGTTCTCACAAAGCCTGAAATTAGCTTTAATGCCTCCCATTTCATGATTGTATCAAGGTGATCAATTTCTACTATAACTACTTATGAATAAAAAAATTAATTCTCTCTGCTGGAAGTTAGCATTATTCAGAGTTTCTACACTTTTTTCTACACAGTATCAGTAAAATGGTTGGAGTCAATCTTATCTCTGCTTTAATTATGCTTTACTCTCGGAACCTAAATTAGCCTCCAGTTAGGCGAGCAAACCTTTTTTCCTTCTAGTTTCTGATATGCAGCAATGTTGATAGTCTCTTTTACTCATTTTCTCCTTTAAGAAATAAATAAGTAAACAGTTACCATGAATGACAGTGGGGAGACTCAAATGGCCAAAAACCAAGAGAAAAAAAAAAGAAAATGGAGACAACCTCCATATCATCTAGATATAATACAGAAGACATAGACTTTAAAGTAACTGCTTAACATGTTCTTCCAGTCGGGCGCCGGGTGGCAGCATGGAGGGATAATCCTAGAATGACAGGTGTGGGGATCTCACTTGCCTTTTAACCATGAAGGAGGCTGTTGTAACAGTGGTCCAAAGGATTGCTGGGATACTTCAGCACCCGGAACAGCTGGACAAAGTAGAGCAGTATTACAGAAGAGAGGCCCAGAAAAAGGCCACTGTGACAGCCAAATTGAAGGTCCCTATCCAGATGTATAGGGTGTGCATGGGCCTGAGTAAGCCCATAATGCACTGAATAATGTTAAAGACATTCACCAACATCAGCAAAGACTGGAGTCAGAGCATCACCACCATTGAGAGTCTCAAAGACGTGAAGGATGCCTTGTGTGCTACAGCTCAGCCAGCTCAGTACAGCTGTAGAGAACATCAAGAACACCTCAGTTTCCTAGGTGGTGTGGAGACCTAGGACCTCATTAAACAAGAGGTTGTCCTGCAGGCCTGTGGATGTGGAGTGCTCCCAAGATGGGCTGATATATAAGCAGCACTGCATGGAAAGTGGGAATATGCACAACTTGACCCTCATCCATGGCCAATTTGGGAGCATGTGGGACTCTCAGATGAGCTGGCTAAGCAGCTGTGGATGGTGCTTCAGAGGCTGCTGATCACCGTCCCCTTGATTCCACTTTGCTAATCTCAGTTGTCTGTATCACAGAAAGGGGAAAATGAATTGACAGGTGCATACCTGACCAAAAAACTCAAATTAACTTTGTTCCTTCCAGGAGGTTCAAGAATTGCAAGGAGAATATGTTTGCCATCTTGGACAGAATTGTGACTACTAGAATTGAGGACACACAGGCAGATACCAGGGAGTGTATAAAGATGTGGTTTGTCTGCCACCTGGAAATCATAAGGAAGTATGTCCTGGATGAACTCATCTTTACCAAAAACCTGATGGTTAAGTGTTTTCCTCCCTGTTATGAGGTTTTCAGAGGCCTCCTGAACATGTACCACCAAGTTCTGAGTACATGGAGGCAGGAGCTTGAGTTGGAAGACCTAGAAGCAAATGAGATCATAAGCTTGTTGATTTGGGTCTTAAACACATACACAGAGATGATGGGGAACATAGAGCCAGTCCCAGAAGTGGATACCAATGCCCTAGAGTTTTTCCTTACTCCAACTATGGCCTCTGAGCTGCTCCACATGTGCTCATCAACTCTCACTTCAGGCATCATTGCCTGGCTGTGGAAAGCACTAGAAACAGACAAGAGACTGAGCCTGAAGCTGACCAAAGTGGGTACTACCACACAACATTCCCTGCCATCATCTTCCAGACGTTTGAACAGATTCTTCAAGTTGCTTCTCTGATACATGAAGATTTAAAAACAAAGGTAGCAGTTTGTGTCTTCAGCAAATGAATTCTTTGTTAAGTAGATACAAAGATGAATCTCAGTTGTATAAAGAAGAACACTTGAGAAATTGGCAACACCCACATTAAGTTCAGTATATGATAGCAATCATCAACAACTGCCAGAATCCACAGTCAATTTTAAAAGGAGGCATTTAAAAAATGAAGTGGAAGCAGGTGTATTTCTGAACCAACCACACATGGATGGGATTTGAGACACCATGGCCAAGGAGCAGCTTGCTGGAGGAGGTTGTCTTGGATCTGAGCAACATCTCAATGAGCTGATGCCAAAGAAGTGGTTGTTAGGCTCAAATGCTGTGGGCATCACCTGTGTCACCATGAAAAAATATTTTAATGACTTTGCCAAATTGAAAAGCCATATATAAAAGGATGATGAGCGTTAGAGGAGTACCTATGGGTCCTCACGCAGAAGCACATCTTATTCTGGAGCGCAAAGGAGCACAAAGAGGATGGTCCAGGAGGCTGAGCAGCAGCACTTTCTGTTCCAGAAGCTGGCTTCTGGATTTGACAAAGATACAGATAAGGCATGGTGACACTGTTGTCACCATTGCAGAAGTTATTAAGCTAACAGACCCTTCTCTGCTCTCCCTGGAAGTCTTGACTCTGGTCAGGAAATACCAGACATCAGGGGTAAACACATCAGCATGCCGCTGACCTTG
Source organism: Hipposideros armiger (assembly GCF_001890085.2). Lineage (NCBI taxonomy): Eukaryota > Metazoa > Chordata > Mammalia > Chiroptera > Hipposideridae > Hipposideros > Hipposideros armiger. The sequence continues at coordinate 789,451 of NW_017731734.1, forward strand.
CAAGGGGACGCCAGCTGGGACATGAAGCCGACCGTCATCAAGACTCTGGAATGGCTCGATGCAGGCGAATCCAAACTACGTGCCCATCTTCAAGGAAATCATAGTTCTCGGTCTAAACATGGCAAAGCTTCCCAAGTAGCCTGTCGGTTCCCAGCTTTGTGTTCATTATTCTGCACTCATCATCCCCACCCTCAGAGATACATTGAAGCAAAGTTGGCTCTCAAGGGTTCACACTAGATGTTTTAGTCCCTCGTGCCTGTCTCTTGAGGTGCTGAGCATGTTGTTTGTGAGGTGCCGGTGCACATGGCTGCTTGACTAACAAGTGCTCTGTGGGCTGTGATTCTTCAAGCTTTCTCATTTTTATTGTCAACATCCTTTCTAAGGCAGGATTTTGATGTAAAATGCCTCAGTTGATTGTTTCTCACGTTAGTTAAAGAGTGTGTGGAGGGGGAAGAGGCTCTGTCTTATTTCATATCTTGGTCTTCACTCACTCCTGCGTGGTATACAGACTTCTGAAACCCTGCTGCTTAATAAAAAGTCTAAACTCCTGCAGAGAAATGAAAACAAAAGAAAAGAGAAGAAAAAATAAATTGGATGACAAGGTGGATAAATTTACTGAATTTATTAGCTCTCATATTTTTTTTGGTGGAGTCTTTAAGGCTTTCTACATGTAAAATCTTGTCATCTGCATACAAAGACAATTTTACCTCTTCCTTCTCTATTTGGATGCTTCTTCTTTTTTCTTGCCTAATTGCTCTGGCTAAGGCTTTCAGTACTAGTGTGTTGAATAAGAATGAAGAGAGTGAGTACCCTTGTCTTGTTCCTGATCTTAGAGGAAATGCTTTCAACTTGTTTAATGGTTTTGTAGTTTTCAGCCTACAAGTCTTTCACCTCTTTGGTTAGATTTATTTCTAAGTATTTTATTATTTTTGATGCTTTTATAAAAGAGACTGTTTTCTTAATTTCCTTTTCGGACTGTTCATTGTTAGTATATAGAAATACAACTGACTTTTGCATGTTGATTTTGTATCCTATAATTTTACTGAATTCATCTATGAGTTCTAAAAAGCTTCTGTAAGGGTTGGCTGAGTAGCTCAGTTGGTTAAGAGCTCGCTCAAGAGTGCAAGCTCTGAGCAACAGCGGATCGATTCCCGGCCTGAGCTGAGCTGCCTCCAAGCTGCCAACAGGTGGCAGGATGGCTCAGCTAAAAAAAAAAAAGGTTTTTGTACATATAAGATCATGTCATCTGAAAACAAATATAACTCTATTCTTCCTTTCCAGTTTGGATGCCTTTTCTTTCTTTTATTTGACTAATTGCTCTGGCTAGAACTTCCAGTACTATATTGAATAGAAGTGGTGAGAATGGGCATGGTTTTGAATGTGCATATCTGTGGTTGTATCCTTTAATTTGTGTTAGCATTTTATACATAAAGTGCCTGACAATTCCAATATTTCAGTTCTTAGAAATTGAGTTTTTTGGTTTTGGGTTTTTTTTTTGTTTGTTTCTGCTGCTGACTTTTATCATTACCTGCCTCTCTTGGCTTGCTGATATTTTATTTCAAGCTTATTGTTGACCTTAGTCTGTGGAATCATCTGAATCTAATTGTGAAATTTTTAAAGCGTTCTGCTTCCTAATAATAGCTTCATAACAGTCTCCTAGGTCAACTGCAACCCTGCAGGCTGTCCACTATTGGAGCCCAGCTACCTGCTACATCTCTGGCCATAGTATATGGATTTCTTGTTTGTTTGTTTGTCTCTGTTTTGGGGTGGGGTCCATAGAGAAGTTCTCTACCTTGTATGTAGACAGAAATACCTCAAAACACATTTCCCATGGAGGGTACATTTGTTCTTCAGTGAAAGAGACCTCCCAGAACACCTGTCAACTATAATAACAGAAGCAACAATACTTCTTTATTTTGGCTAGAAAGCAAATGAGATGTTTACATGAGTAACTTTGATAAACTCTGGTCAAATGCAGTGCTATGCAGGGGCCAGGCAAAAGCATGAACAGAGATGTTAGAGGGGATGCCAATGAGCTCAATTATTCTGGAGTTTCAAAACTATCCAGCATTTTGAAAAGTGACAATTTAGGGGAATTAGGAAGGAAAACAAACTCTTGGCATATAGATACACTGGCATTCTTATGGAGGGCTTCTTTGGCAGAGAGAGTGACATAGTGGCTTAACAAATCAGATTGGATGTTGTTGTGTAGAGGGAGCACATGCAGTTTATACCATAAAATTGTTTATTTGCTGCTAGAGTTCTGTGTGTGTGTGTGTGTGTGTGTGTGTGTGTGACATTCTTAAACTCTTTTTTTTTACCTTTCTTAAAAGGTGACTTAAGATAATCTATTATAGAGTCAAAGAAATCAGTCTTTGGTTAATTTAAATTAGGCTGTTCCTACTACATAGATTTCCTCTGGGACCTCCCACGTTCTGGTCTCTCCACAGTGACTTGAGTGGGATTGGTATTGGAAGAGAAAACTAGAGCTTTTGAAACCAGGCAAAGGCTAAGCTCATGTGCCACACTATATCTGGCTGTCTTCCATCACAGCAGGAACTGTCCCATTATTTTGAACATCCAAGGCCAATCACCTTAATAGTTCAATAATTCTCCTGAGTAGTCAATTGATTTTACACATAGATTTTACCTGTGTTTTTGGTGCTTGAACCTGCTGTAAGTGAAGAGCCTACAAGCAAGCTGACTCAGGGTCAGATGACAGGATATGGACTCCAACCAGTATAGTAGTGAACAGAGTAATGATTAAAATCTGCTTCCACCTGACAAATAGAAATAAAATACACAGATATTTGAGAGATGGACACACTTGAGTTGGGGTGCCTGAAAGTCACTTTTATTCTCATAAAATTCAAAGCAGACAGCTACAATCTCAGTTGATTGAATTTCTGTTTTCCTGTCTTTTAGAATAGTGTCAAAATAAGTTTTACTTTGATAGTAAAGCTAGAAAACACATACTCAATAAGCCTTTGGCTTTTGCTGAGAAGACCAGAGGTTTGAGCAGGGACAAGAGAAGTAACTCTGAGTCTTATGGAACCTGTATAGTTAGGGATTTGATTTAGAAGTCTCTTTTTTTTTTTAAGATTTTTATTGGGGAATTGGGGGGATGGGAACAGCGCTGGGGAATTGGGGGAAGGGGAACAGACAAGTTGGTGTCCTTTTGTTCTTCAGTCTAGTTGTGGAGGACGTTGCTTCACTGGCCCAAGTTGGCACCATCATTGCGCTCTTCCCAGGCGAGGCACATCAGTCGCCGGCTTCTGGACGGCCGCTCACGCTGGCTGCTGGCTACATACGGTAGCCCATGGCAATCCACTGCCACAGGGGCTGCAGCCTACACTGTTGCCAGCGACTCATGGCAGCCCAGCTCCAGGTTGAGCTGTTGTTCAGCATCTTAGCTGTAGAGGGCAGTGTCACTGGCCCTCATATGTGGGATCCGAACTGGGGCCCTCTGGCGTCCCAAGCCAGTTCTTAACCAATGCGCCACTCGGCCGGCCCTAGAAGTCTCTTTCAATGGATATCTACAAATTAATATGCACTAAAATAGACGTCTCTACGAAATTATCAATACTAAGTTGACTGCTACTAGCATTTGAAATCATAGATCTAAGCAGTAGTGCTATCTAAAATGCATGTAGATTACAGACATCAAAAACCAGATTAAACGAGGGAGCAGAGCCCTTGATCAGCCACCCCTCCCTGACATTGTCAGTGGTAACATCATTGTTGAACTCTGAATAGGGCTAGAAGACTGGGTCGTTTGCTATGGTGAAAGGGGATCTAGAGTTACTTAAGCCAATGACTATTCACCAACCACCATGGAAGTATTTTAATAATATATCAACCAATATTGTCATGCAAGGGCATACGTAGCTACATATCAGTCTCTTGAGAGACTTCTAGAAGGCCTTCTACTTTCCAGATGAAACATGTGGTATTTATTTGGTCATGTGGCTGAGATTATTTTGAGAGTCCTTATATTATTTTTTCCCAGTCAAAGTTACTGTTAGTTGCTTCACTTATTGTCTTACCCCCATTCTTTCTTCAACTCCCTCCAGTTGGTCTTTCTGCTAGATATACCATAGAAACAATTCTTTTCAAGGTCACCAGTGACCTGCATGTTATTCAAGAGAGGAGCAAAATTTCTGTTCTTATTTCACTTGGCCTCTCACCATTTTACACAGATTATCATTGTCTTCTGAAAAAAAACCCTCTTCACTTCACTTTCATGATACTTTACATTCTTACTGGTTGCTCCTTCCCAGGCATATTAAATAGAGCCCATTATCTACACTGTAGTGTTGGAATGAATGTTCCAGAGCTCAGCCCTAGACTGCCTCATCGTCTCTGTTTATTATCTTCCCTGGTGATTTCATTCAAGTCCATACCTTTAAACATTTTCTATATGTTGATAACTTTAAAATTCATGTTTTTAATGACTCCATCACCCCTGAGTTTCATGTGTCTACTAATTTTAATACCAGGATATCTGATAGTATGTGAAGTTTAATATGACCAAGACAGAACTACTGATTCCACCACTCTTTTGGCCCAGTTCTGTCCTCCTCCATTATGCTATGTCTCAGTTAACTCCACCCACATGTACCCAATTGTTCAGGCCAAAGAAGCAAGGCCCTGTCCTCTCCTTTTCTCAAGTCTATATCCAAATCATCAGCAAGTTCTGCCACCTCTTCCTCTATAACATATCTTGGTTCCATCTACTCATTGCCTCTCTATTGCCACCACCTAGTTCACCCTACTTCATCATTTCAAAACTGGACTATTTTCCTGGCCTCCTAAGAGATTTTATTTTAAATTTGAAGTAAATTGGTTTTGAGATATTTTTTAAAAGACTCATTGCCCTATTCACTGCTGTACTCTTGACACTTAGAACAGTGCTTCATACATATTAGGTGCTGAATAGATATTAAATGAATGAATTAATAGCAAACATTAGATTTCATACTAAAGGAATACTTTTCATAGTTATACAAAATCTCACTTGATTCACAAATAAATTTATAATTTGTTAGAACATGTGTCCTGAAGTTTCATACCACTAAAGACATGAACAAAAGCAGTTCAGAATAATGGTAGCTCATTATTTTACTGCTATCAAAGGTACTCTGTGTTTGGGCATCTTCCCACATGGTGTTCTGATCTGAGACTCAGAGGAAATCTTCCTAGCCTGCTGCTGAGGAGTTAATACTCCAAGAAGACTGGAAAGAATTGGTCTTTTGAAAATATTCTTCAGAAAGTGTGTCCTTTCTTGATCAATGCATTTAGAGTAGACTATGAAAAGTTTCACACTTAATAGAACCTACCACTTTCTTCAGTTACTCCAACAATACCCAAACATAATTCTTACTGCATTTTACTTCCCATTTTGTTCTTGCCTTTCAATAATCTCTAAACCAAATAACCTAATAAACCCTCATTAGGCAAACACTGTCTTCCTACTGGGGTAAGGGAAATTCTGAGCACCCATCATGTGTGGAAAGCAGGATGAAAAAAAGAAGCTGATTTTAAAGGCAGAGAGGCCAGGGCTTCAGTTCTGGCACTGCTGGTTTGTTGGACGTGAATTTGGAGAAGTGACCTAACTTTTCTGAATATCATTTTCTGACCCAAGAATGGTTACTAATAATGCCTCCTTTGTAAGGCGCTTGTCAGTATAGGCAAATTCCAACTGGGTTGGTGCACACAGCTGAAGTGCAGGCCCCTTGCCTGGAGCTAGTTGGTTTGGGAAAGCTACCTTGTTCTGGATTTGCCCTCCAAGGGCTCCATTTTGGTCTCTGTCCATACACTGTTACTGGTTACTATTACTAGAACCAGTGGCAGCGTCTAACACATCCCAGGATCTAGACAACTTAAGGGCAATGAGAAATGGGGGAATCCTAAGACAGTTGTAATGTCTCACTCATTAAATTAAATGTAGCTACCTGAGCTGACTACAGTCACACTGGAGATAATCAATAAACATTTCAGAATGAATTAGTAGATGAAGATGGATGTTTTTTCCTCCATCATTTACCTTCTAGATAAATCTGGCCACATTTTTCATTAGTTTGCAGCACTTTACAGGTAAGACACTCTTGGATTTGTGAGATGGTACAGTAAGGAGTGTGATAGTGCTGAATGAATGACTAGAAAGCCAGAAGGGATGGGGGTGAAGGGGGAGGAGTTGAGAGTTCAGGGAGAGCAGAGATTCGATTCTGAAGAGAAAATCCTTACTGGGTCAAGGCTGCTCTTGCATAATTCTATTATCACCAGGAAGAGAAGAAATAATCATATTAAGTGTGTGCTGTACTTCTCAACGTAGCTTGGCTTACCTTACTTTTGAAGTCAGACAGGTTTAAATGCTTTGTGTGAATGAGTTCTTCAGATCAATAAAGTAGGTGCTGCCAGCACCACGCAGGAAAGTTTTTGATGTTGACAATGACACACATTCTTGTGCAGAAAAGAGTAATCTATTCGGTCACAGTTAAGAAAAAGTTATATGTGTGCTGCTTTGGGAAACAGAGGCAGTGCCATTTGGGAGGGTGGCTTCTAGGCAGGCCAGCTGCAGGATATTAGTGTGGTGGTGAGTCACCCAGGAGCAAGGGCAGTCATTTATTGAGCCTCCCTGGCCTCTGAATGGAAGAGGGGACATCCTCACGCACAGTCCTATAGGGCTGCTAGCAGCGTCAGCTCTACCTCAATCTTGTTTACAGATCCTGGGCATCTCAATAATTTGTATCCAGTTTATGCCTGCCCTTGCCTCTCCATGAAGTCCAGTGCAGTCCAAAGCATGGTTGGTGCTCATCCGGGGCTCTGCTGATTCCACGTCAGTCTTCTCAGAAGCCTACCCTACAATTGATGAAAGGTGGCCGAGGAAACATTTCCTTACCTGCCCTTCATCATGGAGATACCCAGTACAAAGAAAGAGAACAAGAGCTGTAGTTGTGTGAGAGTTAACTATGAACACTTCTTCCAAACTCTAGTGATGTCGGTAGCTTAAAATTGGCCATAATGGGAGAATATGCACATGGAAATCAACAAACTACAAATAAGTTTTTTGTTGTTGTTTTGCCTTGTTTTGTTTTACTTTTTGAGGCTGGCTGCTAAACATTTGCCACATAACACTGGGTGAGGTTCAGGGGGGGAAAAGAGAGTCTTTAATTCAAAATCCTTAATTATCCTTTCCACCTACACTAGTAGCGGCTACTCAGCTGAAACTCCTCTATAATTTGGCAACCACTGCAGACAATAGCCAGCCACAGAAGGCTTTGTGTGTGCTTTTGTTTTCAATCAGATTTGTATTTTAGAAAGTAATCCTGGTCACAATGTGTCGGGTAGACTGAAAGGGTATAAAACCAGAGATAATATCAGAGATAAAGAAATCAGATGGTAATCAAATTGTCCTAGTACAAATAAAAGATTATGAGGCCTGAAATAAGGTGAGAGCAGTGGGAATGAAGAAGAGAGAACAGGCATAATAGATGTTCAAGAAATAGAGATTAGAGGACTTATTGATTGACTGGGTGTCAATGTGAGCAAAAGAAAAGACTATATGATAACATCCAAGTTTCATTGACATTGCCATTCACCAAGACAGAGAAGCAGCAGATTTAAGTAGAAAATTTATGACTCACCTTTAGAGAAAGTTGGGATGCCTGAGAGACAGGTAGATGGTGCTGAAGGTCACAGGAATAGAGTTGACTAGAATGCATTTTGAAAGTCAGCAGATCATGGTAAGTGACAGCATGTGATATGAAGGGACCACTCAGGGATGGTATGAAGTGAGAAGAGGTCTAAGGAAAACACAATATTTAAGGCACATACAGGTAAATAAGAGTCAACAGAGGACAAGAGAAGGATATGGTTAAGTAGTGGAGAACTAGGAGAGAAGCAAAGAGAAAAGAAAGAATTGGATAGCCATTAATGTAAAATGTTGGGTCAAGGTCAAGAAAGAAGTCAAACAAAGAATGCATTAGGTTTAGCTGGAGAAGATTGTTAGGACCTTTTGCCAGAATGGTTTCTGGAAATACAGGTGTTTGAAGACCAAGTGAGCATAGGTGGGAATAACAGAAACAAGTGAAGAAGCAAGAATTCAAGTCTTGGAAGGTAAGAAAGGCAAGAAGATACAGGGTCAAGGGAGGACTTTATTTTTGAGATGAACAACAGACTTGATCAAATTTTATGCAATTAAGATGAAGTTGCCAATTCGGGGAAGAGAAAGGGAATCACAGATGCAGCAAGGCCCTAAGTGAGACAGGAGGGTCTGTCAAGAGGACATGTGAAGGGAATGGCCTTAAGAACAGAAATAACAGCTCTTCTTGCAAGACCAGAGGAGGGAGGTGAGAATAATTACAAATATAGATAGATTTTTCATTGCTGAAAATTTATGGAGCTTAAATCTGAACTTCTCAGATTTTTCCTTGAAGTTCCAAAAGATTTAATGAGAGTGGTAGAAGTTTGAAATAAGCACCATGGGGAATGGGAGAGGGCATAACACTCCATTTTAAGCCAACATTATATTCTAATGCCTTAATTCACAGACATAATTTTATTGTTCTGTTGGTTTTTGTCTATTTTATGCCACCACCCCCCTTAGCATCTGTACTATCACAGACATAATAGCACACCTCACACTGCATAACTATTGTTCATTTGATTATGTCTTTCCATCTAGCAATACACCCAAATAAGGTAGGAACAGTGCTTCTAGCCCAGCAGCATGCCAAAAGTGTAATGGGTGATAAAGAAATATTTGTTGAATGAAAGAGTGGTTGAGTAAATGAATAGATGTCTGAATTTGTCCAGTCTTTCCAACTAAACTATAAACTCCATTGTGTCTTAAATTTGGTTGGATTATTCAACATTTTCAATATGTAGGAGTTGCACAATCAGGATGAATTAAAATGAATTAAGCCACTTCAAAACCGAAGTGTTGATGTAAAAGTCAGGAAGTGGATTCCAAGGGAAAAGCTTGTGATGAGATGATGGAGGAATGGAATTCAAGACTAGCTAAATCTGCAGAAAATACAGCTATCTTCCACCTCCCAATAGCTTCCAGTTATTAATTATTTTTTTCAGTTTTAGGGAAAGTGTCTTTTGATCATCCCAGTGCCTAGTAGTTTCCATTTCTTAGTGGAATCAGTCATGTAGAAGAATTACAAGCATCCTTCCCCTAGCCAATCTCTGGCTTCTTGGACTGTAACACCCATGATCTGGAGAGGGAGGTCCAGAGAAGTTAACCAGTTAGTGTCAGATGTGTCCCTGTATTATTATTTATCTAGTTCTAAAACTGTGCTCTCGATTGCCAGCCCTCTGTACTGTTAGAGAGAAAGCCTTCAGGCAGGCAATGAGAGGCAGCTCCTCCCTGCCCTGCTCTAAGGTGTCCCATAGCAAATGATAGTGGCAGGGAAATGTCTTAATACGGCATATTGTTTAGCATAATTGATGTTCAGAGGCAGCACTGACAGAAACAAGCCCAGTTAATTGGTCTCTCAACCTACATTAGCTCTTGCATTTCAGCCAATTAGGCAGGGGCCAGAGGGCCCTTTGCTTGGCCATTAGAGCCCCCCACACCAGGACCGGGAAGGTGCTGGCAGTTAGGCAGTGGAGCTGGTGTAAATGACTGTGATGAGCTGTGTGTGCAGCTGCACCACAGCCGGAGCCATCTGTCCATTTAGGAATGTGAGACCTTAAACAACCAGTCTTAAAGGTGAAAACAGGAAGGTAATGTTCAGGAAAGGAAAACCTAGGCTCTCCAAGGGTGAAGTGCTGGAAGAATCTTTGAAAATTATGGATTTGAAGAATATACACCTAATACTAGTCCTACAGCAAGATTTCTAATGAACAAAGAGCCCATCTCTGTTTTCTTAGCCTCAGTGTTTTGGGAACGCCCTGAACCTAGAAAGGAAGGATGTATTTCAAGAAGTCACTGTAGGGTTGCTGCTCAAAGTGAGTTCTGTGGACCAGCAGCACCATCACCACCTGGTAGGCTGTTAGGAATGCAGATCTCAAGCCCACCCCTGACTCATGGAATCAGAATCTGCAGCTTGACAAGACCCCCAGGTGTTCCACATGCCCATTACAGTCTGAGGAGCAGTGCTCTAGGCAGGGTCAGGAAACCTATTTTATTAGAACACAGCATGTCCATTCATTTGCCTCTTGATTATTCTGCTTTCATACCACAGCAGCAGGTTAAGTAGTTGCAATGGAGGCCTTGTGGCCCTTAAGCCTAAAATGTTTACCCTTTGGCTCTTTGCAGAAAAAGTTGGCCAACTCCTGCTCTAGGCAGAAATTTCACTGTCAACCCATGTGACTAATATTTCTGTTAGTCCTCAGAGGGCAGGTTGGTACCAAATATTTAATTTGCTGTTTATTGATATGGACCTTGTGGACAGATGGAACAGTATATATTAGATGATAATGATCTCAATTCTATGGGCTTAAGAATGTCTAACTTTATGCAGACACCATCAAATGTTGACAAAAACTTTGAACTTCCTGCCACCTTGACAGAGTCAAATGGTTTGAAGAATCCTCTCCCTCCCTCACCCACACAGAGAATAAAGAGAAAAATGATAACCTGGCACTTGCAATAAAACAATCACCACATTTCTGTGTTGCATCCTTGGTAGCATATTTATTGTGACTGGGAACACTTACTTTTTTTCCAAATATACCAAGAGGTTGCTTTGACTTAGTGCCAGTGTTTGGGAATAATTTTATACCCAATGAATTAACCAAAGATACTGCATCCTTCAGCTTCTGATTTTTACCAGGGTGAAATGGTAAAACAGGTGCGACTGCTCTGCTCCACATATGCCAAAAGGATTGTTGAAAATATGCATTCCTTCGTGCATGCCATAAAAAGAGCTTAGGCAACGACTCCACAAAGGACTTCAGTGACTAATGGTGAGGAAGAGGCCTGCTAAAACAACATTTCTGAAATTGCCGAGATATTTTGATAGGCGATCCTGGCCTGGAGCTTCTAGACTTGCACTTGCAAGAATATTAAAGAAGCACCTCATTGTGTTTTTAAAACCCTTGGAGTTTTTCCAAGTTTGTGCTTCTCAAGTCTGTCTCTGTCCATCCCCCACCCCCACCCCACACACACACCAACATCAACAAAAGCCAGTCTGCAGCCTCAGACTCCAGACGCATGCATCAATCATAATTGCAGCACTGCCAGCAGTCATGTAACTGCTTAAAGACCTCAACAGCCTTCTGGCACTTAAAGGGGAAAAAAAAGCATCTAATTAATCACAGGTGAAACAGCTTGGACTGTCTCCAAAAGCCCCTGAATTTACTGCCAAGCTTTGATGCTAATTTTCTTTCTAAGTAACCCCCTAAAGAAATTTACGATTAGGTAATTAAAGTAATGAATAAAGAGATACTTAGGTGGAGGGAAACGAGGAGAGAGAGGGAAAAAGTCTACATTTCCATTCTACGATAAATGCATCTAGGCATACATCGTTTGTGAACCCCAACTTAAAGGTCCCCAAGTGGCTTTCCCCTGAAGAATATCTTAAAAATCAATATTTGAAAGACCAAAATGAGGCATATAAATGAAGTTGGGAGCAGGTCACTCTTCTAGAGCCTATGAGACAGGAAAGGAAAGCTCCTTTCTGCCCGAGCCTCTTGACTTTGTTTTTTAATGTCACAGTTTGTGTCCTATGGGAAGATTGTTGGTGGTTCCTCCCTGTGAGCTTATTGGTTAGCATCACAGGGTTTGATTTAGAGGTTTCACCTTCCTCATAGTCCCCATGTCCCTGCTGGGATAGATCCTAGATTTCTGGGTTTAATCAGTTGGAAAGAAATGGCTTCACTCTTGTGTTCAGAAAGTGTGCAGGGAAGATCTTTGGACTTTATCACCCCAACCCTGAACCTTCCACCTCTGACACTCAATGTTGGAACACTCCAGGAATAGGAGCTTTAGTTAATTGGCTACTCTAGGTTTCAGAATTGAACAGAAATACTTCTAGTTTCAACAATGAATCAAACAAGTTTCTGCTAAACTCCAAAGTGCCTAGAGCTTCAATCGTTGCTGAGAAATCTTGCAAGTAACTAGTTTTCTGTCTTAATAAATATAGTGTAATAAGCAGAATGCTTTTTTAAATAATTCAGAATCTTGAATTTTTGATTGAAAAGCTCTTTGCTCTGATTTATATCTACCTTCAAGGTAGTTTACAAGCGTTTTTGAAAGCAAAGAGCAGAGGAGGTCCCCATTTTGTCTCCGTACCAAGTCTAGCAGAATATGAGTACCAACAATTTATTATTACTTGATTGTATCATAGGTTTATATAAAGAAGGAGATTGTACTAAATAAGTACTGACTCAAAGATATTCCCTGGAAATTTAGGTTTTATTTTTTAATTAAGTTACCATATTGACTTATGTGTTTACTTTTTTCCCCTTCTCAAAGGGAAGGGGTGAAAAAAATAGAGTCAGAATTTTGATTTAGAGGTTAGAGATTTTTGGCTTTAAGCTTCATTTCAGAGCTGAGGGGAGGAACTGAGACTCAGAGAAGTAAAATAATTTGGTAAAGATGCACAGCCCCTAATGGGTAGTTAATATTATAGAAGCAAGACATGTTTCATTTGTAAACTGCTCTGCTACTTACCAGCCATGGACTGTGATAAACTACTTGCCTTCTGAGCTTCTTTTTCTGACTTACAAGATGAAAACAATAATATTCACAAGGTACACAAAAGATTAAATGTGCTAATATAGGTAAAATTCTCAGCATTATGCAGACACTAAATGATACTTAGCTCTTATTAGTTTTATTTATTTTTAATTATTATGCATTTAATTGTAATTGTATTTTTATTGAATGGATTTTTTTTCATTAGTCAAAATTGCTCACTGACTTCCAAGGAAGGTAGAGTCATAATCAAAGATGGTCTTTTGGTTGCTCAAGGTCAGAGCTCAGTAGCTCTTTATATGTTACTTTACTAACCATTGTCAGTCCAGTAAATTTTAATTAAAAAAAAAGAGTAAGAAATAGCTATGCATTTGAGAAGCCTCTCTTGCAAACCTTCACTTCATCCTAGACAACACAGAATGATATGAATTTTTAACCTCATTCCTGATAGAGGAGTGAAAGATCTTTTCCTTAGAGAAAAGAATTTCAGGACATGAGTGAACCCCAAAAGAGAGGTGGAAGGTGGGTGTGGGGGGTGTTTGGGATTTAGGTTCCTTCCTGGTTTCCTGAATCAGCCAAAGTTGAAGGTCACCGTCTACTCAGCCTCATCTCCCTGATCTACTCCCCAGTCCTAAGAGCCTCAGCGCCTAGTTTTTCTCTGAGCCTTTATCTAAAAGGCCAGGGAAGTTGGAGAATTCTGCCAAATAGGAATTAAAAATGACAAAATAGCTGATTAGATCTGAGGTGACAAGAATGAGAAATAAAAGCCATTAGAGCCCATTTGCAACGTGCCCTCAGCGAGTCAAGTTTCAAGGTGTTCCTCTACAGATTATTAATGACATGACAGTGTTTTCCGTGCAGGAATCTGATACATGAAATAACACCAGTGTACACACACTGCATTCTAGAATGTAAGAGGGGCCTGCCCTCATTCATTTAGTTTCACAGATTTGAAGAGATGCCCTAATTTGGCTGTCAGGGTGAGGACTAGTATAAGTACCCAGTGTTTGGAGGAACAGATTTCCACAGTAAATGGTTTTCTTCTACAGCAGGGGTCTGCCAACTACGGTCCATGGGCTAAACCTGGTCAGCTGCCTAATTTTTATGTGGCCAATGAGCAAAGAATGTTTTTTTATATTTTAAAATTGTTTAGAAAAATCAAAAGAAGAGTATATTATGACATATGGACATTTTATAAAGTTCAAATGATAGTGTCCACAAACTTTTTCACACTCATTTGTTTATGTGTAATCTGTAGTTTTTGCACTACAAAGACAGAGTTGAGTACTTGTGATGGAGACTGTGTGGCCCATAAGCCTAAATTATTTACTATCTAGACCTTTACAGAAAAAGTTTGCCAGCCCCTGTTCTATAGGGTTTCTCAGCCAAACTACTTTCCTTTGCAAAAACAATAGTTACAACTTAGCAAAATACCATAATGGTTTTTCTATAGAAAAACATAGCCTAATTTTAGAGTTATAGCATGGAAGTCAATTTATCCACCTTTCCAAGGGACAACGACCCAACCCCAAGAGCAGCAAGTTCAAGGTTTCATAAAAGGTCACTAGAGTTGAGGTCCACAAGGACCCATATGGCCATTCAGACACTGGAGAAGGCAGTGGTTCCAAAGGCAATGTCAACATCTTTCAGAAGTGGTCAAGAATCCCATGTAGTTGGTGCCCTCACATTTTACCTTCATCCATAGATATAACTGAGAGCCCAGAAGACATAAATCCTAATTATTTCCATATCCACCTCTGAGGCATCATGCATTCCTGTCTCATTCTCATGCTTGGACTTTTTTAGAAGGTTCCACATAATTACCCTCTCCCCTCAAAAATGGTTGTGGCCCTCAACTAGCAAGACCAGTAGTGTCCAAAATACTCCAAGATACTCATAATCATGAGTCACAGATTGCTTACAAAGTCCTTTTCCAACCAGTTTTTATAAGCGAGAACCAATGTGCTGATGTTGCGATAGAGAGTGATGTTGTTGTTGTTTGGAGGACAGATGGAAGCAGACTAACAGTGAAGGGCTGCAGTAATACTAGCATGGGAGCCTCAGACACCATGTCTTCATAGGATCAATCATGACATCCTTCACTCACAGACATGTTCAGAAGAGCTGTTAGGTGCCAGTGACCAATGGGCTTATCATTCAGTAGAACAGATGCGCACATATGTTCATAAATCATGCAGGAGGAAAGATAGGACACATCAAAGACAAGGGAAAAACAAAACAAAGTGGCATTGGGGTCATACCCTTTGGACAACTTCATGGAAAAGGTGGAATTAGAATTGAGTAACAAAGAGGGGTTGGAGTATACTAGCCAGAGAGGGAAATTAATGGAATTTTTGTGGCGAGAAAATCCTTAAAAACTTATTTAATAGCTCCATGATAGTGGCAGAGCCAGTCTCTTGAGTTCATAGTTGAGCGCTTTTTCAGAAAAATAAAGAATAGACAAAGAACTTTTAGCCAGTGTCTCAATTGCTTGAGATAGGAAGTTTCGTAGTTTATAGTTTCTAAAACATAAAATGATTTTGGGGTACCCCAATCTTTGGTGCGGTAGAGAGAAGAAAATGAGAGGAATTTTGAATCATGCTCTTTTATCAGAAGAGATAAAATTTGGGCAAACAATTCCATTCCTGGATTAATGCAACCACAATAGCCTCAGTTTTTAGGGCTCCTGTGCAGGATAACTAATCTGTAGATTGAATTAGAGAATGCAGGTCGAGTGCCTCCCAAAAGAATTCTGAGACAAATGCAGGAAATGGAGCACAGAGATGACTTTATCTCCCTTTAGTTTTTTTAGAAGTTCTCATAGATCTTCACAATATTTTTTTTAAGAATTTTTTTTTTTAAATTGGGGAATTGGGGGATGGGAACAGTGCTCAGGAATTGGGGAAGGGGAACAGACAAGTTGCTGTCGTTTTGTTCTTCAGTCTAATTGTGGAGGACGTTGCTTCAGTGGCTCAAGTTGGCACCATCATTGTGCTCTTTCCAGTCAAGGCAGATCAGTCGCCGGCTTCTGGACGACGGCTCACAGTGGCTGCTGGCCACTCACGCTGGCTGCTGGCTACACACGGTAGCCCATGGCAACCCACTGCAGCAGTGGTTGCAGCCTACGCTGTTGCGGGCGACTCATGGCAGCCCAGCTCCAAGTTGAGCTGTTGTTCAGCATCTTAGCTGTGGAGGGCAATGTCACTGGCTCTCATATGTGGGATCCGAACCAGGGCCCTCTGGCGTCCCAAGCCAGTTCTTAACCAGTGCGCCACTCGGCCGGCCCCACAATATTCTTTTTCTCTCTTTTCCATAGTGCAGAATCTCTTCTCTCTGGATATTTAGATTTTGTTACATCAAATTTGGAAGAAAAAATATACTCATTTTGGATGGTGATTTCATAAAATAGATGAGAGGGCATGTGTGGGGTTGAGTTAAATGACTTCAAAGGGTCTTTTTTGTTTTCTCTAAATTTAATTCTCGTAAAAATGCATCCCTGAGTTATAAGTGGGTACTGTCACATCCAGCTGGCTAGGAATTGTGAGACGCTCAAGTTAATGGTCTTGCAAAGCAGTAGGTCGTGTAGGAAGCTGGCAGAAATGGTGTCTGAAAGCAGGAACCGTGACATGATACCCAACTCATGAATAATATCAAAATCCCCTCAGAGCATCACAGGGAAACAAGCCCTATGAGCAAAAGGCTCACTTTAAGCAGAGCTCCCTGTGCCTCTCTCTGGAGGTTGCCAATAGGTAAACTACTAGGGTTGAAATTTCCCTGAATAGGGTCCTGCGTCCAGGTGCTCTCTAGAGCTCTGCATATGCAGTCAAGTGCCTGTCCTTTGAGAAATGCAGAGAAATGTTCATGTCAGTGGGCCATATTCAGTGCTTGAGTGTAAATTTCCTAATAATTGAGACCCTTATCAGCCCCCACTCAGTCATCCAGCTAATGGGAGGGCAGCTTCACGAAAGGCTTGGCAGTGAGAGTGTTGTTCTGCTCATTGCTTCCAATAGTCAAAATGGATCTTCCAGGAGGCACAAGACCACCTCTAACCCAGAAAACATCAACAAAGAAATGAAGGTGAGAACAACTGCTCTATTTAGGTGTTAAAGTATGCTTCTATGTATAGAAGTCAGGTACCCTTCCTCCATCATGTAGCCAGGAATGTATAGTGTCCTATAATGTAACCACCCAACAGGAAAGAAAAGAAATAAACCCACTAATTGGCAGTGCGCAATTGTTATAATTAAAAGCCTCTTTAACTAGCACAAGGTTTACTCTTGTTGAAACTCAGAAGAGGAAAAGGTGGCTGAGAGTTTCACCGGAGACGCCAACAGGTTTAAACTCGCCTTTCTCCTCTCCTCTCCTCTGCCAGTCACAGGAAGCCTGAAACCCCTTTGACACTCACCACAGTGATGACAGATCCTCCCTAAAGACTCTACAGCCGCCAACAAATGCATTGTTCTTCTTGTCAACCCACTATTGAGAGGTGATCCGCAGCGGAGCTGCAATTGGCCTCATTTGTTAGTGTTAGCAAGTGCATCCGCTGAAGCTTACTCCCCAGAGAAAAGCAAAACCTGAGAACAAGTTCCTGAAATCTGGCTCCCTGTGGAATCAGGGACCTGTCAGCAAGCCTGGGGTATGAATGTACCACCTCCAGCCGGCGACTGAGGCTTGCTTGTCTCTCCTCGAGTGCCTTCTCATTCCCAGCTTGATCAGCCCATCTCCAGAGAGGACAATCACACAGGTGTTTTTGATCCAGGACATGAATATTCCATTTTCTAGTCTGGTTTTCTTTCCATCACTACATACTGCCTCCCTCTGGAGCAGGGGAACCCAGTGGCTGTGACTTTTGGGAGCACTTTGGACACATGACCTTCTCAGGCAGAGCTGGCCATACCATTGCCCTAGCCCCCATGCAGGAAGGTGTTACCCATTTCAGCATCACACACACAATTGCATTTGTAGTGTGCACTAATACTTCATTTGTGTGTAAATCACTCCTTATCAGACTGTGATGTCCTAAAAGACAAGGGCTTTGAGCACAGGTATGGGCCAGTGGGAGCATGGCCTTTGGCCTTCGTTCAAAAGCTGACTTTACCTATGTTTAAGGTCAACTCTTGAAACTTTCGAAGACTTGGTTTCCCCACCTACACAATGAAGGAAAGGAGGAATGTTATAGACTGAATTGTGTCGTTCCCCCCACAACACGCCAAATTCCTATGTTGGAGCTCTAACCCCTAGTACTTCAGAATGTGACTGCATTTGGAGATAGAACCTTTAAAAAGGCAATTAAGGTTAAATGGGGTCATTAAGGTGGGCCCTAATCCAATATGACTGTTGTCCTTATAAGAAGAGGAGATTACAATTTAGACAGGCAGAGAAGGAAGCCTATCCGAAAATCTAGGGAGGAGAAGACAGCCATCTACAAGCCAAGGAGAGAGGCTTCAAAAGAAACAACCCTGCCAACACCTTGTCTAAGTCTGTTTGGGCTACTAAAACAAAAATGCCATAAACTGGGTGGCTCATAAACAATAGAAATATATTTCTCATTGTACTAAAAGCAGGAAATTCAAGATCAGGGGGCCAACATGGTCAGGTGAGGGCCCTCTCCAGCAAGCAGACTTCTCCGTACGTCCTTACATGGTGCGAGGGGTGAGGGGGCTCTGTGGAGCCTTCTATAAGGGCACTAACCCCATGCGTAAGGGCTCTGCCCTCATGACCTAATGAATTCCCAAAGGCCACACATCCTAATACCATCACTCTGAGTGCTAGGATTTGGGAGTGGGGGCACATACATTCAAACCATACCACATCTTGATCTCAGAGTTTTAGCCTCCAGAATTGTAAGAAAATAAGTTTCTGTTGTTTAAGCCACCCAGACTGTGGCACTTTGTTATGGCAGCTGCGATATTGTGACTTACGAGTATAAAAAATATATATTTGGTCATTTGGATGAATAAACTATACTTCTCATATATATTTAGTCTTCATCTGGGGCTCTCAGTGCACAGCTCCTAAACCCTTGGAATTTCCTGAGTAATAAGAGCAATAGGAGCATCTTTTGTCCTAATATTTTGTCTCCTATCCTGTTCCTAAAATCTTTAGAGCCATAAAGGTAAAATTTGTATCTTGTTACTTAGAACAAGCCCTTTTCACCACAACTGGGTTTGTGTTAAAGAGATGACTTTTGGAAAGCACCTAAAGATGGAGGCTGGTTGCCAGAGGAACCAACCGTTAATAGATGGATGGACTTTTAAGTCCCACTCCCTGATTTCCAGGAAGAAGAGATGAGTCAGAGGTTGACTCAATCACCAATAGCTAAAGGATTAGTCAGTCATGCCTAAGTAACGAAGGCTCCATAAAAACCCAAAAGGACAGGGTTCAGAGAACCTCTGGGTTGGTAAACATGTAGAGATTTAGGGAGAGTGGCATGGAAGCCATGCTCCTTCCCATGTGTATCTTTTCATCTGGCTGTTGATTTGTATTTTAAAAATATGCTTCGTAATAATCTGTAATCTAGTGAGTAAATGGGTTTCCTGAGTTCTGTGAACTACTCAAGCAAATAAATCCAACACAATGAGGGGGTTATAGGAGCCTCTAATTTATAGCCAGTCAGTCAGAAACATGGCTTGCAATTGGCATCTGAAATGGAGGCAGTCTTCACTGAGCACTTGACCTGTGGGATCTGATGCTATCTCTGGGTAGGTAGTGTCAGAATTGAGTTGAATTATAGGACACCCAGCTGGTGTTCCAAGCATTGCTTGGTGGTGTGTGAAGGGGAACCCTCCCTCTACTCATTAGAATTGGGTCCAAACCCAAAATAGCAGCCTAGCAAACTAATACAGAGAGGTCTGAGCTAGAGCCCTTTCAGCCCTAACAATCCAGGCTCATGATCTACGACATTGAGGATCACATACCCCTTTGAGAAGGTGCTGGAATTTAGAGACTATATGGGAAAATGTGCAAACACACAGAAGTTTGCAAATTATTCAGGTCCTCAATGACCTACCTATGGGTTCTAAATGTTCTAAGGCCTTCTGGAAGCTTGACTGATGACTTGATCTTTCATGAGGCAGGAAAAGAAAGGGAATAAAATCCTTAGGTAGTAATAGGACATTTTTGTGGAAGTAGGCCCTTCCTTAGAAAGAGTAAAAATCTGGGCAGAAAGGATGTCCCTCTCACTTCAACTAGCATTCCCTGAAAGTGACTTCAATCTCTTGTTTTAGGGGAAGAAAATTGATCCTTGCATTGTTAAAAAATAGCTTTGCAGACATCAGAAGACCCCCTCACCCCCCCCAAAGCATTTCAAGCTTTGCTTGAAAACACAAGTAAATGAGCTAAACAATATGCTATGATATTCAGGGAAAATTCCCTTTTCTACACAGTACTAAAGGATGAAAGCACTTGACCATCTCACTTTATTTAAAAGAAAATAGTATGTGATGGGAAGGAAGGGAGTGACCTTGGTTCTAGTTCTAAAATGTTTAGCTCTTACAGTCACAGAACATTCATTAACAACAAAAATTTAGCATGTTAACCCTTATTCTTCCCACCGTAGTCACCCACTCTATGGTCTACAACTTAGCATCACCACCAGTACTGGACATCTCTGCTTCTAAACTCCCCCTCCATATGCTCCTTCTTCCAGTCTCCTCTCCCCCATTACCCTATCATGTAAAATCAGCAGGTTGAAACAATCTCTATGGTCCCGTTCAACTAAAAAAATTCCATGATTTTATGATTCTCTGAATCCCAGTGCTGTGGTAGCTCTAATTTCAGGCTTGTCTTTAATTCTTTGCTTTGCTTCACAGAGCAGGAGAATAGCTTATGTTGCAAAATGCATCTTAAGAGAGCAGCGCCCCGGAGACCAGGAACAGGGTGAACGCAGGCGCAGCTAATGTGGAGCAAGCACAGCAGCCTGACCAGGTAGAGGAGGGGTGAGGCTGTTTGTGGATTGTAAAATGCTTTGCTTGGCAACTTGGCTCTACTGATAACTACAGGGCAGCGGAAGCTGGGAGCAAAGTGATAGTGGAGAGTTCTTTAAGAGAGCTGTTCCAGGGGCTTCCCCCTAACTTGCCTGTGTTGGAGAATGGGAGAGTTGGCAGAAAGCCAAGGGTAAACCTTGAAGGGAGCACATCAGCTTCCTTACCTACTTAATTTTAGTCCTGTGCACACTGCTTTTCTGTATAATATTGGAGGGGATCTTTCTTTGACAAGAAATGGAAGGTCACTGACTCACCCTTAACCTACTGTAGCATGTCTTCTCAGACAATCCTATCAGACAGAACCCAGGGTAAGTAATGCATAATTTAAAGAGCTTCTATAAGAAATAAATGAGATAAAATGGGCAAATGGGACTTGGAAGTTGTCATATGATAATCTGAGGAGGCAGGGGTATAGCAGAGGAAGCACTGCCTTTGTAGACAAAAGAACTGGTTAAGATCTAGCTGTGCACTTGACACTTAATGAGACCTTGTTACCAACCCTCTTTAAGTCACACTTCCCCTAACTTTAAAGCAGTATAGACATTTGGTAATTGTAATAACAATTACAGGGTGAGTTAGAGTTGGTAATAATAATAATGATGATGATAATAGTAATAATAATTTTTTTACAAGAGGAAAAGTTACCATTCTCCAGAAATTTCAGCTTTATTCTTGACTCTGAAGGATTTTCCTCTTCAAGTTCTTCTCTCTCCATGGAGTTGGCTCGTCAACAATGCTCTGATCACAATGGCTGCAAACGACATTTTTAAATTTCAGAGTTCTGAGCCAAACCCTATTGCAGTCTTTAAAATCATCCAGTGAGGAATTGCTCACCTTAGGCCACCAAGGAGAGATTTGCCTTTTTTCAATTTCTCCAGAGGGCATCAGAAAGGTGGTAAAACAAGCTGGTCAGTCTTTTATGAGGCTACCACAAAAATAATTTCAATTGTAGCATAGGTATAAATATTATAATTATAAATGTTATGATCATATATAAATATATGTTGTAGAAACACAATGGATATCTCTGGGTAACGGAATTATGGATGATTTTTGGCATCTTTTTCTATATTTTTCTTTATTTTTTAAGTTTTCTTCAATGAGCTGTATTTTTATTTTGAATCATAAATAAATGAATAGTCCCTAACAGTTGTGGACTTAGTCCAGCATCTTGTCCAAGTATAATCTTTTCTCGTAATTACATCTCTTTTTTTACTGATAGGCTCCAGTGGCTCTATCCCTGAGGTGTCTATTTCCTTGACAATATCTGGGGGAAGCCAGTTAAGAAGACCACTCACTTCTTCCTAAATCTATAACAGCTTTGTAGTGCCCCTTCCTTTACAAATTCTTAACCAAAGAATATGAGGCCTATTTCATGTCAAAATAAACCACAACCAGCCAACCAACCAAACAAACAAAAAACCCAGCACCTACAAAATCAGAAATACTTAGCATAGGTAGAAAGTGTAATTGACTCAGGGTTGGTGTTTTGCCAGGTTAATATTATGAAAGAAGAGAAGGCAAGGGTTTTGAGGATGTATGCAAGAAAATTATTGTAATGATTTACCATGATATCTAAGCTAGGTAAAGAATAAGGTGAAGTTATTGTGGGTGGTAGGGTGTAAAGAATAGTGAAAAAGTCGTAGGATCAACAGATAAATTGGCAATCCTTGTTAACCCAAAGGTTTGTTGGAGTTAAGTTGCTTACAAAAAATGAGCACACATATTAGGAAGTGGTGATCAAAGAGTGGGATGCTAAGAAATCAGGATTGGGGGGGCTAGTACTATTATTAGTAATGGTAAAGGCTAAGCTGTGACCAAGGGACTGTGTGGTCAAAATGAAGTAGAAGATGCGTTCTTATTAAGGAGGGTAAGGTACTGAAAGGCCAGGGTATTAGATAGGTTTTTCTCACCTTAATGTTGAAATCACCAAGAATGAAAACAAAAATAGGTGAGGGGAGGAGGACCCTGCCACAGTTGGGAAGAGGCAGTGAGGAGGACACATTGCTAAATCTTCAGTGAATGAAAACGGGAACCCCAGGAGCAGCACCGTTTGTAACTGGGGAAGGATGGTATGCTTCAAAGAGCCGGCGAAAACAGAACCCTGGAAACTGCACAGGTAGAGAACATGGGAAGTGCTCCACCCCAAGGCTCCACAGAGAGAGAGAGAAACAGCCCCCTCTGGAGAGCAAAGCAGGGGGTCAGTGTCCTAGGCTTCCGCTAGAACAGGACAATGAAGACATCAGCGAAGAGCCTGAACACATACCCGTTTGCCCGTGACAAAGAGCACTAAGGAAAGGATTGAAGGGATTGAGAAGGGTGAAAGCCTGGGGTGTGTTAAAAGATAAACTGAGGCATATAAAAAGTTTTCAGAGCTTATCTGAGCAAAAATCGATTTGAATTGAGCAGTGCCAAACCGGAAGTGGTTAGGAGTGCTTCACAGACAGCAGCTAGGGGAAAGGTGTCACAGGGAAGATGCAGAAGCAAAACAAGGAAATTACTTGATTGGCTATAGCTTAAACCTTTACTTGCCTTATTTGGAAAAATCCTAGCTGGCTGTTTGTGATTGATTTGTTAGCCTTGAGACATTTGGGGCTTAGGTTTTGGTTTGCTTACCTAGGCTGCTAAGTTATTAAAACCACCTCAGTCTAATGGTCTCCTTGTTTAATTAAAGAGACGGTTCAGTTAATGTACAGAGCCTTATTGGATGAGAGTCTTGATGTCAAGAAATGCTCAAGAAGGCTTAGACGTTTTGTGGAGAATGAGAAACAGGAATGTTCTACATAACTGGTGGTCTCTTATGGTGAGCTGAGAAAATCTTTTTTGGGGTTGATCTCTCAGGAAGACAGAAGTAAAGAGAAGGGACTATGACAAGGAGTGAAAGGGTGAGTAGGAAAAAAAGCATGTGGCACTCTCTTTATCATTGCTATGGAAGGTTAAGGTCTGGGTGAAAGTGATGAGGAAGCTCTTCCAAAGGGAAGGGACCTACCATGATGTAAGGGCAAAGCATCTTTATCTTCCCCATTACAAGAAAAATTAAGAAGACTCAAGATCAAACAAATTGAAAAACATACATCTGGTTCAGGAAACTTGCTTCTTAACCTTCTCACAGCAGGCAGAGGAAAACTAAAAGCCCAGCTTCCCAGGCAGCTAATGGCTTTTTCTTTTATTCCACACTTTTCTAGTAATTTTATGTATTCTTTGGGTTAAAAAAAAGAGAGAGAAATAGAAAAAGTTCTACAACAATGCCCAGTCCTGCTTCAAGGGGAAACAGGACCCCTGACTGTTAGCAGAGGAGGTGCACGTGTGTCCAATTCTTCCTGAAAGCCAGCCCTGTTTTCTGATGCCTCATGGCAGACACATGAGTGATTTATTGCTTCTAACTTCTCTTAGTTTGTAATAAAGTTTTCAGCAGCTCTTTTTTAGCTGCTGCAACCTCTGCTCCTACACACACACACACACACACACACACACACACACACACACACACACTTCACTTTGTTCTTTTTGCACATAATGTCAACTCATAAAGCTTTCATCAAGTCAACCAGGTGGAAAAATCCCCTTGCTGAAAGAAGTATTCATTCAGGATGGTGGAGGCAAGCCATTGGGCAGGAGACGGGCGTGGTAGACAAGGTGGGGAAGAGAAAGAAAGTGTGCTGAAGGAAAATGTTTTATGTGTGGGGAAGTGAGTGTTAGCTTTCCAGGGGTGTGCCCTCTTGATGAGAGGCCTCCTCTCCTTATATACCTCATCTGCCAACATCCACAGAAGCTGACAAATCTGTCATTACAAGAATAGGAGATAGAATTCATAATATACATATTCAAAGGAGTAGAGCTTTGGGCCTAATACCTAAGGATGATAAGAAGGCTTAAGCAAAGTCAAGTATTTCTCCCTGTGCTATAATCCAGCATCTTGTGAGGTGGTTGCTTTCTGCTTTATTCCTCCCATGATCTCACTCACCCCCGGTTTTCATCCCTAATTTTGCTACATCCTGCCACAGTCACTGGACCCCATTCGGCCCCTTAGAGCATTCTCAGCCCACTTACTTAATATTAGCCATTACGTACCCCAGAGCTATGTGGGACAGAAAAGTGCTGCTAGAATATGTGTTTGGAGAAGGAAAGACCCAGAGAAATCAAGAATACAAAGAATGGTTGAGTAAGAAGAATTCTGATGTCTCTTATTTCTCAAGTATTAGTATCACTACCTAGGAGTTTAAAATTTGTGAAAACATTGAATATAGCCAGAGCCCATATTTCTTAGGTTTCCTCACAAAAAAGTTAATTTGATGACACTCCCTAAACTCCTAGGATCTGGACGAAAGCCCCATGATAAACAGGATTTTGAAGAACCCTGTGAAACACCTGGATATTAACCTCACCTTTCCAGAGATTAAGATAGAAAAGACTTTAGCCTCTGAATTATTATGTTTTCCCTCACTAACTCATGATACTTGATGAGAATATAGAATACCTACTGCTGTGTAACAAATTAACTTTGTCTCAGAGCCATGTTGTAAACTGGAGAATTAGAAGCAGCAAAGTAGAAATATGAAAATATCAATAAAGACACAGCTGCATTAATGTACCTAGTAACTATGTTCTTTCTCACCTCTCTTCAACTTCAATACCAAAAATTTGGATTTCCAAAATATAGTGCATAGTTCTAGTCAAATACTATTATTACTTTTATTAGTATTTTCTCTTTTCCTTTGATTTTCAGCATTTTGAATATAACATGTGCTTGTTTTTGCCTACTTTGTTTTGGAGTTCAGTGAACTTCCTGATCTGTAAAGTTGTGTCTTTCACCAAATTGGGTGAGTTTTTTACCATTATTTCTTCAAAAAAAATTTTTTTTATACTTCATTCTCTCCCTCTTTTAGCACCTCACTTTTGTTAGACTTTTTTTGATATTGGTATTGGTACACACATCACTGATGATCTGGGTTATTTTTTTCTCTCTCTCTTCAGGTTGGATATTTTCTATTATTCTATCTTCAGATTCACTGATATCTTTGTCATCTCCAGTTTGTTATTAAGTCTATCCACTGTATTTTTTTAAGTAAACTTTTTTTTTAATTGAGGAATTGGGGGAGGGGACCAGCCAAGTTGTTGTTCTTCAGTCTTAGTTGTGGAGGGAGCCAATCGCCATCTGGCTGCCCTTTGGCAGCTCATGGCCTCTAAGCTCAAGATGCTGTGTTACAATATTAGTTGCGGGTGGGCGTAGCCACCATCCCATGTAGGAGTCAAACCAGCAGCCTTGTTGTTAAGAGCATACGCTGTATCCACTGAGACATCCAGGCAGCTGCTCAGCTCAAGGTGCCAAGTTCAGTCTAAGTTGCGGGCGAGCGTAGCCCACCATCAAACAGGCAGTCTTGTTGTTAGGAGCACATGCTCTCACTAGCTGAGCCATCCTGCCACCTGTTGGCAGCTCAGCGGCAGATCAGCTTGGGCGTAGTGTCATTGGCCCATGTAGGAATCAAACTGGTGGCCCTGTTGCTCAGAGCTCACACTTTCAAGCTAACTCTTGTTAAGCAACTGAGCCACTCAGTCAACCCAGTAAACTTTTGATTTTAGAGTAATTTTAGATTTACAGAAGATGTGAGATTTCACTGCTGTACTAAGATCCTTACCCAGTTTTCCTCATTTTTAACATCTTATAGTACCATGGTATGTTTGTCAAAATTAAGAGACTGACATTGGCACTTTATTATTAACTAAGTTCTA
Source organism: Hipposideros armiger (assembly GCF_001890085.2). Taxonomy (NCBI): domain Eukaryota; kingdom Metazoa; phylum Chordata; class Mammalia; order Chiroptera; family Hipposideridae; genus Hipposideros; species Hipposideros armiger. Next base: position 815,818 of record NW_017731734.1, read on the forward strand.
GATTTTATTTGGATTTTAACAGATTTTCCATCAGTGTCCTCTTTTATGGTCCAGATCCAGTCGTGTTTCCCCAGTCTTCTCTGGTCTATGACACTTTTTCAGTCTTTTCTTTGTTTTCAATGACCTTGACAGTCTTGAGAAGTATTGGTCAGGTATCTCCCAGAATTTCCCAACCTTGGTTTGTCTGATGTTTCTCTCATGTTCAGAATGGTCTGAACTGTTTTTACTCACAATACTTCTTACACCAAATATGTGGGGGTTTTCTCCACACACACCAGCCAGTTCTCTGATACCTACTTGGTGTCCTACAACTCAGTTCAGTTCTGACACTGACGACCTAAAGTTAGCATCAGACTTCACAGGTTAAGGGCTTAATACCACAAGACTGCCCTACTTCTAAAACCAGTCACAAGTAGCAAGTCCCCACACTCTGTCTGACTTTGCTACAAAATTAAGGGTTCCATTAACTACCCCTCAGGTTCAATAATTGGCTAGAACTACTCACAAAACTTAGGAAAGCACCGCACTTACCGTTGCCAGCTTATTATAAGGAATACCTGACAACCAGATGAAGAGGTATGAAGGGCAGGATCCAAATGGGCCCTGAGCACAGGAGCTTCTGTCCCTATAGATTGAGGCACTTAACCCTTCTGGCATGTGGATGTGTTTACCAATCCAGAAGCTCTTTGAACCCCATTTTGTTAGTGGCTTTTATGGAAGTTTCATTACATAAGCATAATTGATTAAATCTTTGTCCATTGGTGATTAACTCAACCTCCAGCTGCTCTCCTTTCCCCAGAGGTCAGGAGCTCAAGGTCCCAAACCACTAATCATGTCTTGGTATTTCTGGTGACCAGTCCTCATCCTGAAGCTATTTAGAATTCCCCAGCCACCAATGATCCTATTAGCATACAGATGACACTCTTATCACTCTGGAGATACTTAGGGTTTTAGGACCTGAGTGCCAGGAACCAGGGATAAACACACCACATATGTATTTATTATAACTGGGCTTGTAGGCTTTTGGAAAGAATACAACAAAGGTGAAATGGTCCACTTGTCACATCATACTAAGGGGTATGTGATTGTTCACATGAAGTCAATGGTGATACTAACCTCCATCACTTGGTTAATATCATGTTTGCCAGGTTCCTCACTATAAATTTACTGTTTCCCTTTTTCTACTTTCTTCTTTGAAAGTGAGTCACTAAGTACTTCCACCCTCCCCCCCACCCCCGGACATGGTTAGGATTGAGTTAGCCTCTTGAAGGGGAGCTTATCTACATATATAATTTAGAAGACTCCTATAAAGAAGATTCCCTCTTCTCCCCATGATTTATTTATTCAGTCATTCATTTATATCAGTAATGGACTCATGGATAATTATTTTGTATTTCGGGTTATAATTCAACACTAGTTTATTTGCTCTATTGCTCAGATTGTTCCTGCTTTGGTCATTACGAGCTCTTTTAGTTGGCTTCTGCATCCCTTTGCATATGTATCTCCATCCTTTTGTTTTCTGTGCACTTCCTTACTTTCTAGTACTACAGGCTCATCTTACATCTTTACCCTAACCCTAGAGCCTAGAATCAGCCGTTTTCCCAAGGAGGCTGTATTTCTAGTTATTTATTTATTTATTTATTTATTTATTTATTTATTTATTTATTTGGAAAATGATATTTAGAAACAAAAATCTGGGTGCTAGGTGTGCCTATTGCTAATCAGTTGATGTTTTATTTCAGATATTAATTTTTTAATTTAGAATTTATTAGTTTTTTTTATAGTTTCTATTTCTCTGCTAATATTTTCTATTTGTTTGCTCATTATGGGAATGCCTTCTCTTACATCTCTGAGCATAGCTGCTTTAAAATCTTTTCTTGCTAGTTCCAAAATCTTATCATGTTGCAGTTGGTCTTTATTAATTGCTTTTTTTTTTAATATGTGTCATGTTTTGTTTTTTTTATCATAACATGTTTTGTAATTTGGGGTTGCATCCTGGACATTGTGAATCATATATTGCAAAAATTGTGAGTGTTTTTGTATTCCTCCTATTCCTTCTAAGAAAGAGTCTTTGTGTGTGTGTGTGTGTGTGTGTGTGTGTGTGTNTTTTTTGGATTACTAAAATAATGAGGACAATACACTAAAAAGACTATCAAATCACAATTTGCAGATGTTTAATTATTGCTACTAGCTACTCTACAGTTTATTTCCACTTACTCACCACTCCCCTTATGTTAGAATGTTTTTAGGCTCCCAGTTTCAGTGAGATTCATATAAATGCCTTTTGACTAGTAGCAGATAAAATGGACACCAAGAGGAGTTTTCCCCCCGTGGTTGTTCCTCCATTCAGATGTTCAGAGTCCTATCCATAACGACTCAGCTATTGGCTTGCTCTCCCTGGATCCCAGCAGACCTAGAAATGAGAAGGAACTTGGACTCCTGAAGTGGAAAAAGCTAGGCTTTATCAACCCACCTCCCCACTGTGCTGGAGCCTCGCTCCACCCTTGATAACTCCATACAAGAACACAGCAAAACACTAACCTAACTGCCCATCCTCTCACTCAGCTCCCACCTTGGTATGAGGACAAGTGTGTATCCCAAAGGCCAGGCTAGTTTGTCTGTATTTCCTTTCCCTCTTGTAAAGCTGCATGGCAGAAATCTTTATGACTATTCTTTCTATTATCTATCCCTTCTTGTGTCCTCTCTCTCTGCCCAACCTACAGTTTCCTCTTTTTCTAATTACCCTTCTCAAGAGTGATTAAAACTTTCAGTATACTCAGACTGAAATACTTAATTGGAGGAAAAGTATATAGAAGGAAATTTATTTATAGTAGGTTTTTCTTCAACAGCACTCATGATTGGGGACAGTTACTGCACATAGATTCTTTCCAAGAGTCAATGTCCAATCCATTTGTGCAAATCTGTTTTCTGAGAGCCAGACAATGACAATAATAATAGGCCCATTTATTGAACACCCAACCCTGTGCTTCAAGCTCTGTGTTGGGCTGGGTACTACCCATGCAATAGCTGTTATTTAATGACCCTTTAAAGAAAATATGATCGTCTACATGTTACACATGAAGAAACTGAGCCCCATCAATGTTAACTGATTTGTCTTCAAGTTACATCTTTGTAGATGAGTTCACTTCTTTTCCCTTTGTTTAAGAAACAACTGTTCATACCAAAGAGCAGGAAGGCTGCTAGAACAGCACCTAGAACAGTCAGCTCCAAGCTTTTGTGGCTAATCCGTTAGGGCAGACTCACTCCTGGAGAGGCACGACTTTAGAGCCTACAGGATGATGGAGAAGCTTATCCCACGGCCTATCGCTCTATGCCCTCTCATGCCAACCCTGTTCTATGGGATCTAAAGTATAACATGACCAGGTGTTTTGTGACAGATATAATGCCCTATTTAGAAAGCCTCCGTTTTTGTTTTTGTTTTTTTATTACATTTATTGGGGTGACATTGGTTAGGAAACTTATATAAGTTTCAAGTGTACATTTCTATAATAAATTATCTATATATTGCATTGTGTGTTCACCACCCAGAGTCAGTTCTCCTTCCATCACCATACTTATCACCAGTTCTACTTTTTTTCTCAGTACTTAGAAATCTTTAATTTTCCAGTTTCAAATTGAGACACAGTTTATAACTCTGTATGATACTTTAAAATGATAAATGAAAGATTAAGGTATGCTTTTAAAGGAACTACTTCTTAGTTGGGCATAAGGAACTAAAGACATCAGTGAAAACTCTAGAAGAAAACTGTGCTCCTTTTAGGGCCATGGATTATTTAAGTTTGAGATGTTCCTTGAGTATCTATGATGTGCCAGCATTTTTATGATGTAATTTACATGTTTGTCACATTTAATCTTTACAACTCAAAGAAGTAATTATGATTATCCTTATTTTATCGATAAGGACACTGAGAATTGAAAAGCTAAAAAGTGATGAAACTGATGTTAGAACCATCTGACAACAAAGCAAACAGATGGGGTTTCTCTGGAAGCCTAAATCCTTGTCACAAAAACATAACTCTTCTTTGTTATGTTTGACTGAGAATTATTTGATTGTCATAATTGTTTCACTTAGCTTGGTAGCTGACATCAACTTCTTGACTGGCCAACCATTGATCTAATGCCTATTAATCTAGACACAGTATTTGGTGTCTCTGACCAGCCTGCTCATTGGACTAAGGAGAACATGACCCCATCCTAAATGTGGCAGGTTGCTATTATGACTCAGTTATTTGTGTTAGATATTTATCCTGATCTAAGCCCTCCTTTCAAGACTAAATCTAACCCCAATTTACTTTGCAGCATCTTTTCCCTCTGCTTCCATGCCATCTGTATATTGTCAGGGGGTATAGATGATCCTCTACCCTCCCCATGATCCTCTAGGGGCAAGGGCTAGACCCAACCACACCTAGTTAGATTCTGACAAAAGCAAAGCCGATGCGCAGGACTCCGTACACTCTTTCCAGGAAAGGAGGAAGGTTCAGAAGCGGGAAGAACAGCTGGTGGTTGGGCTGGAGTTGGATACTGGGCCCACTTGCACTGCAGGCTTTGTGCCCTCTGGGTCTCATGAGCAAGGGGCTAGGCTTTGCTGTGTTTCCAGGGAATGTCATCAGTGCTGCAGCTGCCCAAGGTGCAGGACCCTCTGGGAGAAGGTATGGGGTACCAGCATGGCAAAAATAGCAAAAGAGAACAAGTCAAAGACTGGAAGTTATTTAAGTTATTAATTTAAAGCAAATGATGCATTTTGACTGGTGGATTCAAAAGCAGATGTCTGGGGAAATAGCCAAGGGTAAGGCGTTCGAGAGCATAGAGTTATAAATGAAGGTTATAAATATGCATTGCCGTGATTATAGTTAACAACACTGTATTATATACTTGGTAGGTGGTAAGACAGTAGATCTTAAATGTTCTTACCACAAAAAAGAAATGGTAATTATGTGACTTGATGGAAGTGTTAGCTAACCCAGCAGTGGTAATCATTTTGCAATATATAAGTGGATCAAAGAATTAGGTTGTATATGTTAAACTTACACAACGTTGTATATCAATTATATCTCAATGAGGCTGGACAATTAATTTTAGTTAATTAATTAATCAGTCAATTAATTAAAATGCACCACTGTAATCTCTTTGCTATATCCTTTATTCTTCTCCTTCCTGTAGCTCATAGGGATGATACATAGAGTGTGAAAAATTTGTGCAAGAGCATTGCTTAGCCCCTACCCATCTCTGTGTCTTTCTCTCCTCCACCCACCCTCAACACATACTCATACACATTCATGACCCACCATGGTGGTGTAATAAACAGAATTAGGTAAATTACTTATACTTGTTATTCAGAGCTTANCTGGTGCATTGTCATGATGCAAGAGCCATGAATTGTTGGCAAAAAGTTCAGTTTGTTTAACTTTTTCATGCAGCTTTTTCAGCACTTCCAAATAGTAAACTTGGTCAACTGTTTGTCTAGTTGGTACAAATTCACAATAAATAATCCCTCCAATATCAAAAAAGGTTAGCTATATCGTTGCAACAAGTTCGCGAACTTAATTGTCAGACCATGTATTTGTGTGTATGCATTTTATCAGTGTTTGAAAGTCTCTAGATTAAATAACTTTGTCAACATTATTCATGTAGCTCATGATGATTTGAAATTTTCACCCAGGTTATCTGACTCCAAGTCTTATACTTTAATTGGTACACTCTACAGCTTCTGGTTTTGTACAAAATGTGTTTAAATTTTAAACAACTGATTTACACATAAATCCTATGAGCCTCACTCATTTATTAGGTATGGAATATGCATGTATGTGTGTATGCATACATATACCCATACACGTGCTTTGAGTAATGTCTACTATCTTTTAGATTTAGTCCATTTTCTCTGGCTATGAACCAAGAAAAATTGATTCTAATTTAAATGTCTCTAAATCAACCTAAAGGATTCCATTTTAGCAGCAATTGTTAGGGCTCATCAATATATGTATTTATTCTTTTCATACTGAGTACACCACAGGGCTACATTTCATATTTGTCTTAATGCTGGGTAAGGCCATGTAGTTGAATTCTGACCAATGGGGTATAAGTAGAAGTGATGTACACCATTTCTAGGACTGGCCTCTAAAACCTCCAACATGACCCTCCAGGTTCCCTTTTTGCTCATCTACAGGCTGGATGCATAGAATAAAGGAGAAGATTGTGAAGCTTAAGTGGATGGCAGAGCCACAGGAGGGAAGGAGCCTTAGCGCTGAATAACTATGTGGAGCACAGCCTCCTGCTCTCTCCCTCTACCCTGCTTTGGCCTGTGATTGAGTGAGGAATAGTCCTTTGTTGTATTATGCCAGTTGCAATTGATTGTTTGTTACAGCAGTTATCCCATCCTGACTAATATATCACTTTAGTTGATGAGATGCACAAAAGAAACCAAATCTGAGATGTGTCCTTCTGCTCCCATCCCATCGCCACTGTCATACTGAGCAAAGGAAGAGTGTGGAATGAACCATGAGCTTCTGAAATCAGGTTGGCTGACAGGTCTACATCCAATTGTTGGGCATCAGAAGAGAAAGACGTTGGGCATCCTGTCATCTTAATAACATGACTATCAATTTGTATAGTGCTTTGTAATTTCACAAAACGCTTTCTCAAATACATGATTTCTCAATACATGATTTTATGTGATTAAACTGAATAGGGACAAGAATCCCTATTTTACTAATGAAGAAGCTGACGTTCAAAATAGTAATATTTACCTGCAACTTTCACACACACATTAAGAGTGAGGGTATGATTCATACTCATGAATGTAGACTCCAAATCCAGTGACTTACTGGAGAGAAGGTGGAGTACGAGGCAGTAGGCATCCCAAAGCCAGGGTTGTGGTTGGTCTATATTGGTCTTGCTTTATATGCTCAAGTTCCTATCTGCTTATATGTGATGTTTTAAGCTTTCTAAAGTGTTCTTACAACTATCATCTCATTTGAGCCTCACAATAACCCTGTGAGGCAAGTGAGGCTGACACTATCAACACCATTTTACAGATGAGTCACCTGAAGTCCAGAAAGATGAAGTAGTAACTTTCCCAGATACATAACTGGTTATGAGAGAGTATAAAATTAGAATCTAGGTCTTGTGACTACCAGATCTAAATTACTGTTGTTGGATTATGCTTCTTCTTGATCCCTGAACTAAAAGAACTTCTTTCCTAAAATGATAATTCTTCACCATTCAGGGTTTTGTTTTTTAGGACTCAATAGCTCTGCATGAACTGGACATTTTTCTCACGTTTTTTTCTAATGCATTTTAGTTCAGGGGAAAGCAATGGTTTTAAGGAAGATGGAAATATTCCTTAATTTGCCAGTTGCTTTTTTGCTTAACCTTTCTTGATGTTCCTTGCCTGGATCAAGGACCATTTCTGTTTAGTTCTGCTATATTTGGTATTGCCTCGATGGTCTTACTGTGAGAAGACGCCACTGCTCTGGCAAGGCAAAGGATGGGATGGATAAGAGAAGAGGAGACACAGTACATCCCAGTCCCTTGGATAAGGGACTACAGGCTCTGACTTTCCATCTTGGAATCCAACAGCTTATTGACAAGAAATTTAAGTAAATAAATAAATAAAAACATGAAGGTAGCCATCACTGTCAAACACACTTGTGTTTCATTGTGGCTGGGATCAGAGAGGATAGAGGATAACTCTTGGGATAGGAGATATAAGTCATTTCAGGGATGTGGCTTAAGAAGCAACAGACCTGCCACACTGCAAGGATTGATGGCAGGAGGTAGAAGTAACACAAGAAGCGGAGATGGTATAGTGGGCTGACTGGTTGCCCCCACCACCTCCTAATCTTTAGAACCACAGAATATTAACTTACATGGCAATAGATGTGATTATGTTAAAGATCTTGAGAGGAGAAGCTTTTCCTGTTTTTTCTAAGGGAGTGGATCTTAAGGCAATCATATGTATCCTAGGTGAGAGGCAGAGGAAATTTTGAGACAGATGCACAAAGAGAAAGTGATGTCAAGATGGAGAAGAGAGAGATGCAGCACATGCTAAGGAATGCCAACAGCCACCAGAGGTTGGAAGAAACAAGGAACAGGTTCTCCCCTAAAGCCTCCAAAGAGAGTACACCTCTGCTGACACTTCAATTTCAGACTTTTGACCTCTAGAACTGTGACAGAATAAATTTCTGTTGTTTTAACCCATCAAGGTTGTAGTATTTTGTAAGGCAGCCCTAGGAAATTCATGGGAATGGGTTATATTTGCATGTGAGTCAAGTACAGAAAGTCTGCAGAGAAGCAATTCCTGGAGGATCAAACTCTGGACTACATGCAGAATGTGTAGGGAGCAAGAGCATCCAATATGCAAGACCAAAATGATATCAGACGTCAGCTAGTTCGCTCAGAAAATAACTGCAAATTGAGTTCTACTGTGAAACTACAATGGAAAGCAGAGTATAAGAACTAAAATTCTAGGTTAGTTTAGAGGCTCAGTTAACAGACTAGTGAGTAATTTGTTATAAACATAACATGGTTATGATTTTTATACCCTCCCCCAAAGACACACTCATTTTGATATCCTCTTCTGAAGCCAGGGGAGAAATCCAGGAAGTCAGATTAACAGGAAAGAATTTTGAAATGTAATTCATAGTGTGTGTGTGTGTGTGTGTGTGTGTGTGTGTGTGCAGGTGTGTGTGTACAGGTATGTGAAGGCGGTATATGGAACAGAGAGAGCCTTAACCCCTCCATAGCCTATGGGGCGGAGATGGGTGAAAAGGTATCTATCCACAGTGGACAATGCAGATGGAGAGACCATAAGGTTGATCCTTGCAACTTATCTCTCCAGAAAACGACCTAAAAAGTGCAGGTACACAGATTACCTAAAAACTAAAATATCTTTTAAACCCCATCATATTTTCCCATGCCTTTGGGGAGGTATAGTGGAAAGGGAACAAGCATTGTAATCAGACAAATTAAGTCCCAGCTCCAGCACTTAGCTGTGTGTCCTTAAGCAAGTTACTTAATCTCTCTGAGCCCCACTTTCCTCTTCGACAAGAAGGACCAGTGTCTACTACACACACTTCTAGAACTGATAGATGATTTATGTAATTTATTTAATATATACACGCAATCAACAGCAGATCCCCTTGAATGCAGTATTGGCTTCACCATCCCACGGAATTGAACAGATGCCTGAGATGGCCTTCTTTAAACAGGGTACTCAGAATTGACTGGGCTCTTCTTTTTTTTTTTAATTATTATTTTTTATTGTGAAATACACATTTTTTAGAATTAGTTTCAGCTGTACAACACAGTGCAATAGTTATACTTTTTACTCCTCGAGGTGACAACCCCCATCCCCCAATCCGGACCGGGCTTTTCTTAATCTGCAGCAATTACTTCTTTCAAACCTCTTGCTCCTGATGCAAATCTAAACTGATCCATTTACTTCCTAAACCAGACTTCACGGAACATATTTTCTTATTGACCAAAAAATATAAGATTTAAAAGTGGATTTTCTATCCTTTCATATGATATCTTCATTAAATTTTATATTTGCAGAGATCCCGCTAATTATTTATAGCCATTTATTTATTTTTTTAATCTCGAGGGGTTGCCCCAGAGCAGTGAAAACCAGGGACAATCAGCAAATCGGGGGCTGAAAACACGAGACCTTCGAGCCCAGAATTCACTTGATGGCTGCTCCAGACCCCTCCTTCTAAAGCTTTCTTGCTGCCAAGGGAACAGGCAAAGGCCTCAGACCTCAACTCTCTACCACGAAGAGAAAAACACAACAAAATCACAAACCTTTGCCTACTGTCCCTTTCCATTTCATTAGGTCAGTGAAAAGCAGAACCAGCAAAAAAACAATTTTTTTTCTTTTCATTTTAATATTGTCAATTGTAATAAACTCAAGTAAGTTTCACTAGCAAACTGCTTTCTGTTTGTTCAGGGGAATTAAGCTGTAGTCTTCAAATCCTGCCTTAACTAGATATTTGGTTTCGGAATAAAACTGCAGCCTCTCCCTGCACTAATGAATTCTGCTGGATGCTAAAGACCTGGAGCTGATGCTGAGCTTGGTGGGCTATTTGATTCATTTATCTCTAGTGACTCACTTAATACAACATAGAAACAAAAGGAGAAATGCCTTCTGAGGTGTTGGAAGGGCTTAATAGCATCAGACAAGATAGTCATAGCAAGTTTGTTGACTCTCCACAACTTAAATAGCAGCTCAATTATCTTTGCATAAACATGCAGTTGAGGCTGAGGCATTATGCAAACAGAGAGATGAATAAAACTTTATTAACTGGGGCTGAAACGGGGTGACTATGCACAGTTAAATATCAGGTGAAGGCAGCCAAGCCCCCAAGAAAAGGGCTTCTTGTCTCCAAGGGGCTCCCCGGTTTCTTCTTCCCAGGCGCTCCTGATCTGAGAGTGCTCTCAGGGCCGGCTTTTAGACAGGCAGCCCTAGTGAGTGTCCTGGTCATGTCTGGGGCAGAATGACAGCCAAAACACAATCATTGCTCTCAGCATTTGTCACTTCCAGATTGTGAGAAACAAGGAAGTACGGAGAAATCTGAACTCAAACCACAAAGCCACAAGCTTACTAAATACCTTAAACCTGAGAAAGAATAGTAGGAACATGTTGGCCAGAAGAATGTCCCAACTCTTTGAAGGGAATTTTGGTCATGCTTCTAGGTGAGTTTCAAAGGCATCATCTGAGACATAGATGTTGATAAACTCCTTACCACAACTGTCGGGTTCTGATTCGATTCTGACTGTTTTTCCACTCTTGCTCTCACTACTTCCCGTTCTATTTCAAAACTCACTGGAAGTCTTGCAGCCATCCCCCCTCCCCAGGCTCCCTCTCCTGCAAGATATCTGCCAGAGCATCCTTCTCCTGCATAACTTCTATTTATTCTGGCTTCAGGGCTTTCCCTTATCCACCCTCTTCGCCCTGCCCAAATCTGAGTCAAGTGCCATTCTGTCTGCAGGCTGCTGGTATCATCAGTTCTCGGAGTATGCATGGGTATGTTCCTCCTCCAATCCGAGCTTCACGAAGGGTGGGGCATGTCTACCACATTTCCTACTATAGCCCTGGTACCTTGCAAGACTTATGGCACATGTTTATGAAATCTTTGCAGTCTGAGTGAACAATGGAGAATCTGTGTGTCTGTAAGTACATATGTGTTTGAGCTTAACGGGTGAGGGGTATGGAGCAAGAGAAGGACTCCAGATCAAATCGCTGATGGTTTTATTTCCTGAGCACAGGCCATTTGTCCCCTTATAGTAGGGATTTGAACATTTGAGATAAAAACCAAGGCAGCTCTCTGGTTGGTATAACTGTCTTTAAAAAGATGAGACTCAGGTCAGTATGCCTCCAATTCTTATAACTTCTAAAATACTTAGATGTTTCCACATCTATCTGGGCTCAAGGTACTCTCTGCAACACACCACTGTAGCCCTATGCTTGGGTCATTCCCTCTGTCGAGCTAGCTTGATTCACTCATTAGGCTCCGCTCCGGAGTCTTGGTCCTGGACTCTTTGGCTCAGGCTGAACATGCAAGATTTTCCCTTCATCAGGCTAATGAAGTAAGAGTCTTATGTCATCATTAGTGCTGGTGTTAATCCAAGCAGAACTAATATTGGTGTTGTTCCAAGCAGAATTAACCAAGCCCAGCCCCCAACAAGCCAGATGTTAGTCAAGCATTCCTTACTGATGTTAATGAATAACTCCTTTGGGTTTCACAAACAGCTGAGTCCACCAAATGAACTTCAGGGACCCAAGCAAGCTGCCTGCCTAATAGAGATTTGTCCTAGGAAAATACTGAGGACTTAGGACTTCTGGGCTGAAAGAAAGAAAGAGTGCCTTTTCCTGGGTAGTAAATGCCTGTACCACTCCTAGCTTTCCAGAGAGGGAAGAAAGGCCCACCTGGGGGCAGCTATCAAGCCCCACAGGCTCCCTAGGGAGCGTTTCTTTGCAGATTCCTCTCTTATTCTGTGCCTATCACCACAGGGGTTATGTGTTTGTGCATTTATTTCCTCCACTGGATTGTGAGTGCAAGGACTGTGTCTTTTCATCTATATGTTTCTGGTGTCAGGTAAAGAGACCAACTAACTTTTGTATGGAAATAAATGGTAGAATGTCTTCCTGAGATGGTTTGTTTCTTCGTCTAATTCCACATGGCTTTTCTCTCATTCTCCATCAAGTAAAATCTATCAGCTCTAGACTTTTCATTTGTACTGATTACTGCTGTCATCGGAGTGTGATAATAAGAATNGTTTCATTCCCTCTCTGGCTAATCTTGCTATGAATTGTCACCTTCCTCACAATGCTGCCATATGGAAAATCCCTTGGAAATGATTTACTGAGAGATCTTTGAGGCAGGTATGGAAAATAAAGAAAATATTAATACTCTAAAAAATTGCTTCTTCCTTATTCTTCCCTGTTACTCCATTAGGCACTAGAAACCTAAACCTCAGCTGGAAAGCAAGAACAGATGAGGTTTTAAAGTCACCCATACCTCAGGTGCCAGGCTGTCTATGGAAAATGAAATTGATCTGTTTTAAAGACTTGATTGGGCTTAGGAAGATAGTTCCCTGAGCTCTGTTCATCTGCCCTAATCAGTTGCATTTTTTTTTCTCATTTAACTTTTCTTGCCACAGGGATAAAATGAGTGAGAACAATAAAAAGCAAAGGAGTGGTGAAGGGATAGAAGGAATTAAAGGGCTCCTGAGTGAATAGGTAATTTGATTCACTGTTTACATTGCTGGTAGAGATATTTAAACAGTTGACCTATTGATGACCCTTTAATTGAGATTTCAGAGAAATTTTTAAAACCAAATAAACCTAGAGAAATGAAGACTATTTTGTAAACTCTAAACTAATCCAGGGGGTCAGACTAGGAAGGGGTTAGACAGGGGTCATTATTGAGAACAGATCTGAAAAGACAGTTTTTCTTGCTTAAAAGCTAATTGTTACAAACTATTGAAAATTTATGGCAACCTATCATGTACAAAGCATTATGTTGGTCAATTAAAGTATAGCTGGGGAGAAGATAGGGTATAGAGCACACAGAAAAGTATTATATCTTTGTATGTTCCAGTTACCAAATGGTACACATAACAACAACAACAACAATGTAAAATGTTGCAGATGGAGAAATTACCACAGGATGTGATGTTCAAGAAAGATTTTACATAGTAGGTGAGACTCTATTAGAGCCTTGTCAGATAGATGGAAGGGAGATAGTTGTAATTCTAGGGGGGGGGGGGGGAGCATGGGATTAAATACTGGAAGAGAGAAGCCATTAGAGGTAACTGTGTTAGTAGCTGCTTAGCAAAGTAATGAGTAGAACCCCATGAAGAATTTTTGGGAAGGATAGTAAGGTAAGCAAAGGTTTACAAACTCCTCTTCCTATTCACTGCCAAAAAGAAGCAGAGAAAATTACTTTATTACTGCCAAGATAGGGGAATGGTCTTTACTTTATTCACTAAATCCTGAGAAATATGTGTCAGATATAATCTGGTCCAAATTGAAATGAGTCATCAAAGCCTGACAACACACCCCCACATCCCAAGAAACCTATGCAGTGTTGTAAAAGATGAAGAAATTCTATGTAAAAATTTTAAAGACTCTAATCCCCACTTTATTAAAAATTAAGATTGAGTATATGAACTGGCCACAGAACAAAAACAAACACCTTATTCTGATATTCTTTTCTGACTAAGGTTAAATATACCCTGTAAACCCAACGGTAGAAGATTGCATAGTCATGCCACATTTTATTTTTTCTCTTGAACATGACTTCCTAGGCTGACTCTGCAACAAAGACAAACCCTTCCTAATATGGAGAAACATGGTCTGAAACAGAAACAACCCTAGTGTGGTTGTTTCTATTATTACTATAGAGACACTGAATTTGCACACCAAGTTCTTTGGTTGCCCATGGTTTGAGCTCCTCATCCACCCATTGACTGTTGAACAACTGAACTTTATTTCAATCCATTATCCAGGTCTCCAGATGAAATTTAAAGGGAGGATTAAAATGGCATACAAGTAAACTGAACATAGAAACAAGAAAAACTCACTTCAGTTGGGAAAATATCAAGCCCAGGAAGTTTCTCTCATTAAAACATGATGAACAGGAAAACAATCACACAAGCACAAGACCCATGTGAAAATCCTACAACAAAAAATGTATACTCCCAAAATTAAAATGAATATAAATCATAAATTTTAGATGAAATTCATCCTCTAGAATAAGATTTAATAAGAAACTATAAGAAAAATTTAGACTGCATCACACTCTCACGAAAATTAAAAAAAATAGACTCAATGAACAAATTGAAAAAGGGGGATAATTACTATACTAAGTGTTTTAAAGAGCGAGTTGCTAGTAATAATAAAACAATTTGATATGATACTGTCACGGCATTTAAATGACATAAGATCCAGCAAAGAACAATAGGACCAGGGATATGGAGAATAGGCTTCAAAAAAAGTAAACCATAGAGAAAAATCACAAAACACCAAAACCAGCAATATTTATGGAGAAGGAATAAAATAAGCACACAGGTGATAAATGAGACTGAAGAGTAAACAGAACAAATGGGGCAGAAACAGTATTCAAAGACATAACAGAAAAAAAATTCCTAANTTTTTTTTTTTGGTTGTTATTTAAAAATATTTTAACCTCATATTAGGTTTAAGCATTAATTAAAAGTAAGCAGTGTTTCTGGGAGTGGAAATGAATGGTAAATCCTCGAGGAGAAGGTAAATCTCCAGAGTCACAAATTTTGTCAAACATGGAATCTCTGTGTTGGCTTGCATTAAGGAAGCCGAAAAATTCCCCAGTGGGTAATTCAAAACATATTTGTTTTCATTTTGTATTTACACCAACTCTGTGAATGTGGTATCATTATCCACACATTAAAGGTGAGAAGAATGATACCTGGGGAGATTGAATACCTACCTCACCCAAAGACACACAGCTCGGAGGTAGCAAAGCTAGAATTTAAAACCACATACCTCTCAACTAGACTATCAATTAGAATTAAAAACTTGGGATCACAAGCTTGGCAAGGTGTCGTGTCAATGATGGAGTCTACAAATGAAGGGAAATTCATCCTAGAGAGAGACAGTAGGAGGAGTAGGCTAATTAGACTAATGACAGAGCTCCACAATGGGGCAGACTTAAGGTTAAGAATGAGACTAATAACATCAATGTGCTTCTCCTTCTTCTTCTTCTTCTTCTTCTTCTTCTTCTTCTTCTTGTTCTTCTTCTTCTTCTTCTTCTTCTTCTTCTTCTTCTTCTCATTCTTCTTATTCTTAGTCTTCTTATTCTTATTCTTTGACACAATCCACAGTAAACAGTCAAACAGCAGAGTCTGGCTGAACAAATAAAATTTAGATCAAATTTTCTTGAATCATTTCAATTACCAGAGCTTACTGCAGGCAAAACTAAAACTGTAAAGAGATCTTCAACTGTCATAATGAGAAAATTACTATGTTTTCCATCTTGGGAATTCTACATCCCTTATTATTCCTTTATCCCCTTCCTTACTACTCCAAATTAAAATGAAATTAAGGCTAAAACTCTGTTCAGAA
>NW_017731734.1:834804-835897 GCF_001890085.2 Hipposideros armiger
CTTCTCCTTCTCCTTCTCCTTCTCCTTCTCCTTCTCCTTCTCCTTCTCCTTCTCCTTCTCCTTCTCCTTCTCCTTCTCCTTCTCCTTCTTCTTCTTCTTCTTCTTCTTCTTCTTCTCATTCTTAGTCTTCTTATTATTATTCTTTGACACAATCCACAGTAAACAGTCAAACAGCAGAGTCTGGCTGAACAAATAAAATTTAGATCAAATTTTCTTCAATCATTTCAATTACCAGAGCTTACTGCAGGCAAAACTAAAACTGTAAAGAGATCTTCAACTGTCATAATGAGAAAATTACTATGTTCTCCATCTTGGGAATTCTACATCCCTTATTATTCCTTTATCCCCTTCCTTACTACTCCAAATTAAAATGAAATTAAGGCTAAAACTCTGTTCAGAAAATCACTGAAGACTCAGAGTTCATCTCTACTTGATTTTTCTCACTAAAGTAGATCCATTGAGAAACTAGATCTCTTTCATTTAATTAACTAATTCAACAAAACTTACTGAAGACTTACTATGTTGCAAGCATTTATAGGCATGCAAGATATAAGTCATAGTCCTTACCCTCAAGGACCTTACAGTACAATTACATGATCTAAAGAACGTTACTTCACTGTCCTCAGGCTCAATTTGTTCATCTGTAAAACAGATAGGACAATTCTCACCTCTTTTCAAGAGGTTAAATATTTCCATAGGTGTTAAGGCAGCCTGTGCTGCATTGCAGAATGAAAAGTAACCTATGAGAAAATTATTTTTGCCTTTTAGACACTGCTTCATTTAACAGTCAATAAGCTAAACCTAAACTATGTGGATGAATTAGGCAATTTTCTGCCAAATGCTCTGAATTCCTATGAAATGATTAGCAGAGTAATATGAAGTCACCTCCTCTTCTTAAGAATTGGGATATAAAAGTACAAGAATAGGTATTGTTTTATAGATTCATTAAGGATAACATTATTTAAGATTAGGTTTGTCTGTAAGTAACGAAGACCCAGAAGAGAGTAATTCAAGTAAGGTTGAAGTTTATTTTTCTCTCACATAAGAGAAAATGGAGTTAGATAAGTCCAAGACTCATATAGTATCAGGTTGT
>NW_017731734.1:840787-877838 GCF_001890085.2 Hipposideros armiger
TAAATAACAGAAGCACAAATAATTTATAAGCAAATATTTTCAACTAATAAAAACCTCAGGTCAAAGAGAATGTCAAAATCATAATTAAAACATTAAATAACAATAAACTTATTGAATACAAACAAAATTGTGCTCAGAACATGATTCATAGCTTTAAACAACATCATTACTTAACAAAAACTGGTATAAATTAATGGTTTTAATTCAGAAATTTGGAAGAATAAGTAAACAAATCTAAGAAAAACATATTAAATAAATTCACATGGATAAAACCAAAACTCAGTGAACTAGGGTTTTGTAAACTCTAAACAGCAAAACAGGTATTTGCTTTCTTTTGTTTTATTTCTTGTCTATCAAGAAATAAAAAAGAAAACACAAATATACAATAGTGGAGAAGAGAAAGAGGGTATATTCACAGATTTAATGGAAATTAGAAGGATTTTTTTTAAAGTCCATCTGATACTACACTAGTAAAATTCAAAAATGAATAAAAATAAAAATTTTATTGAAAAATGTTATGCAAATTAGCTCAAAAAAGTATGAACATTTAAATTGATTAATAACCTCTGGGGGAATAAATAAACAAGAATACTGCAAGAACAAAAATACGCCCACCCCCCAAAAAGTAAAGATAGAGCTGAGGTGATTCAAAATGTAATTCATAGGACTCAGTAGTTTTTGAATGAAATACCAAATTCTGAAAAAATGAGGATTCTTTCTAATGTTTTCCTGAGGCTGTAGCCCTGGGAATAGCCTGAACTCATGGCCAGCTAAATCAGAAATAAATTTTAAAACCTTATTTTTCTAGGCAGCGTCCGGAGCCAGGAGAAGGTGGACAGTTAAATAAAACATCAGTTCACACCTATTAAAAGCAGTAGAGGCAAGGTTCCGTGCCAAATTGGCTTGAAGAAATAGTGTGGCAGGTATGCTTTTAATGAAGATCATTTCTCCACCTTCCTGTTTTAATTTGATTTCCCTGGCAGCGTTGTGCTCCTTTGGCTTAGAGGAAATCTGCTTAACTACCACCATCTCAACTGGGAGCCAGACAGAGCTGGATTCCTTCACCATTTTTGCAGTTTGCCTTTTGACTTCCACTGGGATAACAGCCTTACCTCCTCCAAAGTCCTGGAGAGCTTCCAGCAGGAAAGGAGAGGCTGCTCCGTTTGGCTGGGACAGGCCACACGATGTCAGTGGCAGAGGCTGTGCCACTTTAAGCTAAATTACAAACTATATCCTCTTCCCAGATTCATAGCAGTTACATAGACTCTCTTTGTAAACTGCTCCAAACTGCAAAGTGCCCCCTCGAGCGGGGAGCACAGCTAAGGCCTAAAGTTTCTGCTTAGTTTTAGAGCAGGCTGGGACTGCATTCTTAGTTAGCCTCTAGGGCTCTCCATCTATAACCACACTTTCCTTATAGATTACATAAAAATTTCATGGCCATTTCATTGTTTTCCAAATAGGTTCAAAATTATATCAGCCTGCAGAATGTCCCACAAGGCCTTAATCCAGGCAGACAAGTGTTTGCTGAGCATGTCTGTATTTGTTTCCCATTGCTGCTCTAGCAAATTGCCACAGACGTAATGGCTTAAAACAATACACATTTTTTATCTTACACTTCAGGAGGTCAAAAGTACAAAATGAGTCTTATGGTTAAAATTAAGATGTCAGCAGAACCTCTTTCTGGAGATTCTAGAATATCCATGTCCTTGACTTTTTCAATTCTAGAGGCCACCTGTATGCCTTGGCTCATGGCCCTTTCCTCCATTTTTAAAGCTCATAACTCTAACCTCTATTTCCATGTGTCCTAATTTCCACTGTTACATCTTCTCTCCTAACTCCCTCTTAGAAAGACCCTTGTGATTACATTGGGCCCAAACAGAAAAACTAGGATAATCTCACCATCTCATAATCACATCCACAAAGACCCTTTTGCCATGTAAGGTAACACACCCATAGGTTCCAGCGAATAGGACCTAGAAATCAACAGGGGCCACTTTTGTGCCTATTGCAGTGTCCTCAACAGATAGCCAGCCTCAACAGACAACACAGTTCTAGATATTTAAGCTGTGTAAGAACAGCAGCCATGATTTATTCATCCTTCTACTCCCAGTGCTATCACAGTGCCTGATACATATTTTGCACTAAATAAGTATTTCNTTAAAAAAAAACACATTCCCAAGCACCCAAGTATATTTTCCATTTGCATCTTTTCATAGCAAAACCCCCACATTCATCTCAATAAAATGATTAGCACGCACTGAATGCACCTTCAAAGCCCCAGGGATCCGTAGTCCAACCAGACACACGAGAGCCACAGCTGAAGCTCACCTACACGCACAGCCACGCTGCAGTGTCCCCTGCCCACCTCCGTCCAGCAAATCACCAGACTCAGATGCCCTTAGCTCCATCTCTTGTTTTTGCAGACTGTCAAATCGCCAGCCTCCTCTGATCCCTGCCCTCCTTTTCCTTCAAATTAAATTTCAACTTTTTGTAAACCTCTCTGAAATGACAAGCCAGTGCCAGAGCTGTCTTTTAATACACAAAAGCATAAATAATGCCATCCATCAGGTCTGTCACTCAGAAAGATAGATTGCTAGTTGTCCAGACCCCTGAATGACACCAAAGCCAAAGTTAGAAAGTGTCTCTTTTCTTTTTTGTAGTCGTTCTTTCACTCCCATGCTCACCCGCTCGCTCTCTTTTTTATTTGCCGGACTGCTTGATTCTGATTAATGGTCCTGTCAGGGTGGGATTCCACTTGCTCGGATAATGAGTCAAGAATGTATTCCCTGTCACAGGCACAGCAGATGTCAGGGGCAGAAGGGCTCAGGGATGCCAGAAACAATATACAGTTTCTTCCTAGTCCCCTGACAGGCCAATATGCTGCACAAGGTCTAATTTATGTAGACAAAATGCAGGCGGGGCTGCAGCAACCGGAAAACTGCCCCAGAAAGCCCAGCTACAATGCAGCTCGCAAGCAGGGCCTGTGTGTTGGCTGGGCTGGCCGACAGCAGGCTGGTAATGAACATCAGTGGTAGACTCAATAGTGCTGCCTCCCAAGGCCTGAGCACACTGAGAGGCCCAGGACCCCTTTGACTTCATTAAACTGCACTTTATATCATTATGGGAAGAAATCAAACAGGGCAGAGGGTTTCTGTTTCCTTTAATGGCTTGATTAGGTTATTCACTGTTGGGCATGGGTATTATCATACTGGAACTGCTGAAGGGTACTGAGAAGTGTCAGCCACATAACTGCTCCAGCCAGACACCCTCTTTGCTTTGACAGGACTAATTTGATCTCAGGAGTTTGTACACCGATGAGACCTGAGTCAGGGCCCCCGTCATTCCACTGGTGCTCCAGGAAACAGAGCTGCTCCTTGGCCAAAATGTAGATACTTGGTTTCAGCCCAAAGGCAGACACACTTGCATATAATCAACCTGCCCACACAGATTTTGTGCATATGCACATATTTCTTTTTTTGAGAAAAATCTCTTGGGCTGTTTCTTGAGTTATAACATCATATATATATATATATATATATATATATATATATATATATATATANCCTTACTACTGCTTTTAAATGGTAGGGAAAATGTCCACTGACTATACTATTTTCACATTTTGAGTTCTCCAGAAAACAATTTTAAAATCTTAAATACAAAATTTCATGTTATATGCATTAAATAAAATATGATATTTCATCAAAAACTTATTTCCAACATCTATAAATTTCACTGAGAACCTATTGTACTTAGGAATCTCCATCTGCCTTCAGGGAGGGTACAGTCCACTCAGAAAAATAAAATTTAACCATAACATATAAGCAGCATTATACAGCAGCAAAAGTAAATACTGACCTAGTGATTTGATAATAAATATTGAGCAGGAAGAGGTCTTAATGGACTGAGATAGTTCAGAAAATCTTCTTGGACTAAAAAATTGAGCTGATCTTGAAGGAAGAGGAAGATTTAAATATATGGATAAAAAAAGAATTTTTAAAGAGGGGAATAAATGTGTGAATAAAAATCATGGTTTGATTTAGGGACAAAATAGACCAGCTAGTCTAAATTAGAGGGTTCAAGTAGAGAATCTGTGAGATATAATTTTGGACCAGATGTTAGAAGACCAGGACTTTAAAGCAAAGTTATTTGGATTTCATTTTTATGAGTGATGGAGCTAAAATTCATTATATAGGTTGTGTGGTAAGCTCAGGACAAGGTATAATAGAAATAACCTGTGGTTCTACTTTTGGCTGCATTCTGACATGACAATTGTAAAATATGGGGAGTAACCCATACCTCTTTGATTAAGGGTGNTGGTTAAGCACTCACTCAAGAGTTTGAGCTCTGAGCAACAGCAGTTCGAGTCCTGGCCCGAGCTGAGCAGCCACTGAGCTGCCAACAGGTGGCAGGATTAAAAAAGAAAAAGAAAAAAAAAGCCTTCAAAGAGCTGCTAGAACTTCTTGTATTAAGTAGTGTTAAGTAAGTTCTGCATGGCTTCTAAACTTCATTTCTGTGGTTCCAGTGGACAACTCTAATAGGGTCTCTGGCTGCAGGTGCAAGGTTGTGGGTCCTGCCTGTTCCAGGCAGCATGACTGAGCTGGGAAGCCCAGTCAAAGTGTTATAAATTCAGCTGACATT
This sequence comes from Hipposideros armiger, assembly GCF_001890085.2. NCBI lineage: Eukaryota > Metazoa > Chordata > Mammalia > Chiroptera > Hipposideridae > Hipposideros > Hipposideros armiger. The sequence goes on from NW_017731734.1 coordinate 845,429, forward strand.
TCTTTCTTTCTAAAGGCGTTTTTTTTTTCCTATTTTATTAACATGCTTTTCTCCTTGGTAGACACTTTATTAATTTATAAAGGATTTTGCCATTATAGGAGCCAATGTGATGTGGCAGGAAGTGTGGATTCCAGACATAGGCAGGTTGGTGTTTGAGAAGGTTCTGCCTCATGCAAGGTTCAAGGCTGTGAGCAAATAGCTTACGCTCTCTGAAACTCATTCCTTTTAACTATAAAGTGCAGGTAATGCCATCTACTTGCCGTCATTTGAGATCATGCATACACAGTGCAGAATATGTGTTAGGCCTTGTGTAAGCATTTTCTGAAAACCAGGTGGCCAATAAATGGTAGCAATTATTGTTATACATTTTTACCACTGCCAAACATTGTGTCATGCAAACGCCACTATTGTGAAGATATGATACCTTCCCCACTACTGAGTGGGGAAAAAAAGAAATTAAAATGGACTCCCTGTATTCATCGCCCACTTCAAGTGAGTTCATATATACCAATCATGAGCGTATCCATCCCCGTCTCATCCTTACTCACATTTGCCAAAGCCCGTCCTGGTTCTAAACACATTTCCCAACTTCTGGCTCTTGGCCTACAAATTTTATTCTGTTCCTTCCAAATACTGAGTGCTGATTGGGTCTCTCCTAACTCTATCCACATATGTTTCACCACTAGTGGCCACCTGAGATTTTCACAAGTGATAGCAATGGGAAAAGAAAGCAGGAACAAAGTTCTGAAGTAGTTTACCTCCACTAAGATGAAAAAATATACTGTTAATGGGAAAAAAGGGAGTTGCAAAAGAGTATGTATAATGAAATCCAATTTATGTTAATTATCTATGTTTATTTAAATTTATTTAATTTCTGGAAGGATACATAAGAAATGTAACAGTAGTTGCCTCAGGGTAGTAGGTAGGAGGTCAAATTTTTTTATCATGACTCTGTGTTACTTTTATATTAAGAACCAATTTTAAAATAAAGAAAAAGAAATGGGAAGGCCAAATTAAGCAAACCTACTTTCTGAACTGCCCCCCGCCTTAAAACACTGACCTCTCTCTAATGGACTAGTATTTACTAGAGAACCTTCAGGCCAAAGCAAATATCACAGTATAAATGAGTCCCACTTTGTGAAAATTCAGTGTGAAAAATCCAAACATCAGGCAGTGTTCCAGAAAAGAAACTGCAGCAAAGAACCCAGCTGTGATGTAGCAACGAGAGAAGGTCAGATGGCAGGAAATGCAGTTGACAATGAACAAGGGCAGCCATGTGCAATAGGGCTACAAGCTAAGGACCTGCTGAGGAGAGATCACAAAAGAGAGAGCTGTGTGATGTTTTGCAATTGTTAGAGGGTTTTCATGATACAAATAATTCTTTCAATTGTAAGTATCTGTAATGTGTTTATCATACATTTTTATACATACATCACTACAGAGCCAAAGCAGGGTAGGGAAATTAACATTTGAAAGGTTTAAAGGCCGTATTACTAAATGGTGAACAATCAGATGGGTAGGTTGGTAGATAGTGGCTGTCTCCTCCAAAAAAATAAGCCAAGAGAAGCAATTAATAGGCACCTTGCAGGGAACAACTTATTGTATAAAATGAGCTACATTTGCACCAGCTTGACCTTTGAACATGCCTATTTTGATTTATCTGAGTGGAGGTCATTCATCACAAACTAAAAAAATTCCAGAGCTGAGGCACTATCAAGGTCACCAGAAAGATGTCAGGGTGCACACACTGGAACAAAAACTGAGAAGAACAGTGGAATGGAAAATTAATTTTAAATCCCAGTTACTGAACTGTTTCCAAGGCCTGTCTGTTCCAGGGCACAGGAAAGTGTGGTGTGGAAACTGGCCCTGTCCGATTTTATGCCCCCATCTAGGGCTTTGCTAAAGTGTGCTGGGACCAGAGGGTCAGCCCCACAGTCATCAGTGCAAACAAGCATGGAAACAGTGACGTCATTGGGTGCGAAGGGTTAAGAGCTTCAGAGATGAAAGGCATTTCTGTTATTAAGCCATTTTCCTCCAGGCATTCCCTGAAATATCTCTTCACAGTCCTAATGAGAAGAAGAACTGGACTTGATAGCTGGTTCATCTCTGGCCACACACATGGCATTTCCCGCCTCAGTGTCAGCACTCAAGTTTCCCCAGTTTCCAGAGGTCCCCAATTTTCCCTTCCATCTTAGTAAGTCACCCACACTGCCTTCAAGGCCAGCTCAGATCTAACTTTCTCTGCCTTTCTTGTTTTAAGATACCCTGAATTCTTTTTTCAAAGCTGACTCCCAGGTGTGAAATACAAAGACATGTCAGAAGCCTTCCTTTGCTGTCCCTTGGGATATGCTCTCTAGTGATACTCTGAATGGAAAGGTCAGAGGGACTGTCCGACTTTACTCTTTCTGCAGTCAGGGAAGCACAGGGAAGCATCTTGGGTAGGTTCCATAATGCCTAGGGAGGCTGCTCTCCACCGCGTGACACTAGTATTCAGCAGTGGGGGCATAATTAACCCAAACCTGGAAATTACTCTCACAAACATCTTCCCTAAACCAAAAGCACATGGGGCCCTGAAGACAGTTTCAGTAGGTCTTTGTTGAAGAGGTTAATAATTATCCCAGTTCACTTATCATCTCCTCAGAGAAGAAGGCTCTCTAGTTAGAGCAGTTCCCTTCCAACTCCTAGTCACTGTATTTATTATTTCCTTCATTAAGCATATCTGAAAGTCTGGATTTCCTCAAAAGCAGAACCTGAGGCAAGGACCTCGGTATAGGTTGTTTATTTGGCAGGTGATCCCAGAAAACGGCAATGAGGAAGAAAGATGAAAAGCCAATATAAACACGCTTAATCATGGCCTTTGATATTGGCAAAAGGGAGCTTGATTTTGCTAACACTCCAGAGACGATGATAATTCAGTGTGCAAATTATCATCGAAACACAGTCCAGCACTGTCCATCTTAAAGACTGGAAGGCTGGAGCATTGGCTCATCAATTCCTGGTGTCCCCTGTTAGTTGAGGGTTGTCCCTGGAAGCATGAATTGCCCCCTCACTGCTGTCCTGTTGCTGGTCAAATAGCTCTAGAAAGGCATCTGAGAAATCCCTGGGGCAAAAGGCAGGAGACACAGGATGCAAGCTGGAGTGAGACACAGGCAGCTCCAGCAAAGTCTGAGCTCACACGGACTTGTCCACCATGGGTACTGGATGAAATCAGAAGTGGGCCAAAGAGATATGGTGTAGGCAGCAGAGGCATCTCCTATAGCACTTATTATGAAATTCTCTTATTTATAAGATCCAACTATTTAATGTCTCTTATCACACTTGACCCTTTTATGAGAGCAGAGACCACCTGCATGACATCTAAGGGCCCATAATAAACCTTTGTAAGAACTACAAAATGGCACTTCCCCCTACCCCCCACTCAGGTGGTCATAGTTTCTCAGGCACAGGACTCGGCCAGAAGCGCTCACCTTCAGTGGAGTGCTCTTGTGCAGGCAAAACCTGCATATCCACAAGAGAAGCCCTGAATATTCCTTCTGCCTTATTGACTGGATATCCACTGAACCTAGGATAGTAACTGCCACACAGTAGGTGCTCAATAAATTTTGTTGGGTAAAAGAATTCCGGTCACTCTGGCCAATCCCTTTATGTGCATTGTAAGTTTTATAACTTTACCTCCTTTGAACATCAGAAGTAGTTTCTTTCTCTGCACACCTGGTGGTCACATGGAAAGGCGCCATGTTTTCTGACCTCAGGGTCTACTGGCTACACCAGGGCACAGGGGAAGGATGAGGTCTGCCATGAGTGGTCCCAGAGTCCGTAGTCCTCCGCTTCAGACTTCAGTGGGTTTTTGCCTAAATCATCTGAATTTAAACACATTTCCAAAATACCCAGACCAGCATACACATTTCTGGTTCTATTTTAGAAATACGTACCCCCTCCACATTTACCTAAGTTTCATCATATTTCTTGCAAAATCCTAGCTCTGGCTTTATAACTTAGATAAATTTTAACCCATTCTGCTCTGAGTTGTTTTATAACAATAACTCATATTAAGTAGCAATGAATGTTACACATCTAACTCAGCTGCTTAAAAAGAAAAGATTAGACTTTTTTTCCTGAACATAAAGCAGAGGCCAAGAGGATGGTTCTCTGATAAGGGTAAAATTAGGATTTCACCCACCACAAAAACAAAAGACCCCACATTCTCTGTCCTTATTGGTGGCTTTTCCTTGAGTTTTCTTAAACCTAAAAAGTAGACCAAAAGAGCAGATACTGTCCTAGTATCTCTGAGAGACATGGGATATAATTACTAAAGCATGGGGCATCATTAGGGCTCTCAGATGCACACAAGTGTATTGAACTCACATATGCACACACCTAGCGTCACAAAGAAATCATCAGGAGTCAGTGTTAGATTATATATCATGAGCTGAAAATCTACTCACAACTATAGGCAGAACTCTGGACCCTTCATCTTATCCCAACTGATCATATGAGAACTAGAACCAAACATTACAGGTAAATTTATTTGAACAGATGTGAAAGGCCAGTTTCAATTTTGTGTAAGACTTCTAGATCTTCGATTACCCTCCTCCTTCAGCCCAGTTTGAGAAGATACTATTGGAAAAAGAGTTATCTAAGTTTATACTGGCTTAATGAATTCCGAATTCTGATCTTCTCAGAGAAAGCAAAAAAGGTCTTCAGGAGTATTGTAGGTTGAATTGTTTTCCCCAAAAAAATATGTTGAACTCCTATACTCTTGTACCTCAGAATGTGACCTTATTTTGAAATAGGGCCATTGCAGATGTAATTAGTTAAGATTAGGTCATATTAAAGTAAGTTGAGTCCTTAATTTACTATGACTGGCATCCTTCTAAGAAATAAGAACACCATATAAAGACAGAAACACACAGGGAGTAGATGGCCATGTGACAATGGAGGCAAAGATTGGAGTGATACAAGTCAAGGATTGCCAAGAACTGCCAGAATCTAAGAAGAGGCAAGGAAGAATTCTCCCATAAAGTCAAAAGAGAGGGCATGGCTCTGCCAACACCTTGATTTCAGACTTCTAACCTCCAGAACTATGAGACATTAAATTTCTGTTGTTTCAAACCACCCAGTTTGTGGTATTTTGTTATGGCCCTAGAACACTAATACAGTGAGCAAACTAGGATGACAGCATAGGAAGTATATGCCATTAGAGCTCCAGAAGTATAAATCACCACCCCCCACTGCCCTCAGAGTGTCTGCTGGGCCTCTGGACATGGTGGTCAGAACAAGACCCTCAGGGAAATTCTGCTCAGTAGCCGGAAAATTTTGGCTACATCACCAGCCTGCATGAAAGACGAGGAGGATGGTTCTTTGGATATGAAGTAGGATTCCTATGAGACTAGGAAATTCAGCCCTACATCACCCTTAGGGCTTCAGCTTTTGAGGAAAGTTAAGATCTTGGATAAAGTTGAAAACCTATGTTTTTCAAAAACATAGGCCACTTTCTCAGAATCTTAGGGGGGTTGTGTAGAACAATAGGAGGAGGAAGATGAAGAAGGAGAAGGAGGAGGAAAAGAAGAGGTAGAGGAGGAGGAGGAGAAGGAGGAGGAGGAGGAGGAGCGGAGGAGGGGAGACAGACAGGAGATAGGGAGGAAAGGAAAAAGAAGAGAAGGTAAAGGCAACGTTTCAAAAAGAAAAGAATAAGGCTCTCATTGTAAGTCTTCTTTATCCTTCATCCTCAACACTCAATTTATCTCCAGATGTGCACTTTTTGAACCCATCAACTTTCTCCCTTCCCTCAACCATGCACTCATTCAGAACCTCACACCATTTCATTTTTATAACTGTTTAAACTTTTTACCAGCATTTAGAATCCACCGCTATACTACGCAGTTATCAGAGTAAGCATGTTACACCCCCCTCCCCCGCTCACACCCTTCCATAGCTTCCTATCACACATGGATGGGATCAAGAATCAACTCCTTAATACAGTACACTCAGCCCTCCAAAATCATACTTCAATCCACACGTCCTGTATTATCTTGTACCCCTTACTGCATGGCATCCTAAAATCAACTCAGTGATATACCTTGGTTTTTCATAAGTGTCTGCTTTTTTCCTTGCTTGAAATACCCTTTCTCTTTTTTACCCTATGAACTTCTATTCATTCTTTTAGATCCAGCACAACTATCACTTTCTTTGTAAAGGCTTCCATTTCCTCACGCCTACCCCAGCCATGATGAAACAATTTTTTCCCTTTCCTGATGCCCATAGAACTTCAAAAATGGCACCTACCTCACTGAGTTGTGGTTATCTGGCTATGAGACAATTTGCCCCAATAGACTGTATGTTCGACGAGCACCTCATTTAACCACAGTATCCCAAGGCCTGGCGTCATATCTGAAACGTGGAAGGCTCTCAATAAATGTTGAAAAAATGAAGAATACGTGAATGAGAATAACATACACCAGGCACTACAGTTTACCCCATGGTCCTGACAAGCTGGCCAGATGTCCTCCATATGGCATTTCCCAAACCCATAAAAGAAACTCACCTAATTCTCAAATACCACTGCCATCTCCTTCCCTGAGCTCTGCGCAGGGCTCTCAACAAGTTCAGGGTAGGCTTCAGTCTAGGAAAATAAATAGATCTCCCCTTAGACACAATAGAGCCAGCTAATTTATATGAAAAAGAGATTCCAGGCTCCCCACTTCCTGGGCTGAGCAGAGAGAACAAGATGAAGAGTTTCAATGTGAGTTACTGCAGTCAGCCTGGCCTTTCTCTAACATCGGGCCTTCTGCTCCTTTGACAAAGGTTTATGTTCAAAGTCATTAAGGTTTTTTGCCAAAACACAATGTTTTTCTCTTTAAATGCCCTTATTCCCTCTCAGAAGTTCCTTAATCAGGAACAGTGACTAACTGTTAAATTCCAAATAAAGGAAATAAAATTAAATGTCCCAATTGCTTTTTGCTGATTTGGGCTTTGGTTTCATTTTATTATTTTCTTTACAAGCCTTAGGCTTATGGAGGAACTCCCCAATGCCCAGTTCCTCACTCATTTGTGGAGGGGAGAGGTGTAATGTGCAACGTGATGGTTGAGTTATAGTTTTTCTAAATCATGTGACAGTGATGAATGGAAATGTAAAGTGCCAACATTTAAAACTAGCATACCTGGCCTATGGTTGGGAGACTGCTATGGACCCCTACCTGCTTAAGTGTTGGGGCATTTCCAGAGCCAAAGAGACAATGGTTCAGGAGGAAAAAAAAGGACTCTGCCAACTTACACCTCTCTGAATAGATTCCAGGTGCCTTTCCTATTTATAAAAGGCAATTGCAGTTGGCCTCCTTGATCCAACCATGAAAATATGAAAATACCTGGAATATGGCCATTCAGGGACAGTCTAGAGAAAAGTCCAGAAAAGAGGCAAGAAAGTCCAGAGAAGAAAGAAACAATAAGAATGAGAGGAGCTTGGTAGAGAGATCTGGGTGTCCATTAATGTTAGGACCAGAGAACGTCTATTTCATTGTCCACATTGTACAAATAAGGAGAGTGAGGCCCAGAGAGACCTGGACTCCCAAAAAGGGATAACAATTGTCCCATGCCATCTTAACTTTCCTGGATAAAAGAAAGCATGAAGAAACAGGGCAGGCCAATGTCTAAAAATTAACACAATTCCTGGCACAAAATAGTCAATAAATACTTGATAAAATAATGTTAAATAATAGTTCACACAGGGGTAAAATAACCTAATATTTGCAGTGTCCCTCACACAGAAAATCTGGCTTTATTAACCTTATTTGTAAACTATTTCGAACTTACTGAAGTTGCAAGAATAGTACAGAGGATCTGCCCATACCCTTTACTCACCAATTTTTAATGTTTGCCACATTTGTGTTCTCTATCTACCTACCTATAGATACACACATATGATTTGTTCTAAAACATTTATGAGTAGGTTTCCTTGGACCTGTTTCCTTTTATTACTTCAATGTGTATTTCCTAAAAACAAGGATAGTCTATTACAGTTATCAAATCCAGGAAGTTTAACATTCACATGATATTTTTATCTAATCTACAGTTCATTTTCAAATTTTGCCATTGTCTTATTAACATCCTTCAAGGCATTTTCCCCACACAGGATCCAATTCAGGATCACGTTATATATTCAACTGTCATGTCTCTTTAGTCTACTTTAATCTGCACAATTCCTCAGCCTACCTTTGTCATAAAGTTGACATTGTTGAAGAGTGCAGCGCCATTCTTTGATAAAATGCTCCTCATTTTAGATTTGCCTAATGTTTCCACACGATTGGATTTGGGCCACACCCTTTTGGCTGGAGCACTACATGAGTGACACTGTGTTCTTCTCAGGGTATCACATATGGAGGCATACTAAGTCTGTTTGTCCCTTATAAATGATGTTAATTCTGATCAGTGACTTCTCTGCTGTAGAGTTACCAGTTTTCATTTTGTAATTAATTTGCAAAGAGTACTTTCAGACCATGTCAATATTCTATTTTCCATACATCCCCACAATGAATTTAGCAACCAGCGAATTATTTGTCTTTTGCTCACTGGGTTATAATCCATTGCTGACCTTATTTATTTTGGTGCTCAAGTTATCCCAGATTTGGCCAGAGGAACCCCTTCAAACTCTCCTTTGTCCTTTTGACAAGTGTTCGGTTTTTAAATGCTTTTTTTTTTTACTTTTTGGCAACACAAGATGTTCTAGGATCCTCTTGTGTCTTACCTGCCCTACCCCTGAAATCAGACTTTATGCAAGGATCCCTAGTTGCTTTAAGTGAGGAATGATATTTAGAAATCCAGACCTCGGTGCCAGGTGTGGCCTTCACTCTTGAGATGGCATTGCTTTAAGGTCTTATCAGCAGACAGACCTGATAGGTACACTTTTTTTTTCCCCCCCAATCTGCTTATACCAATACTTCCAATCCAAACCAAGTCTTTGGGGATATTTCTTGTCTTTTGTTATTTCTTATTTGTATCTCACTACATCAGAGTGAGAATCCTGGCTCACAAAACAAACAAACAAAAACAAGGGCTTTGCCAAGTAGCCCAGATTTGTTCATGGATCATGCGGAGTATGAGCACTCTCTCTTTTCTTCCACTGAGTGGGTTGCTGAACACACGCCTCTTGGAAGGTGCCCACCAAAAAACATCGAGCCTAAGAGAAAGCTTATAAGAGAAAGCCTATTTGAGCCAAACTGACAACAATTGCCAGGAAGCAAAGTCTCAATGGATTGAGAAAATGCTTCGGAAAATCACCATTTTGCAACTTATTTTATACATTAGAATCAAAGGAGAAGGGTTACATGAAACCCATTGGTTGTAGATTAAGGGGGTGGAGGAAAGCAAAGGTGGAAAATCACAGGGATTGGATAAAAAGTAAAATGGAGAGACACACACTTCTTTTACATTGGTCGGTACAGGATAGTTAATAGCATTTTACAGCACATAGAGATGGTATTTGGGGAACAAGATAATAAGGGATTTTGTAGTTTCCTGCTCTAGTGTGATGGGTTGTGCCCCGGGCAGGGGAGTCGGGGGGGGGGGGGGGGGGGCTGTAAAAAGGGATTACTCTGACATTCCAAGGGTATGTTGTCTTAGATGCAAAAAGGCAATAGATAGGCTAGCTTAAGGTAAAGATTGACCTTTGTTAAAGAAGCTACATGCCAAGATGTGATTATCGGCCACAACTCGCTGTTAGTTAGTTTTTATGTTCAGACCATCTTATGTGGTTATTTTTCAACCTCCTGAGCTTGTCAGGTTTAATATGTGGCCCCTTTTCTGTCCACAAAGGATTAAACTGAATTTACCAACAGCCACAAACTAGCCATTGTAACAACATGCAGGGTCTCTTGGGCTCTTTGAATTACTAGACTCACTGCCAGGATGTTAGTGATAGAACTAAAGAAGCAGTATGAATTCAAAGGAATCTTTTCTCCTTCTATCCTTTCCACCTACCCGTACTAGGAAGGTAGGGTAGATAAAGAGGAAGAAAAAATGAAATTAACAACTTAAAGGGGAAAGTCTATTTACCAAGTGGTGTGTTTGGTGTTTCATATTTATAATATCATGTAATTTTCAAAATAGATAAAGTCAACATTTTATTTCCATTTTATAGATGAAGAAATGGGGGTTTAAAGGGTTCAAGTGAGGCATCTGATTTATAATAAATGGGTGCAGGTCTTCTGATTACACCTTATGTGCTCTTTCCATGGCACCAGACTGTCTGCAGGCAATATACTCAGAGTTGTCTCTTATAGTTGTTGTTTTTTTTAAAATCTAACACAAATTTAGTAGGGTTCATTGAAAGCCCATTGTCTAGGCCAGGTGCCATTAGATTCATGTGAGATTTCCTAAAGCTCTTAGCTTGAACACCAGAGCTCATCTTTACTGCCTAAAGATGTATTTGAGAATGATGAAGAGATTAGCTTTGGCTCAGTCCAGCCCGGGCTCCCAGGGCACCGTGCCTGTGTGCATGAGCGTGAGTGAGCACCTAGGTTGAGCACATGACTAATGTGAGCAGCAATGGCATATTGTAAAGATCAGCCCATCTCAGCTTGTGTGCAAATCAGAAATGCCAGAGAATTTTTTCTTAGTCTTCTATAATGTTCATTATAAAAGAGTCCCCAGATGGCAGATGGCTATTAGCTCACTGTGACCTATATAAATGTCAAACGTAAAACTATTGCCCCAGCAAAAATCTCAAAATAAATAACAACAGGAGGGATGAGATTCTGTTGTCATCAGTATTTACAGTTTATGCATTTGGGCTCTTCCATTCTCAAGCCAGCACAAAAATGCTTTGATCCCACTGGGGAATTCAAGTAGCCAGACAAATCCAGGAAGTGGAGTCCCACAAGAATAATTGGCATAGATAAAGAATGGCTACCCTAAAAAGGCAAGCCCGTGGCTGAGAAGAGTAGAATGGCTTTGGGGCACTGCTTAGCCCACATTTTAAGGCTTTATCTCCAGATCTTTATCCTCATGATCAGGCTTACTAAGACAAAAGGAAGGTTGGCTTCCCTAGCTTCACAGCTGGATGACCCAGAGCAGGGGCCATGCTTCACCATCAAAGGGAAGAGTCCAGATCTTAAGAAATAGAGCGTGAGTTATTTTTGTATGGGGTTTAGAGGATCAACTTCTCCCTTATTTGCAATTCACAGAGTCTCTTTCTGCCAACCGCCAAACCTACAGAGAACTGCTTTCTACCATGATGTGTGTATGCGTATATGTACACACACACACACACACACACACACACACACACACACACACACACACATACATATGAGTGTTTCTAACACAACACAATTTAAATCTGGTTCTCCAGATGAACAACTGGAAAAATTTTCAGTCAATCTGTTCAGTGAGCTACAATCAGCTTGCATTCTTGCATTGCCTTGCTGGCTTTGTGGTACAATGATTCTGATTGGATTTTACTCCTGCATTTCTGAAGCTCTAGATCAGCGGTTTCAACCTGTGGGTCGCGACCCCTTTGGGGGTCGAATGACCCTTTCACAGGGGTCACCTAAGACCATCGGAAAACAAAAAGATATTTACATTACGATTCATAGCAGTAGCAAAATTACACTTATAGAGTAGCAACGAAAATAATTTTATGGTTGGGGGTCACCGCAACATGAGGAACTGTATTAAGGGGTCGCGGCATTAGGAAGGTTGAGAACTGCTGCTCTAGATGGTTCTAAGAGCTAATCAGTTAAGCTGAAAAGAAAAAAACAAAAACCACTACCCCTAGAGCTTGGTCAAAGGATTCACGAGGAAGCAACTGAATAAGCAGTGTGATCTACAAGTTCAAAGAAAGGGTGACCATGTAATTTACCTTCCAGGCTGTGACAGTTCTGAGGGTGAAAGGCAGTGTTATTAATAATTTCACCAAGGCAACAGGCATAAACCAAGGGTGTCCAGGGCAAACCAAGACTTAAGGTCACCTTATTCAAAGATGATTTATAAACACCACAAAAAAAAGCTTATTTAAACAGTCATGTACCTTGTGGAATAAAAGTGTTCATTATAAAAAATAACCAAGGCAGAATGACAGCAGTGTGTAGTAGACAGAACTTTGTAATTTGACAGCACTTTGTTTTGAAACTAGCTCTCTTTCCTAACTAGCTATGTGACCTTAAGCCTCTAATTTCTCATTTGGAAAGTGAGAATAAAATACCTTGAAAAGCTGCTGTCAGAATTAAATGAGATGAGAAATGTGAAGTGTCTAACACATTGCCTGGATGGAAATAGCACATAATAATTTTTATTTCTCTTCTTAGGAACATGCAGACCCTACTTCAAATCTGTTTCATTCTATTATTCCTTGGTTTTAAATCAACAGCTACTAAAAAGACACTTGAAAATTAATTTCCAGCAAAGTTTTTTTCTAACAACTGACAGCTGGCAGATTGCAACATGGCTATGCATATATTTGTATGAGTCCTATTGAGAAATAGAAGTCTTTAATCTAAAAGTTTTTATTTTCGAAAAAAAAATGTGTGATTATACAAATAACCCCTCAAGCCTGTGTCTAGCCAAAGCTTAGACCGGAAGCAGAGATGTTCATTCCTAAAAAAAGCCTTGACTCAGTTCAGGGAAAGTGTCCACTGTGCAAATCACAGACCATGAATCGCATCGTATGTCTCTTACCACGTGATAACTTCCGGCATGCTGGGACCGGGTAGTGTCCCACATACATAGTATATGTTGCAGAAAGTAAAGGTTTTATAGCAAAAAGTCAACTTATATTATTTCATTAAACTTCAAAAAAAACTCTCCAAATGAGTAATGAATCCTAAACAATGGATGGCCCATATTCCGTGTCAACACAGTGCTTCCTACAGCTCCCATTTTCCCGATCCAAGGAACTTGCTGGTGGAGATTTTAAGTGCAAATCTCTCATAAAAGCAGACCTGCGATTGTTCCATCAGAGTCACATTCCAAAATTCCACTCACACTATGGAAAAATCTAGGCAAAAAATTGGCCCTGGAGCTCCTATTACTAAAGTTGGATACATACTCTGAACACCACTCACACTCTGAAATGAGTTTTGAAGTTAAATCTCATTTATTTATTATTCATTAAACATTTATAAAATGTCTATAACATGCTGGCATCATAATAGGTCCTGAGGAGACCAGATGAAAGGACTTAGTCCAGATAATATTCAGGACTTCACGACTTCGGAGAGAAAGCAGCAGTTAATTATAATACACCAAGTGCTTGCTTTAGTGGGGTCATGAACAAACTCAATGGGAACACAGAAGAAGAAGCAACATCTAAATAAACCTGGAAACTAAATGGAGGTTTCAAAGAAGAAGTGGTATTTGAGCTGGGATTTAAAGGTTGAGTTTGCAAAGCAGTCAAGATGGAGGAAGAAACAGTGTATGCAAGGGTATGAGGCTGGAGAGCGGGTGGTGGGGTTTGGATGTGATAAGCATCACTGTGGAACATGCAGTGTGGAGAGGGTGAAAGCCAGTGAGGCTGAGCATGTAGCGAGGGCTTGGTCACAAGAAACTCTCTAGGCTCTGAAAGGCACATAAGAGTTTCCAGACCGGCATTTGTCAGACGGTGCTCTGGATCTGCACTGCAATTGCATTAGAAACCCCTGTCAGGGCCGGCCGAGTGGCGCGATGGTTAAGAAATGGCTTGGAACGCCAGAGGGCCCCGGTTTGGATCCCACATATGAGGACCGGTGACACTGCCCTCCACAGCTAAGATGCTGAACAACAGCTCAACCTGGATCTGGGCTGCTGTGAGTCGCCAGCGACGGCGTAGGCTGCAGCCCCTGTGGCAGTGGGTTGCCATGGGCTACCATGTGTAGCCAGCAGCCAGCGTGAGTGGCCAGCAGCCGCAGTGAGCGGCCATCCAGAAGCCGGCGACTGATCTGCCTCACCCGGGAAGAGCGTAATGATGGTGCCAACTTGGGCCAGTGAAGCAACGTCCTCCACAACTAGAGTGAAGAACAAAACGACAGCAACTTGTCTGTTCCCCTTCCCCCAATTCCCCAGCACTGTTCCCATCCCCCCAACTCCCCAATAAAAAAATCTTAAAAAAAAAAAAAGAAACCCCTGTCAGCTTTACTCTGAGAACCCGTCCTACATCTGACCATCCCTCACCTCCTCCCCTCCTGGTCAGGGTACCACCATCTCTCACCTAGTGTGTGAGAATGGCCTTATAAATGGTCTGTCTGCTTCTACCTTTGCCTCCTCCTAGCCTACCACCAATATACTCATTTTATTTTCAAAACCTAAGTTTCACTGTGCTAATGATCTGCTCAGACTTCTCAGGGAGCTCTCTGTTTCACTCAGAAGACTGGAGGGCTTTTCATCAGTATATCCATGACCCTCTGTGTCATCTCCTTCAGTTCTCTGACCAAATATCAAGCTATTAGAAAAGTCAGTCTTGGCCACCTTATTTAAGTGACAAACCCACCCCCACTTCAGCTTTTCCTAATCTCTTCCCATGCTTAATGTTTCTTATCACCACCCAACATATTATACATTCACTTATTTGTTTTCTCACCTATCTATGTTGTATCTGACACCACTAGAATGTAAACCCTGTGAAGGCAGGGATTCAGGTTACCTTTGCTCACTGGTTTATGCCCAGTGCATAGGGTAGTGCTGGCACATAGTTGGCACTCAGTAAATATGCATGAATGAATGAGTGAATGAAATCCATTAAGGGAAGAAGGGGGGCCGGCTGAGTGGCTCAGTTGGTTAAGAGCTCGCTCAAGAGTACAAGCTCTGAGCAACAGCAGTTCGAGTCCTGGCCCAAGCTGAGCTGCCAACAGGTGGCAGGATGGCTCAGCTAAAAAAAAAAGGAAGAAGGGGAAGACCAAATAGATAAGCTTGTGCCTTCTCCTACTTTTATCTGTGGTACTTATCAGTGTTTCTTATAAGTTTTAAATGCAAAGAGGATTCCACTACTTAAAAGAAAAAAAAAAAAAGGAAACTACTGTGATGGCTCTGAAGATTTCAGCATGATATGATCAGACTCTATGTTGAAGGGATCACACTGAGCAGATTAGATACAAGTTCTAAAACCAAAGGGCAGGAAAGCAAGTAAGGGGAGTCTTGAATGGGCTACATCGGAGTCGCTGAGAGCCTGTATTCAAGCGGAAGCTGTGAGAGCAGAGGGAAGGGATGCCACGAGTAAGAGAGATATTTAGGAGGAAGAGTCCTTAGGCTTGGTATGAGCTGGTCAGGAGAGGGAGAACTCTTAAGATCTCCTCCCAGTTTCTGGCTTTAACAATAGCATCAAAGGTGATAGCATCAAAGGGACAGGGAGGATAAAGGGGAACAGCCTAGAGCATGTTCAAGTGTAAGGCCCTAGGAGGCATTCAGGCAATGCTGCCCATCTCAGCAGTTGGACAAAAGGATCCAGAACACAAGAGAGCTGTAGAAGTCATCAACATTTAGGAGGTAAATGAAAGCATGATCTTGAGTGAAATTATTCAAGGAAAGTATGCAGGGTGAAAAGAGAAGAAAGGACATGAAAAGGCAAAAAGGATAGTGAAAATGGAAAAAGGACCCAGACATCGTCTTTGATGCTGACTCAAACTCTTCAATAGAAAGAAGCATTGATAGCGTAAAGTGTAGGCACACTAGAACAGTGCAGGAGTAGTAATGTAGTGCAACATTAAATAACTTAATTATAATTTGCATGTGGTATCTAGATAATTATGTAGATCATCATATCCACTCAGTGTTTTATTTTTCTCTTTCCTTAGCCCAGGTTTCCTTACCCAACAATTACTCTCACATTAATTAACTGTAATTACACAGTGACTGGATAAACCCTCCAAATGTATTTTCTTAACACCATTCATCAGTGAAACTGACTAGCATGCTCACAGCCCCTCCTCAAATTTAACTCCCTTCGACTTCAAAGGACCCTGTTTTGAGTTTGGCAATAAACTGCTATGTTGCCCTAATGAGGAAGTATTTATAAGGTTTCTGGGTCCTAGTATTAAATGACCAGTCTGTTATTTTTCTTGCTCAAATGACCTCATTTTCTTAGAGCCAAAAAAGGGGCTCAGTGGCCTCGCTTTCCTTCTTATGCATCCTGCTCCAGGGAACTGAATGCCAAAGAGCGAGAAGTTACATTTCCCCAGCTCCAGAGCAGAATCTGAGTCTTCATTTCCTGCCCAGCCTCCCTTTGGGAAGAAGAAGATCCCTTTGTTCTTCTTTTGGTGAGGACAGAGTTAACAGGACCCCAAAGAAACAGAATAAAGGCTTTCCGCTCTCATTATTCTGGCGTGCCTGCGCTTCTCTTCGATGTCTATTTGCACCATCATAAATTCTGAACTCAGGAGAATAAGCTCAGCCAAAGCCTACATGTGCCGGATACCATAATGTAAACTGCATATGTTGCGAGAAGCTGTTAAATGGAACCAGTGAATGAAAACGTGGCCAGCTTCATGTTTGGGCCCCTGGATTTCCTTTCCTCTGAAAACCAAGGCCTTCCCCTCCCCCCTCAATTCCAACTCTCTGACATGCTCATAAATAAAAACATTTTTGGCTACCAGATCCCCTTGAGATGTTCAGGAACCGCCTCAATTCCAGAGTAAAAGTTCAGGCTCTTCTCTAGAGTACAAATGGCCAGGCCTGCAGCTCCCCTCCACTCTGACTGTGAGCAAACTGTGATGTACGACGAAAAGTACCACAAAGAGGCTGGATTTCCATTCTGCACAGGCCCCTCCTCACTGCCTTCTCTCCTCAAGCCCTGCCCTCATTCCAATGGAAAGGGGACCCAGCTGATGGGCAGACTAGTTCAACACACATGAATCCAGTCCGCAAAATCAGTTTCATAACAATTTGAAGCCCCCATTCAGCTGGAGAGGTAGAAATTCATCTGAGTCATTTCAGTCCTCCTGCTCCCACCTCCCTGGGGTCACACCTAAGTTCAAGGCTATTAAGCAGTGCCAAGGCATTCAAGGCAAATACCTGGACCTTGATGTCTTCTACCTAGAGGGACATCCACTGAAGTGCACATATCCCTTCCTGGTCCTTGGTTATTGGTCTATGCACGGTGATGCTAAGACACCTCCATTTTCATATGGGCCCTTCTGCACAGCCCCACTCTCTTGGCTTCATTTGTGCTATATTTGTGATTTCTTTTTGCTTTTTCCAGGCTCTGCTAGCTTCTCAGACTTCCTGTAAAAATGACCTTTCTAGACCTGTGTTGCTTCCTAAGGCCTCTGTCCGGGTAGCAGGGGCCGGGCACTTCGTGGCTTGCTAACTTCTGTGCTCTTCATTCCTTCCCCCAAGAGCCCAGCACTCAGTTCCGCAGTTATTGCAAAATGGCGCTCTGTAGCTCCGCACCAGTTTTGCTCAAGAGAGAAGGAAAAATTACAGTCCTGGAGGCCAAATGTAGATCTCTCTCAGAGCTAGTAGACTGTGTTTCTATGATATACGATCCCTGTGAACCATCATGTCGCATGTCATGTTCTCTTTTGCAGCATAGGGTCTGAAACTGACTCGGTTGTATGTATCTTGGGCAAAGAGAACTGAGATATGCCTAAGGCCCCAAGTGCAGGGTTTTATTTTCCATTGTTTATGGACAGGATACCCTGAAGGTTGTACTCATCGAACATCCACAAAAAAGAAAAAATAAACAAATATAACCATAATGATAACTTAAAATATTTCATTCCATATGAAATATAGATCTTAATTTATTAATACTTTATTGGAGAAATGAGTTCTTGCATGTCAGGCAGCCAGTGAACAGCAACATACAAGGAAAGGAAAGTAGGAAGAACCTGGGTTCTCATTACTGGTGTCCCATGGGAACAAATGCTAGCATCATACCCCACAGGCCACAGAGCTGTCATGGCTCCCCTAGACTTCACCATGCATGCCCCACCCTATCACCAGGACCCCAGAGTCCATGAGCAAGTGATATCTGGATGTCCCATTATCACTTTAGCATAAAAAATTAGTCACTGTCGTGTTCTCTCCTTTCTCAAGGCTGCCCACTCGGCTCATCCCCTTAGGTCAAATGATCAAGTGGTGAAGTAATTAAAAGCTCAGTGTAACAGGAATCAGAGAATTAAAAGAAAGTAAAACATGTTCACTGCAAATAATATGGAAACATTTTTAAATATTAAAAGGAAAATAAAGTTAGTTTATAATTTCACAACGCAGAGATATCTACTAATATTATGGGGTATGTTCTTCCAAATTCATGCGTAAGTGTGTGTATTTATTTGTTTTCAAATATGTTTGTGAGCTTGAATTCATACAGTTTGGTTCCCTGCTCTGCATGTTAACATTTTGTCATGTGCATTTTGCATATGCTTCAAGAAATTATGTTTAATGTATGCTTGGCATATTGTAGCTTTATTTAAAATTCCATACATTCAGGTCACTTATAATGTTTAACTGTTATAAATAGTACTGTAATAATATTGTGATGATCATCTTTGTTCATAGCTTTCATTATTTCCACTTGAAAAATACCTAAAAAAGGGACAAAATTTAAAAGTGAACACTTTTAAGCAACTTCATGTCCTCTAAAAACAATTTCCAATAGTCTATCAGCCAGCCCCTCACAAACACTAGTTTTTATTATCTTTGACCGCTAAGTGAATGTAAATAATGCTCGATAGTTTTAAATTTGATTACCAGTTAGGTGTCCTAGGCTATATAATGATTCCCAAAGACACCTGTCCTAATCTCTGGAACATGTAAATGTTACCTTATTTGGAAAATGGATCTTTGCAGATGAAGGAAATTAAGGCTCTTGAGATGGAGAGATTACCCTGGATTATTAGGTGGCCCAAAATACAATTACAAGTATTCTTATGAGAGAGGCAGAGGGATATTAGACACACAGAAGAGAAGCAATGTGACCACAAAGGCAAAAATTGAAGTGATGTGACCACAAGCTAGGGTGCTGGCAGCCACCAGAAGCTGGAAAAGACAAGAAATGGGTTCTCCCTTAGAGCCCCCAGAAGGAGCACAGCCCTGCTGACACCTTGATGGGAGCTCATTGTTACTGATTTCGAATTTCTGGACTCTAGAACTATGAGAGAATATGTTTTTGTTGTTTTAAGCAACCAAGTTTGTGGTAATTTGTTACAGCATCCATAGCAAACTAATACACTAAGTTTGACCTATCTTCATATGTTTGTTGACCACTATATTTCTTCCCATGTCAAAAAATGCCTGTTTATTATGTTTCTTGCCAATTTCTGTACAGTAAAATTTAATTCTTTTCTGGATTTTAAAAAACATATTTATAGCTTTGTGTTTATACATTTATACCTTTATCCATATATGTGGTGCTAATAGCTCCCCAACTTATCATAAACCTTCTAACTTTGTTCATAGGTTTTTGATGAATATGGGTTTGAATTTTTTATTTTTTTGAAACCTATCAACAAGTTTTTCTATAATTTCTTATTTTGCTTTTATGTGATACCAGATAGATGCCTATCTATATTTTCTTCTGGATCATTTATGATTTCATTTTTTATGTTTATCTTCTTAATTCATCTAGAATTTTCTTTGGCAAATAATATGAGGCCAGTATCTAGCTGTTTTCTCCAATAGTTAGCCAATTGTTCAAGCACCAGTTATTCAATATGCATCTCTCTTTCCTGATTTAAAGTACTAACTTTATCATTTGATTAATTATACACTGTGGTCTGTTCCAGGGTTTTTTAGTAGTAGTAGTCTACTCTATTATGATCCCTGTTTAAATATAGCAGCTTTATAAAATCTTCTAAAACCTAGAAATGCAAGTATCCATATGTATTATCCTTTTTTCAAACATTTCAAAAACCTTCCAGATGAACTTCCTGATTATCAAATTAAAAAAATTACTTTAATATTTTTGATTGGAATTATACTACACTATCAACTTACTTCAAAACTCAAGCAATTGAGTTCTAGTTGCCATTTAAAGGTTGGTATTTTTAAACAGAAACATGGGTGTCCAGATTCTTGCATGGGGGTAGACCTACATGTACTGGGTTGTCAGAAAAGTCATGTCACATTTTGCAACAAAAAACATAGAAAAAATATGTCATGACTTTTCTGACAACCCAATAGATAAGGAGCTTCTTAGATACCACGTTCCATAAAGCATGTTGAGGTGTGACTGTCATTCATTGCCTTATGTACTCTACGAACTTCCTTAAGAAACTTTTCTTCTATTGTTGTTCTGCTTTATGCTCTCTCTACTATGAATATTTTGAATTTCCTAGATCATGCCTTTTCACAGTTCTCTCACTATTTCCATTGATTGTTTTTTGTTTTGTTTTGTTTTGTTTTTTTCTTTTGAGTTTTGGAAGAATTTCTTGGATTTGCTTTCATTTTCACAGATTCAGTGTGTTGGCAATATCTATTCCACTGTTCAATGCTACACTGAGGTTTTAAATTCAATATTTGCATTTTAAATTTTTCATTTGGTCTTTCATAATTTCATATTGTTACCTTTCTATGATATTGCTCAAATTTCAAAAGTGTGATATCTGTGTGAGTATTGTAGAGAAGATGCGTTAGAAATGTTCAACAATTTCTCCTTTTAATGCAGCACTTTGAGTTTTATAGGAAGAATCTTGCTCTGATTCCAAAAAACAGTTCCTTTTTAAAATGCAGAATATTTTTGTGTTAGTGGTTTTTCTCCACTTGTGCATTTTAAAAATGGGTTATATATATATATATATATATATATATATATATATATATATATATGCTTGTTAAAAGTTGAAGACATAAAGGTATTAAGAGTTGACATGGTTTCTGTCACAGATTTTGTGGGCTCCTGCCAAAAAAAAAATAATAATAATGAAGAGAAAACCTTTTACGCGCCCAAAGAATAGAGAAAGGTATGAATTCACACTGGTTTTACCTTACCAGTGCAGGCTTTCACCAGCATTAAGGAAATAGAAAGGTGTCAGGCTGGAGGTAACTTCAGAGTGATTTCGCCTTTCTGTGAATTTCTCTTAAGTGTAGTAAAGCAGTCAGAAACTGTCAGGGACTGCTCTTCATTCTCTGTTTATATCAGGTTTAAGAATTGCCTCCGCCACCTGCCTGTTGTAGCCTCTAGAACCCGGCTGGTACCAAGCACAAACTGATGGGATGCAAATGTCCTCCCAGCTATCCCACAGCATGTCTATTCTCAAACCTCTACTGCTCCAACTTTTGGTGGGTGGTGGACTGGAGGGACTTGATTGGGTCTCTTCAGCTTACTTCCCGACAAAAAGCTCTTTCAAATGGAGTAAAATGCATGTCTTGTGGGCTAGATAAGATATATTTCTGCCTTCACTTTATCCAGCAAAATTTCCTCCAAGTTTCTAGAGCTTGTCTTGCATCCTTCCTTAACTTCCAATGCAGAGTAAACCCCATTATGATCTATAAGTACTTTTTGTAGGACTCTAGAGGCAAGCGGGTAGTTGCATGTGTTTAAATTGTCATTTTTCTTGAAAGTTTGAAAATGCATTTTAGAAGTTTAAAAAATGTTAATAACTTATTTCTGTCAATGCTGACACCATTCTAACAGCCATCCAGGTTTTAAATTGGTGTAGTCACTTTTCTTTTTCCTCCTTTTTCCTCCCTGTCTGGAGGCAGACCTCAAGTTTTAGAAACGCCACTTGCAGTCCAGTGTTTCCTTCCTAGTTCCACTATGACAACCCTAGACTAGCCCTTCTATCCAGTAGAACCTTATGTTCCTATTCTCCCCAGCCCTGCTCCCCCTCAGTAATCTATTCCACATACCCCTGAAGTTAATCTTCCTAAAACATCTCAAACTACCAGTGGCTCCCACTTTCAATTAAATAAAAATGAAAATGTTTTTAAGTTTTTCGCTACCTGATTCCTTCATAAATAAACAATACTATTTCGATCTCTTCCTGACACAAATTACATTCACCTCCCAGCACAATACCTGGGACAGGCAATGTTCAAATTCAATTCTGAGCTGCTGCGCATGCTTTGTAGCCTACTGAGAAAACCTTCCTCATTCCCCTGTGAGACTGTAAGCATCTGGAGGTAGGGGTCATGACTATTAAGCTTCACAAGCCCCTAGCCTCTAGCATAGTACCTGGGTCACAGTATTAAACAAATGCTTATTGAGTCATACTGATTTCCTACTTTTGTATCTCTTCTAGTCCAGCATGGTACCATCATCTGTGACATCTATTACAAATACTCAAGGCTTATCCATTGATCCAAGTTCCTGCTTTTTACAATTATATTTTAAGTTTTTCTTTGGGACATAATATAGATCAATATTTCGTAATTTTTTTATATAATGAAAATAAAGGATATTCTCTGCAGGATACAAAAATCAATATATACACATCTACACATATAACCTTATTAATTATATTATTCAGGACTTACATAACTTGTTCTTTTTTTCTATTTGTTCTACAAAAGTTGTAGGGATATGTGCTACAGTCTTCCACGATCATTGTAATTGTCAGTTTCTCCCTTACTTTCTAAAACTCTTTTCTTTGTCTGGTCCAATGATATCCGTGTCAATCAGCATTCAGCCAGATAAGCAGAACAGCTATGAGTTATGGTATAAGAGATTTATTTTAGCAATTAGACATTACATAAATATGGGAGAAACCGGGGATCACATTCTGAAATGGTATTGAGGATCAAAGAAGTCAGTTACAAGCTACTTTGAGAAGCCTGGTACATCTAGCCACTTGAGTGAGGCCATGGAGGGGAGAAATCTGTGGAAGAAATCTGTAGGTCACAGCCAAGTACCTGGCTATGGGCCAGTGGAAAAGAATTTGGACATGGAGTGGCAGTTGGAAAGTAATGCCAGACATGGAATTGAAGGATCCAAAGACAAGTTGGAACTCTCTGGGCCCCTGAGTCTGTTACCACAACTCAACCACAATAACCAGCTGCCTCCCAGATCTCATGCAAGCACTTCTTTTGGCCGTCTCTACCTGAAAAGGAGGGTCTAGGAGATGTCTCCCAAGTTGATGATAAAAGAATTTATTACAGTCTAACCCTTGTCAATGTGGCATTCATACACACATCTTTTAACTATATTTAACTTCTAAATAAAGACAATAGAAAAATCATCCTAATATGAGGCAAATATATCCCTCACACAATCTAAAGAAATACCTCTTCCCAGAAGAAGACAAAAAAGTTTTGTCATTTCATCTATTTTGGAGTGATATATATATATATATATATATATATATATATATATATATATATATATATATATATATAATGTATATATATATTATGTATATATATATAATATATATATATTATATGTATATAAAATATGTATATCTATCCAGTGACCAGTAACATAACCAGTTACATAAAAGAGGATAATTTCTTTCTTCATCACTAGTCATCATCATTAGTGTCTATAACTTCTTTCTTCTGCTACTCATTTCATATTCTCTTTCCCTCAGCTAGTCATGGTTCCTCGCCTAGACTCAAATCTTTATTTCTGAAGTATCTGTACATTAGCAGCCCTGCTTATATTAAGTATTTGCCACTGGTTATCTGTCAATATCAAATTTTGGTGGTGATACGAGTTTTAAAAATGTCTAATTCTATACCTTAATCAGTATCTTATTAAGAAGTATTTTAGTAAGAGGCTATGCATGGATCCTTAAGCTAAATGTCATTTTGAATCAGAACTAATATTTACTGATGTCGACATATAAACCAAAAAATATTTATTTAATTGTCATTATCTTCCAGGAACTCTGCTTGGCTCTGATTCAGTACAAGGCATGTACAATATAAAACAGGGGTTGCACTAGAGTGGAATGTATTGTAATCTGTGGAAGCACAAAACTGAAATAATTGTTTTTGCTAAAATACTGAATGAAAATATCACAAAAAGACAGGCGTTTTAGCTGCATCCTGAGAAATGAGAAGGAATTTCCCAGAAAGACATGTTGGGGAGAAGCAATCAAGGACAAAGAACCGCAAGTGCACAGGTAAAAAGAAGTAAACTATCAGGTTGAAAAATCATCCTTGATGATATAAATGCTAAGGTATAGCAGACAGCAGTTAAGAGGTAGACGAGATTATAGAAATGGGTTAATAGCGCCATAAAAATGGGAAATGGGGAGTCAAGAAAACTATCCTTTGCAGAATATGATACGAAGGTTTAAGTATGATGTTTGAAGTTGTAGATGGGACAAAAACAAAAAACCAAACTTAGAATTCTTAACTACATTGGGAGAAGAGAAACAAAGGCAGAAGAGGTGTGAGTTATGCCACTGTCTAGAAAGGTATGGAGTTAGTAGACTATATGCAACATAATAAAGAAAATAAAGATATGATCATACTATTTAGACAGTTGCAATAACAAAAAAAAGAAAGAAATGTTAGAATTAGGTTGAACAAAATTGTATTTCCCAAACCAAGAGACTTTTGGGAATAAAAGTGGATGTTATTAATCATTTTGCTTGGAAACTAGGCATAAACCTGGACTGAATTGGTTAACTGGGAAGCATAGTCAACATACAGGGAAAGGAGCAGATAGCCTTTCAGTACTATTTAATTTTTTTCTAACTATGTGCATACCTTTGATTAAAAAAAAATCATTGCCTTGCCTTTTGACTTTTTTTTTTTAAGTTTACTGGGTGATAATTGTTAGTAAAGTTACATAGGTTTCAGGTGTACAATTCTGTAATACATATCTATATACCACACTGTGGGTTCACCACCCAGAGTCAGTTCTCCTTCCATCACCATATATTTGATTCCTTTATCCCTTTTCATATGTCCAAATGATGTGGCTTTCTTATCTGTCTGCCTAATGTAGTTGTGAACTCATAGAGAACAAAAGGCATGTCTGACTCATCATTCTATTACATAACAGCAGGGTTTAAGAAAAAATTTGGCACACTTGTTGAGTTAGTGGCTATAAGTTCTCCTTCTATCTTATTTGGCTTTCACATTTTATTGCATATCATTTTTTTTTAATTAGTCCAAATGTATCTAATAGGTTTTGGTTCTGGAGATGGAAAACAATCCCAACAGCAAATTGTAAGGATCCCATGAAAGGAACTCTGCTTTCTAATTGTCCAACAAATGAGGACATAGGTTATTTCAGTTAACCTTCACGAGAACTTTACTTGAAGAGATTATACTATATCCATCTTGCAGATGGAGACGATGAAGTTCAGAGAAGTTGAGCAGCTTGTCAGGAGTCACACAGATTATTAATGAAAGAGTTAAGCCCAGATCTCAAGAATTTTAATTGCCAACCCGGTTCTCAGCCCATTACCAACACTGCATTTCTAATGAAATCATTTTTCTATCGCCACTGAAAAGTACTGGCAAGAGTTGGATTTCTCTGCAGAGTTGCAGACAACAAACTCTGTATGCTCCCCTTTCATTTTCTCCCAGCACTGGCTCCTTCTCTTTCTATGCTGCCAGTTTCCTATGATTGAAATTTGAAAGCATGTAACTGTTAATCTAGGAGTGATTAAAGAGTTTCATTTCTCGGAAGAGTCGGTACTCATCATCGGCTATGATGAATGAGCCCCTAACATCCCCTGATCCCATTATATTGTGATTAATTGTGCCAGTTTAAGTCAATAATTCATTTGTTAAAAATAGGCCTGCAAAGTATCATTTGTCTCATGGGAGATATCAGAATAAAAAAAATTCATTTGATACTTCTCATTAAATTAGTGTTGGAAGTTATATTGAAGAGCCCTGTTCATCAAATACTTATTGCAGGCTTATTTGATAAGAAGTTGTATTTGTCTAAAATTATGTCTGCAAACTGTCATAATGGTCTGCATTCTCCTTGTGTTAATGAAGGAATAAAAAGTCTAAATACGTGCATGACTGGAGAAAAGGATGGAGCTTGCAACTGGGATTAGAATAATTCCTAAATGGTCTGGTTTTCATTACATTAAAATTAAAAAAAAAAGAAAGTGAGAGAGAAATTGAGTAGGGCATCTTCTTCTTCTTAGGGGTAAGGACTATCCCTGAAGGTGCTAAGCTGTTTTCCTAAGAGATGGATCTTCCCCATTGTCTCTTATCTAGAAATTATTATAAATGTTGCATTCAGCTTCATTGGGCCATTAAGACATTTTCAGCTGTAAGTGATTCTAAAGGAAGATAGAAATGAAGAGCAGCTCTGCTGCAAATGATAATGGTCACCATCAAATGGGACACAGGATTAATATCTTAATATTTCCAAAGCAACATCATAGTAACTTTGGAAAGACTCCCCAAGTGCTTTTGAAGCATTTGGATACGAGAAGGGAGATGATGGCCGTGGAAAAGCTTAGGTACAGCCTTTGAAGACAGGGTTATTTCCTTGCAATTGGGAGTGTTAGGGGCTGGGTAGAGGCAAAGCGGACTGAAGTGGGGTGACCCTAACACAATGGGGCAGGGCAATGAGGGTATGGGGCCAAGTACCAGGCACATATTAAGAACTTAATATTTGATGGTGGAAAAGGGGAGGAGAGAAAAAAAAGGAGAGAAAGAGGCAAGACATAAATGGGGAAAGGGATGAAATGAAAGGACAGAACACTGGCCTGAGTAGTGGGGGCTGTGGTTTATGGCAGTGGCTCCTAACAGCCAGTCCTGAGGCCAGTTTCCTGAGCATAACATGTGAAAGGTTTTCAAACTGCAAAATCATGGGCTCTGAACTCAATCTACCCTCTTTCCTAAATCCTTATTAGGCTTGAGATGGTACCCAAGAGAATGAATTTTTTAAATGCTGTTTAAGTGACACTGGTGTACAGTCAAGTTTGGAGAGGCTGATGACCAACAAAAATGCTCATGGGTAAAAGGTGCTGAGCAGCTGGTGCTAAAATATGACCCAAGCCACTTCAGATGATAGAAAAAGAAGTCACTGTGAAGACAATAAAATGCACAAATATGAAAGGTTACATATACATCTCTCAAGCGAGAGGTAAACCTAATTTTAGAAAAGAAACTATTGAAGTTTTTTCTCAGGTAGAGGAGATGCTACTTACACTCGGCCTCTCTGGTTATGCAAAAGTAATAGTAGTGTAATTAGCAAGTCAAATCAGAACCAGAAAATGTTGGTGATATTTTCTTTGATTCTTCAGAAGAAAATGGGGGTCCTGAAATGAAGAACGAAAGAGGAAACTGGAGACAGTTTTAGAGCAGTGGCGAATGTGGCCCCAAACACTGGCAACAGCAGGCAGCCGAAGGACTAAAATATCTTCTGAAAACTTTCCTATAACAAAAAGGCTGAAAACACAGTCTCAGGTTATGCATGATTTTGTGCTATACTATAGGGCCCTCCATTTTACCCCAATATCACAAAGTCTATTCCAGACAATGTCATTGGATTAGTGTTGCTGGATGAATAAAGGAGGGAGAGTATGTCCACACACATGGGGAAAGGTACCATGGAGAAGGGACAGTGACTAGGGGAGGTGAAAGAGAAGGTAGAGGCCAGTGATTTACTCCAGAGCTGGAACTTGGTGCAAAAGGGGATGGGGGAAATCAAACCTCGCATTTCCCCCTTAATCCTGGAAACTTCCAGATTCTTTATTAAAAAATATTTGGGAGGATGTTGGAATTCCTAGAATCTGTCCATAGGTAGGTTTCTGTGACCTTCAGACTAAGACAAAGGATTTACACACACACACACACAAAAAGCATTTTACTTCTTTTACCCAAAGTTCTTTCAAGTGGTGACAGCAGTGGGACAGAGACATCATCTGAGAGACCTAGAATTTGTTTTTCTTACGTGTCACCTCTTTCTGAGGTATTTCAGTAGCAACCGCTTCTTTCTTTATAATTTGCTTAAAATCTCTTCTTGAGCTTAAGATGGCAAGTAAGAAAAAAGTAATACATGAATCCAATGTTTCCCATTAAAGAGTAACATTTGTGCCTATCTTTACCACATTTCACTCATTTTTAATATTTGACAGAGATGGGGAGCACTGCCACGATTTATACTTCCTTCTCTCCAATTTAAGCCCTAGGCATGGAATTATTAATGCATGAATTAACAATGCAGTTTGCACCACCCACCATGGAGAAAGATGTTCTAATTCTTAATGGGCCTCAGAAATGCCATTGACTTAACTTATTCTAAATATTTCTTGAGACAAGCCTATACCTTCAGATTTATTATTTCTTTTGTATAGCAATCAGATTTGGGAAAAACTTAACTCCAGACATTGTACAATAAGAAAAAGTATCTTAGAATATTGGAGCTAAAGCGAACCTTAAACATCATCTAGTAAAAACCCCTTTATTTTTCAGACATGGAATTAGAAGCCTATAGATATAAAATAACTTGACTAAGGTTATGTATTTCTTTGGTGTCATGTCTAAAATCAGAATACAAGAATCCCATTCATTCACTGAAAATATTTGTTAAAGAAATTTCATGTGCCAGGCCCTTTCTAAAATTCCTTGGCTCAAGTTGTTAATAGAGAAGAAACATCATATTTTCAGAAACGTAATTTTTAATAATATGAATTTCAAGTAATTTAATCTGTCAAGAAACAGATGAGGAGGGGAACAGAGAGAATATTGTGACATTTGGGTCACAGTGGTCACACCTAACCTCTAAATCACAATAATAATGGTGCGTTTCTTAAATCAACAGTAGTGATGGTGGCTTACCTACATCCCAAACCTCTTTGGAGGGTTTGTGTTAGTAATTTAGAAATACTATATATACTTCTGATGTTTTAAATATAATACCACGCTTCAGAAGACTATCCTGATGGTATATCAGTGGCACTATGATTCACTTCAAAGTCATAAATGGAGTTGGCAATAATTGTATTCTCAAGACCACAAAGGTGTCAGGACGGTGTAAGTCTCAGGGCAAAGAATTCAAAGAAAACATAGGTCGGTGGGGTCCTAAACACAGAACCTCTGTAGGCTGGTAAAGATGGAATGAGAGAATAGGAAGTCAAAACACAACTTTGAAAGGGCTGCACAGGTAAAAAGTATATTGCATAGGTCAAGACTATACTGCACAGGTTAAGACTATCAAGCTACTGAAGAACATATATCCTAAAACTGGGAGAGAAATTACAAACCCAGCCATGTTCCTACAGAAAAAGTCCAGGTGCTTAAATCTCTCTCTTAATCCTGGATTCCTCTGGCCCATAATTGACATCACAATGGTTCTGTGGTCCTGGCAAATATTGCAGACATTCTAAATCAAGCTACTTGGGATCTGCCCAAGCAGGCATTCTCCTCCTGCATAGTGCCTCATTGTCTGGAGAGGACCTGCCTGTGTATTGACAGAAGGCTCTGAAAACATATCTTCTCCTTCCCCAACCCCACCAGGAAACCCTACTGCTGCACACCTCAGGCCAAAAATGTACTAGTGCCTAAGAGAGGTTACAGGAAAGAGCTTTTTTGATGGAAAGACAAGTTTCATCTGTCAGGAGTGGGGCGATAGAAATGCATTGGTGTAGAGCCATGGGAAGACATGCGTGGTCACTTACGCACTGTGAGAAGACAAGAACCTTGGTTATAGCTAGCTGGTCAACTTTCTGTAGGCATTCAGCCAAATAGCCCTAGCTCTGAGCTTCTGTGCCAGAGCAGAGATGGTCTGAGGTTTCCAGATGTTTCTTGAAATTGCAGATCATGTTAGCCCACAGGTTCTGTTCAACAAACTTCATGTGCAAAGTAATGTTGGGACAATTGTAATGTCTAGAGCAAAAAAAAAATAGATGTGGGGATGAAGTAATCCAGTTCATTCCTTTGCTAAAAATAATATTTTCCTCAATGATACAGATTTGGAGAAGCAATAGGAAAAGTATGTTACAGAATGTGTATTTTGTTATGTGTAGGACCAGTCATGTGTTGTCCATTTTAAATTAGTAGGAAAGCCTATAATTTAGGCTTTGATTAATTATAATTAATCAAAGATTAATTTTGCACGTTTCATATGGATGGATGCCTTTTAGAGATCTGAAAGACTTGATCAGTCTGTCTCTTGGACTGAGGAATGTTCCTGCAAGTATATATCATGTCTACTTTCATTAGAGAAAAGGCCACACATCTGAAAGTAGCCAAAGGGCTTCTGTGTGCTGATGGCCTTAGACTAGGATACTCTGTATCTTGCTTTCTTTCCTTAGATATCATCTATCCCTGCTCTGTCATTTTACAAACAAGGAAAGCGAAGCTAAGAGGAGTGATCTGACTTCAAAGGTGGCAGAGGCAGAGCTAGAACAACAATCCAGGCCTTCAGACCCCTAGTCCACAGCTTTTCATCTATGACAGTGATTCATTTAGGGGCATGGTTTGATCAATAGCCAGCTCCACATTCAATAGCATTGGTGAAAAGCCTTAACAAAGAGGGAGATGAAGAAGAATGCTGATAGATAGTATTTTACTCATAGTTGCATTTAGAACAAATTTATTGTGGTCTTATGGGACATCCCCTCAATCAGACTATTATATTACATGGGAAGGACAAGGGATAAGGCGGTAGAGTTATAGGTGCATGTGTGTGTGCACATGCCAGGCTGTGCTAGAAGAAGAGTAGGTGGAAGAAGAGACAGACCAAAATCACTAGAGGGGACTTTCCTCATAGATTCTGGCTTCCTCAGCTTCCCACAGAGCCTAATAGGCAGAGAAAAGGCCAGTACCTTTGCTCTGTGTTTACTTTCCATGGGACTATTTTACTGCTTCCTGTTTTCCTCCCCCTCTATTTATTCAGGTTGGGTCCATACTTAGGAGATGAGGATAGGAGGAAATTCAGAGTCATGTGGCTGGGCCTCAGTGCCTCCCCTGAGACTTTCAGGGCTGGGTTGGACATCTTCCTGTTTGCCAAGCCTTCCACCGGTGCTGTTCAGTAGGGAGTTAGTTACCGATCCAAACATGTCCCTAAACATTCTCTCAGAAAGCTGTCATGCCTATTCATTTTGAGATGAGAAGTCCATGGTAGCTTTAACAAAGGTGGTGCAAAGAGAAAAAAGTTTAAAACCTAGCATGGGCAGAATGCTTCTTTAACTACGTCTGGACCACTGACAAAGCAGGGTGATGTCTACATGAGCCTGCCCATCCATTTCCCACCTGCACACAAGGTACTTCCAGCTCTCCGTGGCCACCTAGAAGTCTCTTGGAATATGAAGTTTGGAAAAGAACTGATCAGTACTGAGTACCCTTCATATGCCAATCTCTGTCCTTAACACTTTGCATATATTACCTCATTGTATCTTCAGAAATTCCATAAGGCATTAACTCCATTGAGGCTCAGAGTCAAAGCTTGAATCCATGTTTGTTTGTCTGTGCATGCTATACCAGTAAAATTCCATTTCTCCAGTGTGACACAAGACAGTGTGATTGAGAGGCTCCAGCATCACCACATACTAGAGAAGTGACCTAAAGCAAGTCATTTAATCTGTATTTATGTCAATTTCCTCAGCAAATAATGAGGACTGATAATAACAATAACCATACCTACCTCGTGGGATGGTTTTGAGAATCAAATGAAATATTTTAAATGCAAATGTTCAGTGAACCACAAAACATTAAGCAAATATGAATTACTAGGAGAAGAGTTTTTTGTTTTTGTTTTAATAGATGTGAGGGTTTTAGAAACATATAAATGACATATAAGTTACACTTTTGCAAGTCATATAATAGAATAAAAACTAACTTTGTCTCACTATGAATACAAATGGATCCCATGTAATCTTCTATGGCCAACCTCTCATGAACCCCTCGATTCTTTACATCCATGATGCTTAGTCCAATTATTATACCTCCAATATCTCTTTTGTAGTATTTTAAACCACTTCACTTATTACCTTGAAGTGAAATTCATAAATAATATAACCTACCTATACACAAATTTTAAAAATCATATAACATCCTACTTCTAATAATGTAAAGAAAAAATCCAAGGAAATGGTTTCAATATGTAAATACTCCAGCAAGACTACCCTAGATGACAGCATAGTATTCACAAGCCTGCTTTTCTACATGTAGCTACCAGGAACGTACCGGCCACAAATGCAGACTGATGCCGGTGTATTCATTATGATTCAAACAACGCAATGGCATTGTGGTTATGGTGTATTTCCTAAAATAATGAAGAGCTTCTGGTAAAGTTTCAAATATAATAAATTACTATTTTCTGTCAATTTACAGAATTCGTGTTCCACTGAAAAATTCAGCGAGTTTTAAAATAGTGCAAAAAAATATCCTGGTGTTTATACATAATATAGACCTATGCTCAGATAATTCTAAGCAAGTCTTTCATCCTACTCTATGTCCAGTGAGACATTTGAAAATTACATGTGAAACAGGATAATTGGTTGATGTGTGGGGCTGTCCAGTGTATTGCAGGATGCCTGTTGTCTTTGGCCCATTCATTACATGGCAATAGATGATGATCAAGAACATCCTGATGAATTTCCAACTCCCCCAGCGCGGCAGCCCCTCTCTCTTCCCC
>NW_017731734.1:878808-882135 GCF_001890085.2 Hipposideros armiger
CAATTAGCAAGGTTATTGGATGAAGGTCACAAAATGATGGTGGGGAGAAGTAGTGAGGAGAAGAAACATGCCAATCCCACCTTCTGTTCAGCTAAGAGAAAAGAAAAAGAGAAGGATACATTGGAGAGGATTACAAGAGAAATGGTATCTTCAGAGAAATGGTTGCCTAACGCTAGGAGATAAAAGGATGTACAAAGAATCATTTGGGGGAGGGATCTGTGAGTTTTGTTTATTTTTTTTTGGGGGGGGGGGTTAACATAAAAAGCCCCAAGGGACAGTGTGCACAGTTTCAAGCTACACGAATATAAGATAAGAGTTTAAGCCTCTCTGGATAGGGATAAAAATAAGGGCTAAGGTGAAACGAAGATGAAATTTGGTATTTAAGACTATCCTTTTAATGGCCAGGGTTTGGAAAGAAAAGAGTTCAGATTGGGACTTGTGAGCAATAATGGAAGAGGAGTAGCAATTAGGCAGAAATCAATTAATGGAGGAACTGTTGATTTCATGAGTCCACCACTGGGGGGAGCTCCAGCCTATTCCTCAGTTAATAGTTCATAAGGTTAGGAGCTGCAGGTTCAAATTCCAAATCTATTTAACATATGTATGACTTGGATAAACCACGTATCCTTTTTGTTAAATGGAGATAATGATAGTTGTTCATAGAATAGTGGTGAGAATTAAATGAGATACTACACATAACACGTTTTCACGTAGTAATCCCGGAAGACATGTCATCAGCTCAGCCCTGAGTGGAAGGAATTCCACTGGGCATCAGAAACAAGACCCTGAGGACACTAGGCAATGGTGCCAAGGGCTCTAGTGTTCAGTATGACAAAGGAACTGTTACAGTTGTTGACTTTTCCACGTTCTTTAGGAATTGTTTCTCCCCAATGCAGCCATGGGGCTCCTGTGGCAAAAACAAGGGTAAAGCTACCACAAGTTTAAGACGAACTCATTCACAAGAAGTCCAGGATCAGAAGCTCTAAGCCTTTCTATGTCTTCAAAGGAAAACTTCTCCTTCCTTTGAGGCATATTTCACCCTTCCTGGACTTCTACACAATTGACTAGTGAGATCTCAGGTTGGGGTGAGGGTCTGAGGGGAGGGCCAAAAGGCTCATCAGCCTGCTTCGTTCCTGGCCAGGTAGGGCTCGTGGCTCAGGCAGGGTCCAGCTCAGGAGTCCAAGACCACAGCAGGTATGTATACCTGGAGAATCGTGGGCTGTGAAGGTAGTCTGATTATACAAGTGATGAGGAGCCACTTCCAGCCTTTGTTTCCATTTCTAGAGCCTATCCCTCAGCACACTTCTCTCAGCTTTTGAGGGGGCTGCCTCCACGTGCATTGACTTGGAATAAGAATAAGCCCTGCCAGGTACCACCAACAAAGACTGGGGAAACAGCAGGAAACTTCCTTGAAGTAACTACTTATAGCAATAGTGCTTTTGTGAGGGTCCAAGCGCCCTCATTATCATTTTATTACATTTCTCTCCTCTGCACCCTGAGGACTTTCTCTAGAATAAACATAAGACCAGTTACTTTAGAAATAAAATGTGGTTTTCATTAAAACCCTAATCTGGCCACTCCAGTCCCAACAAAGCATTTTCCTCCTAGTCTAATTGGGTTTCAAGTTATCAATGATACTGTTTCTCTATAGGAAGGCAGGACATCCCCATGTCCTTCTGCTAGAAGCCTTTCTGTCTCCAGTATGAAATGAAATTTCCCTTGGGGAAGGTATAAGGAAAATATAAGATGGAGGGTTGTTCACGACTCGAAGAGCAAGTCTCTCATCATCCTTGTAGGACTCGTGGTCCACATTCCTTCCTCTTATCCTCTTCCAAGCCATCCCCCGCTTCCCTCCCCAGTCCTATCCTCCCCAATCGGTGCCTCCCCAATCCTATCAGCCAAGGGAAATACATGTCCAGCACTATGAAAAACATGGCCCATTAGCCTGCCCAATTTGGAGGTAACTAGAATTTATTCCAAGAGCAAACTTACTGAAGTTTTCAACAGAGAAAATCCAACTAGATCTATCCCAAAGCAAACCAGTCTCCATCTGTACGTCTGTTCAGCTAGAAGAGAGCCGTGGTTAACACAAGCACCTATAACAAAAAAAAAAAAATACAACCAACCCTGCCTATTCTTGAGCAGCAGTTCTCAACCCTGGCTGCACATTACAATCACTCAAGAAACTCTCACAACTTCTGATGCCAAGGTCCCGCACCAGAAACCCAGATTTAAATAGCATGGTACAGGTCAGATCATTGATAATTTTGAAAGCTCCTGAGTTGAGAACCACTATTCTAGAACTCTGCTCCCCCATACAGTAGCCACTAGCCACATCACCACCTGTGACTACTTAAAGTTCAATTCATTAAAATCAAATAAAGTTAAAAATCAGCTCCCAAATTGCACTAGCCACATTCAAGTACCAGTGGTTTGTGGCTTCTGTGCTGGAGAGTGAAGATATGGGACATTCCCATCATCACAGAAGGTTCTGTTGGGAAGATTGCTTTTTCAGAGTCCAGTTGTCTCACCCTCTCGTGGAGCTACAAACCTCACAGCAAAGTTCAGTCACCTGGGCCTCCTCCGCCAAGAAGCCTCCTTTGCTCCTGATAGTAATAACACTGACATACAGGACAGGAGCATTGTATTCATCACCACACTATAAAAGGGACATATAGAGACGCCCTGACCCACACCCAGCCAGCAAATGGCAGTCAGGACTTTAAACCAAGTTGGTTTTTACCAAAACTCAAGCTCTTTTACTCAGCCCAACTGCACCCCTCCTCGGACAACTAGGCACATTGGAGCTTTCTCCTCTAAAGGGAAAGGCCCTAGAATGCTCTCTGCTGACCACAGTGTTTCCTCATTGGCCAGTCTCCTTACTCAGCACATTTTGACCCCTTCACTACTACTGTCTTCCAGGTCAGTACCTCAAAAAATCACATGGCCTCATTGTAGCAAGCTTGCTTTCCAGTGGCCAAGGAACAAACGGAAATGTCACCCTCTGCTTTGTTAAGAGATGTTTCTGAGTGGCTGGTAACTCTTGTGGGCAGGGGCCATTCTGATCAAAACCATTGTATGAACCTTAGGAGAATATCCCACAAAGGATACAAAGAAAGAAACCAGGTTGTGTAGTTGGGGGAGAGCTTGGTCCGTTTTGAGGTAGGGACTTCCAGAAGAAAAGCCACAGGTTTGGGGTTTCTCTCTGTGTCCTGCTGCCTGTACATTAGTTTACTTTGTACCTTGAGTACATGGGGGAAGACACACCTGAGCCCCGCTGGGCTGCCATTGGCTTGATTTAAACAAAAAAATGTCCAAGAAAGAACA
>NW_017731734.1:885210-896058 GCF_001890085.2 Hipposideros armiger
AAAAAAAAAAAACCTCTTGAATTTTTTTTTTTACCATTACCAAAATCTCCTCCAAACACAGACCCTACAGTATCCCTATTAAATTATATAGAGCGAGTCCAGCCCTTGACTGTCAACGGGGCCCATCAGTCCTAATTTATCGCCCCAGGAAACACAGTACAATTATGGTAATAAATAATAATAGGATTCAGTACATGACAACATGAATGATGGAGCCTCTCAGAATTCATTTACATTGCTTTGTGTTGCAATCATCATGCCTCTAATGTAATGCCAAGCAAATGAGCCCCTTTGAATATTGTGCAATCTATTGCAAGTCAACTGGCACAAAACTCACTCAATAAATCATGTTCAGACACATGCCTGTAATGACAGGTAAATCAACAATGAAGTAATTGCATTTAATGTATTGAAATACTGGACAAAAAACAGTGACCTCAAAGTGACTTTTTGTACAAGGTATGATATAGTTGCAACAGGGAGTGAGGTCCTTCCTAAGAGGCACTTCTTGCTTAGATGCACGTGCCAGAACTGGTGATGCTGTTCCCTGCACAGACCTTGATTGGCCACCTTCTCTCTGCAGTAATCACAGAACAGGCTGCCAGAGGCAGCAAGGGGGTTGAACTAGGCGGAACATAAAAGTCACAGGTGAGGGTGGAAAGCAGCATCCAGCCCAGCAACCACTTCTCTGCCTGAGCTGTCACCAAGCTTTCATTTTTGTAGCTAACTTGAGAGGCAGCTTAATGGGGGAGAAAAGAGCACTGGGTAAGGAGTCAGGAGGGCTGTGTGCCTAACGGAGCTCTGGCATTAACTAATAATTAACTGTACGACTCTAGCCAGGTCACTGTGCCTCTCAGTCCTTTGTCTGTAAAATAGAGTAGTTCGGCTGTCATCTCTAAAATTCATGGCAATTCTAATATTCTATGAAGCTCTGATTCTAATTAGAGGTCTTTACTTTTAAGCAGGCAGAAAAATGTCCCCCTCACCCCCCTGGCTCCTGAGTGTTGAAGGCTCTGGTTTGAACCAGCATGCATCTCTTCATCATTTCTGTTGGTTAGGCCAAGTGTATGTGCTTCTAATTTCTGTGAAACTTGGGCCTGCCCCTTTCTGGGCAAGCGGACAAATCTGAAATAGGGCCCCAGGGGCCATGTGGATGGATAACAGGCAACATTGAAATGACAACCTTCCCCACATTCCCCATGGCATCCACCCCAGCTCCCCTCTTCCCAGGGACAACGTCAAGGAGAGATGAAGCAGAGCCTCCGCTAAGCCAAAGGCCACTTAAGGAACTTTCCTGCTCTCATGAAAACCTCATTCTTGGCTAAGCGGCTGTATAACCCTCCCCCACTAACATACGTTCCTCTTTATCCTTAACTCTCAGTCCCTGACTAATGTCAAAGTAGATCTCATGAACCTCATAATCTTGGAGATGTAGGGAAGTGGCAAGGTATGGAGGAAGTTGCACTAGATTTGGAGTCAGAAGATCTGGCATTAAATCCTGGCTCGATGGTTTATTGACATGTGACTTTGTGCAAGTCCCTGACTCTCTGAGCTCCATTGCTTCATCTGTTAAGTTGTAAGAATAATAGTTGTTGTGCCCACAGTGAGGTTGTTGTGAGGACAGTGTGACATATGTGTGAAAGGCTCTGCTACTTGTAAAGTACGATACAAAAGTCTCATTTTTGTGATTAACTGGGAGAAAAGAAAATTCTAAGAACAATGTTCTATGGTCTGCACTCAGACAATGCTTCTTACCATTAAAAAAAATCATTGTTATTTTCTGTGTGTTGTTATTGTCTGACTTTTCTCATGAGGGTGTAAGCCAGAGAGAAGAGGGGCTTTGAGGGTCTTATTCTTATTATTCATGTATTCCTAGCACCCAGAACAATGGTAAGAAGGATCTATTGAATGAATGGGTAAAGGATACCTTAATTTCCTTCAGGAGATTACACTTATGATACTGATCTTGAAGATAATTTTAGAAAAAATATTTGATACTGCCCTACCCTAAACCTATAAACATGGCCCCCTGCTTCATTCCCTTTGTCTGCTGAAATGTGGCAGGTTAGTGGGAGATGGCTCCTTTATTGACGGCCCCGACTGGAAGGATGGCAATTGGAAAGCCTTTGAAACCCACTGAGATGCCTTCTGAGGCCAAAGCTGGGCCACGGTTCCCCAGGCAATGAAAATCCAGAAAAAGACAACACACTTCAAGACAAGAAGGGATTTGGGAAGCTGGACAAGCCCTCAAGTATTTCCATATGAGAGGGGTGTGGGGAGTCGTGGCTAATATGATGGTTATCGCAAGCCCTTGAGTGAAAAAGCTCACAGGTTTCCATCCTGAGTATTCCATGTCCATAGGCCCTATCTACCCTCTCGTGCATGCCATTCCCTATCTACCCTCTCGTGCCTGCCATTCTGTCACAGAACCATAAAAGCTGACTCAGATTTTGCCTGCTTTCTCCTTCCTAAGGCAGATCCTTACTCTCTTGATAGTTCCCATATGATATACCCTGATAAGCAAGGCAGCAACCCCAGGCAGAACAAAAGACCCATTAACCAGGGCTGGTGGGCAGGAAGACAAAACTGGGGGCTGTGGAAAGAGAGAGAAAGAAACAGAAAAACTCTAATTTTAGAAAATTGTTACCAGTTGTGGGATGTTAAGAAGTTTTCCCCAAAGACGGGAACATCAGGAATGGAAGGACCCAGCATCTCCATCTGACCTAATGATTAATGGACTGGAAGTTTGGATCCCTGATGGTAAATGCCTGTCGTGTTGATCTTGGGGTTTCTCAGTACTGATGACGGAATTCAGGTTGTTCCTGGAGGCATGACAGGTATTTGGCAGCACCTGGGGAACAAGAGCTCAAACGACCACTCCTCCCACCCTTGGGATTCAAAGTTCCCTTCAGAAGAATGTCAGTGGCAAGCTGAGTCCAGGTTAAGCAGGAGGGAGACTGCACCCCATGTCACGAGGTAACCTCAGGCCCAAGGATCAGTTTCTCTAAGAAGTCCCTTTCAGGAATACAGTCAACAGTATTGTAATAACTACGTATGGTGTCAGGTGGATACTAGTTTTATTGGGGTGATCACTTTGTAAGGTGTATACATGTCGAATCACTATGTTGTACACCTGAAATGAATATATTGGGTCGTCAGGAAACTCATGACGCATTTTTGCATTGAAAAACATAGAAAAATACGTCATGACTTTCCCAACAACCCAATAATATTGTATGTCACCTGTAATTGAAAAATCAATTATTAAAAAAAGAAATTCCTTTCACAAAACACATTGTTAAATTTCTTTATGGAAGGCAATGGATTTTAGTCTGACTTGTCAGTATGAATGACTTATAAATACCCCCAAACACTCATCATTCAAAAGATTGCCCCATCTCCTCAATTCACCTGCCCTAAAGTCCATTTTCTTTTCCCTTCTATCACTCCCAGCTCCTGCCCCAGCCATCTTCCACTCTTCATCCCATTCCTCTCAGGGACTCAGGGACAGGAAATGAACGCCTGCCTCCTGACATTTTATTAGGCAGTTCCCAAGAGCCAATGAGCTGCAGCCCTGGCTGTGAAGTGGCTCAGTCAACTTGATTAATGACTGGGAGGCAGCAACCATCATCTCTCCCTCTGACTCTCCAAAGTGCACATACAGCCCAGCTGGAAAAGAAGGAGCAAGAAAGGAACACCAGAGAGCCCTGTTCAAACACAAGCACCAAGGACAAAGTCAGGCAAGAAAAGCCTGAGTGCCTACACCTGTCCCTGACGGGAAGGGCTTTCCTCATCTTCTTTTTAGACAAGCAGCAGGCAGATGAGGAAGCAGAAGAGGAGAAGTTTCAAACCAGGGCTTTCCACACATTGCTAGACAAAGTGGTAGAATCACAAGAGAACCTACACTCCTTGAGGGACACTTATATCAAAATGCAGATTGGGAAAGAAACTGCCCTAAATTCTAGCTGGTTGTTCCTACACCACCATTGGTACTTGGTGAGGAGAAATTACAATCTAAGATGGCCTAGAAGCCCTAAGACCTTGGGCAACTACCTAAGGACTCTTCATATCTGAGAAAGAAGCGTATGAGTTTTAATGGGGGTTAACCATAGCCAAGGACATGCAATTGTTTTGTTTTCTGTAATACCCTTTTCAACCCGACTTGCAGGTATCAATCATACATTTTGCAGAAATGGACAGAGGGTCCATTTTCTGTCAGTCACCTTCAAGAATTCCGTCCAAGTGCCAACAGCAGACTAAGCTTGTGGAACAGGGATTAAGAATGGAATAAATGACTATATTCCTTATGCTGTACTTTACATCCCTGTGACTATATTGTTTTCAGTTATAGTTGACATTTAATATAATTTTATATTCGTTTCAGGTATACAGCATATATCAATGGTAATTGAAAAATACGTTTTTTAAAATTAAAATTAAAAGAATAAAATAAATAAAACAATAATAATTTTAAAAATGGAGTGAATGAAACTCCAATGTGAATTTTGGTCCAGAATTTCAGTGCCTTTGTTGTCCCTGAAGTATTAGCTCTGAGGGGATTACCTTTTTTTCTAATTATTTTTTAAATTTTCACCTGAAACTCTGACTTTTGGGATTCTGGTATATCTATGATGAATCATTCTCATCTTTGAGATATTTTCTGCATAGGACAATTTTTAAAAACAAAAATTTCTAAGGACTTGAGAGCTTAAGAGCTACATCTGAACTGGGACACTGGGCAAATATCCTCTCTCTTCTTATTTCCCCAGACTAAGGCAGAAAACAACCACCACCCAAGAGAACATATGATCATTGAGTGCACACCATCACTTTACATTTTACAAATGAAGCAACTAAGGTCTAGAGAGATTACCCATTGATTCAGGGAGGTTCAAACAGATGTGGCAGAGCTGACGGATCTAGGGCTCACATTCCTAGACTAGTGTTCTTTCCAAAATAAAACATTTGACCTGGTAGCTGACAATTAAAAAGCTCCTGTAGACCAAGATGAGTGAAAGCAAGCAAGTTGCTAACTTAATGAGCCACAAAAGAGCTGAGTTAAATATTGGGAACTATTGGGTTGTCGGAAAAGTCACGACGTATTTTTTTCTATATTTTTCATTGCAAAAATGCGTCATGACTTTTCCAACAGCCCAATATTTCCCAAAGTGGTTCTAGAGAAGTAGCAACTTTGGCGATGCAGAAAGGGTTAGCATATTTCAATCTTGCTGTAAACAAACCTGTTTAATTTAGCTTCACTTCTAAACTTCCTAACCTTCTTTCATCCAAGTTTCCTCTCTAGCTCTAGCTCTAGCTCTACCCCTGCTTTTGCACAAAATTGCTTAACATACTATAGAACTTGTATTATGTCACAGGCCACACTTTGTGACATGTTGGTAAAGGGGAAAGAGGGGTAAAAGAGAATTACATTGTATTCTGGTCACAGAATTTAATTATGCTACTAATTAGTTGTGAAACTTGGAGAACTCATGTAACCCCACTGAGCCTCGGTTTCCTAGTCTCTTAAATGGTGATAGTAAAAAGTGTGATATATAATAACCTTAAAGTCCTGCCAAGCACAAAATGTCTGATTACCTGACGCTGTTCAGCCTTTCCAGCAAGGCTGAGAGGTAGTGCCAATCAGAAAAGCCAGAGTGTTGGCCCTATTCAGATGGCTTCAGCAAGAGACTAGTACGTACTTGATATCCTCTGTCTCGGCTTCAGGTGAGGAAGGAAGACCGTAGAATACAGGATTCTCTAGTAAATGAAAATGCCAATGACTCCAGGAGGCACTATTTTGAGACTGGCCATTGCCAAGGTAAAGCCATTCTTTTACTGAGCTAAACTTACTAA
The DNA here is from genome assembly GCF_001890085.2 of Hipposideros armiger. Taxonomy (NCBI): domain Eukaryota; kingdom Metazoa; phylum Chordata; class Mammalia; order Chiroptera; family Hipposideridae; genus Hipposideros; species Hipposideros armiger. Next base: position 891,064 of record NW_017731734.1, read on the forward strand.
GTAAGTCTCCTATTTATTAAAAATGAACTTGAGTTTTGAAAAAGTTATTGCTTTCCATGATGAAGTCAACAAAACATCTATCTTCCTTATTAAACATGCTCCCTCTTCCCTCCATTCTCAATGCTGAAATAACCCTAAATGAACCCCCAGGGGAGATGTCACCTGGCTTGATATGAAGCTCAAACAATTATTAACCTTCTCCCACCCCAGGGTTCACTCCGCTGCAGGCCGGCAGCATGGCTAAGTGTCTGGGTCATCCACCAGCAAGTGCTCTGTGTGTTTTTAAAAAACATGCACACGTGCTCTGCCTCTTATTTCCTGCGTGGTCCCAACACCTGGAGTGATCAGAGTCCAAAAAAATCAGGCCAGGAAATTGAGTTCTTCTTGACTCCTGGCTGGGTCATTTAGATATTGGAGGATGAATGTGCTTTGCAACTCACCCTCCACAGGAGAAGACCAGGGTTCTGCCGAGGAATTCAGGAGACCCCAGAGCTGGCAATAAAAAGGAGGGAGAAGCCTCACAGAGCCATCAAACAAGGAGCTGGACAACTTGCAATTTCACCTCAAGTTTTTCCTCATTTCCTACCAAGCAAAAGAAAACTAAAAATCACTCTTCTTCCTACACACACACACACACACACACACACACACACACACACACACACACACACACACACACNGCCAGTGAAGCAACGTCCTCCACAACTAGACTGAAGAACAAAAGGACAGCAACTTGTCTGTTCCCCTTCCCCGATTCCCCAATGCTGTTCCCTCCCCCAATTGCCCCAATAAAATCTTAAAAAAAAAAGAAAAAGAAAATTGAAATCCATATTACTATTTTATAATTTGAGGCTTTTTATCCTAAAATGCTGTTACCTAATCCATGTTTTGATGTTGGTTATTTTATTCTAATAGACTGGCATGGCCACAATCATGATATAAATAGATAAATGCACTTTGTTAATTTTGTCAGTTCTGCAAAAGACAAGATACCAGCAACAGTAAATTTTTGGTGGAGAGACACTGTATTCATTTAGGCTCCAAGCCAGGATCTTTCTAAAAGCATGAATCAGGAATACTAAGTTTAAGACCTCTTTTGATAATAGTATGATTCCCCACCTCCCTTGTTGATGAAAGATTTTGATCATGAGGGTCAGCTTGTGGTGAAGCTACATCCAGCTTTTCTTTTGACTGAGATAACTTAGAAGCTCTGAGGTTACCCAGGAAGAAATGGTGGAACCCACTCTGCATGGGAGATCCACCCATAAATCCAGCACCCCATTTTGGGGGATGAGGGACTAGGCAACTAGCAGCTATAATACTTTCTCTAACAGTTTTTTGCTTCCTTTTCCTTGATTGTTGCTGCGGAAGACTGCTCCTCAATTGTATAAAACAGATTCTGCCACCTGCTGTGAGACGTGAAAATGCCAGAAGCCCACTGCCATTTCCAACCCAATAGGTTACACAGGGTGCTGTTCGGATCCTGTGGTGCATGTTTCTTGGTGCCTTCTCTGTAGGGATAGGGTGAACGTGGGCCAGAACTACTGTATATGAGGCTTCTGGTTAAGCTTATTTGGGGTTGATTCCTGATTATAATGCCAGTCGCCCTGGGAACAGGTGAATCACGTACAGATGATCTGATCTGATTTTCAAGAAGTGGTCTTGTTTTAACAACCCAATCAGATTGACTAGGTGGTAATGCATCGATTTTATGGCACTGCCTGAATCAATCTAAATAAAACCATTTAGTGCCACATATAAACACTGCCGAATTCAGACACACGGGATGAAATCTTTCCTTTAAGGTCTTAGGTAATAGAAAATAAAACTACTTAGATAGAGTCTCTACTGAAGAAATTATGTATATCAGCCTAAACTGACCCTGGTTTCAATTCTATCCTAATTCCCTCATTCCCTGAACAGAAATCAACTTCTTTCCTAGTTTCATTCAGCAGGATCCTCTTTTTTACACACATTGACCTCTCGAACAGGATATCTGTGACTGCAATAGATAAAGACAGAGAACCAAAGGCACATGCATAAACTATCAAAGTTTTTCCCATGCCATTATGAAATCCCTGACCTCTGAACCAGGGGTCAAAGACAGATTGATTATTTTCTGAAATAAAATTGATCCAACAGGGTACATACTCAATGGGGATTCTAAGAGATTCTTGGCTATCACCTTTTGACTAACAACTGCTTCCTAGCCCTTATTCACAATCATACTCCTTTCTATTTAGACAAAAGAGAGCTCCAAGGGGAGGTTTAAGGTTATTTGGACTTTACCCTTGACCATTCCTGTGGTAATGTCTGGTTCTATACTTCACTACTCCTCAGCACTCCTTAGAGAAAACTCAAACCAAAAGGCTAGTTGATTATAGTACTCATAGGATTTGGGTTTAGGAGGGTATTTCTAATGACTTTTCTGTTTTGCTGGCTGTATCCTCCCTGCATCTCAATTTTCTCATCTCTAAAGTGAGATGGTTGAATCAGGTCATGTCTAAGATCTCATCTGGCACTGGCTTTGTATGACTTAATATCTTAATAATAGCTTAGGCTGTTATTTGCATAGCACATTGCCATTTTGTAAAACAATTTTGTATCTATAATCTGTGTTGCTCCTTCTCTGTTGCTCTAGGAAAACATACCCTTCAGCTGTTTCGGAAGTGTTGCCCTGATAGATCAGATACCCAGAGTCCATCAGCCTGAATATGTTAATGGGTTAAGTTAATATGGCTGCCATCGTGCTAACCATTGAATGCTCAGCCAATTCTAGATTCATTATCTATGCAGGACAATGTCTTTTTTGTGTGAGAGTTAACACCACCTGTCAGCATTCAATGTGGAAAAGACTATGGCATGAGGCAATGAGCTTTAACCATCTTGTATTGAAAGACAGAACTTTTCTTCCTTACAGTTCAGCTTTTATCAGGGCCATTAATGCAGCCAAGGCATTAAAGAGAAAGAAAAAAACAGAAAGAAAAAAAAAAACTTGGAAGCTTTTTGTACTTTTTGTAAAAAAAAAAAAAACCTCTTGAATTTTTTTTTTTACCATTACCAAAATCTCCTCCAAACACAGACCCTACAGTATCCCTATTAAATTATATAGAGCGAGTCCAGCCCTTGACTGTCAACGGGGCCCATCAGTCCTAATTTATCGCCCCAGGAAACACAGTACAATTATGGTAATAAATAATAATAGGATTCAGTACATGACAACATGAATGATGGAGCCTCTCAGAATTCATTTACATTGCTTTGTGTTGCAATCATCATGCCTCTAATGTAATGCCAAGCAAATGAGCCCCTTTGAATATTGTGCAATCTATTGCAAGTCAACTGGCACAAAACTCACTCAATAAATCATGTTCAGACACATGCCTGTAATGACAGGTAAATCAACAATGAAGTAATTGCATTTAATGTATTGAAATACTGGACAAAAAACAGTGACCTCAAAGTGACTTTTTGTACAAGGTATGATATAGTTGCAACAGGGAGTGAGGTCCTTCCTAAGAGGCACTTCTTGCTTAGATGCACGTGCCAGAACTGGTGATGCTGTTCCCTGCACAGACCTTGATTGGCCACCTTCTCTCTGCAGTAATCACAGAACAGGCTGCCAGAGGCAGCAAGGGGGTTGAACTAGGCGGAACATAAAAGTCACAGGTGAGGGTGGAAAGCAGCATCCAGCCCAGCAACCACTTCTCTGCCTGAGCTGTCACCAAGCTTTCATTTTTGTAGCTAACTTGAGAGGCAGCTTAATGGGGGAGAAAAGAGCACTGGGTAAGGAGTCAGGAGGGCTGTGTGCCTAACGGAGCTCTGGCATTAACTAATAATTAACTGTACGACTCTAGCCAGGTCACTGTGCCTCTCAGTCCTTTGTCTGTAAAATAGAGTAGTTCGGCTGTCATCTCTAAAATTCATGGCAATTCTAATATTCTATGAAGCTCTGATTCTAATTAGAGGTCTTTACTTTTAAGCAGGCAGAAAAATGTCCCCCTCACCCCCCTGGCTCCTGAGTGTTGAAGGCTCTGGTTTGAACCAGCATGCATCTCTTCATCATTTCTGTTGGTTAGGCCAAGTGTATGTGCTTCTAATTTCTGTGAAACTTGGGCCTGCCCCTTTCTGGGCAAGCGGACAAATCTGAAATAGGGCCCCAGGGGCCATGTGGATGGATAACAGGCAACATTGAAATGACAACCTTCCCCACATTCCCCATGGCATCCACCCCAGCTCCCCTCTTCCCAGGGACAACGTCAAGGAGAGATGAAGCAGAGCCTCCGCTAAGCCAAAGGCCACTTAAGGAACTTTCCTGCTCTCATGAAAACCTCATTCTTGGCTAAGCGGCTGTATAACCCTCCCCCACTAACATACGTTCCTCTTTATCCTTAACTCTCAGTCCCTGACTAATGTCAAAGTAGATCTCATGAACCTCATAATCTTGGAGATGTAGGGAAGTGGCAAGGTATGGAGGAAGTTGCACTAGATTTGGAGTCAGAAGATCTGGCATTAAATCCTGGCTCGATGGTTTATTGACATGTGACTTTGTGCAAGTCCCTGACTCTCTGAGCTCCATTGCTTCATCTGTTAAGTTGTAAGAATAATAGTTGTTGTGCCCACAGTGAGGTTGTTGTGAGGACAGCGTGACATATGTGTGAAAGGCTCTGCTACTTGTAAAGTACGATACAAAAGTCTCATTTTTGTGATTAACTGGGAGAAAAGAAAATTCTAAGAACAATGTTCTATGGTCTGCACTCAGACAATGCTTCTTACCATTAAAAAAAATCATTGTTATTTTCTGTGTGTTGTTATTGTCTGACTTTTCTCATGAGGGTGTAAGCCAGAGAGAAGAGGGGCTTTGAGGGTCTTATTCTTATTATTCATGTATTCCTAGCACCCAGAACAATGGTAAGAAGGATCTATTGAATGAATGGGTAAAGGATACCATAATTTCCTTCAGGAGATTACACTTATGATACTGATCTTGAAGAT
>NW_017731734.1:900443-948971 GCF_001890085.2 Hipposideros armiger
ACACACACACACACACACACACACACACACACACACACACACACACACAAAAGCAATTTTTTTTAAGAGGGGGAAAAAAAAAAACCTGGAAACATTTTTGAAGGCAAAAGGCTGTTTATTGCTGCCAAAGTGCTGATTTTTTTTTTCCTGCCTCTGGCAACTATATAAGAATTGGAGACTTCAGCAGAGAAGAAATCCATTCACTTGTCATCACATAAAACCTCTGTGTTCCACAGAGGAAATGGCAAAATTTCACCCTTAACTGGATTTGTGAATTCTAATGGGGGGCTGAGAGAAAGACACAGAGTAGAAAGGGTCAAGCTAACCTACATCCTAGGACATTCTGTGACCTCACTCTGCCATGTGAAGGAACAAGAAATGGCCGGGGCTTCCAAAAGGCCTTTGTCAGCGGGAGACAAAGGTGGAGAAGAAAGAGTCAGGACAGGGCAACCATCAGTCCCTGCCCAGGCCAAGATGGACCGGTTCCACCCCACGTCACCGCAGAGGGTTCCATCGGAACGCGTTTTAAACAACTAGCACACCGGGGACTTTTTTTCTTCCCCCTGGAGTATATCCCATGGCCTTTTTAATAATGATTGGTTGGAACAACTGTGCTTGTTATTGAGCTTAGCACATTCTATATTCAGTCATTGTGCTAAGCACAGTATTCATTTCCTTCTCTTTACCTTCCCTGCAAGTGATTTCTTTACTGCCTTTCCACTACCTGTCCCACTTGTCCACAGAGATGGCAAAAATGACAGAGGGGAATTAAACATCACTCAGCAACCATCTGTTCTTATCAGGTATCCATTCTGACCTTGTATGTGACTGTCCCACTCCTTTTCTTAAGTCCACTTTGCTCCCTTCTATCTTCAATTTTGATATTAAAGCCACAGTGTGGCAACTGCAATATCCCCCCCCAAAATCCCTGTATCAAACCATCTTGAATTTCAAAGTGATGAGGTCAAGATCCAGAAAACTCAAAACCAGAGGAAATCAGGTTGCTAGGATCCCGGGGTTGTTTATTATGCTCTCAGCCTTAATTAGGTGTAAGTAACATCTTGTCAGTGTTCTGCCACATATGCTAAAGCTGTCGGGGCAATTTTACTGAGTCTGACAGCTTAAATCAGAAACAAGAGAGTCGACATGTCAATGATGGGGCTGGACATGATGGATATATTAAGAGGAGTCTGGAAAATTCTGGACTTCATTATATCGACTCCACTTCTCAAAAGTTTCTGTCAAAAGCATCTCAGCCTCATTGGAAAAGCTCCTCTGGGATCTGATTACACCCAATTAGAGGGCTTCCCACAGCCACCTGGACACAGGAGGCTTTCTTGCAATGGATTCATCGGAGGGGTGATTGAGGAAAGATGAGACCTGGGAAATTGCTGATTGCGGTATAATTTCTACAAATAGATCTATTGAGATTTAAAAGGTGCAATAACTTGACATTTTTGGTAAGTTAAAAACTGCTTAAAAATTGGTTTGCAGGTTGTTTCTTTTTCCATCTTGGCCCGCAGGCTGTTTTCAAAATGAAAAGAATGGGATCAAGTCCTGAAAACTGAGGTGGAGTTGAAGGCAATAATAAAATGTTAAAGACGACAAAGAGGGAAGTGATAATCTTTTGAAAGTGTTAGAGGCACACTTGACTTAGGATGGCAAGTTTCTCAGAGGGAAAAAATGAGGGCAAGGAAAAAAGGAACTTTTGCTAAAGAGATTGGCACGTTAGCAGGTTGGCCTGAACACTGGTCTCTCTTGCCCAGTCCCAAAGGGGCCGCTTTCTGGAGGCATCTACAGCCAAGACCCCAAGTACTGACACATCACAAGCTGCCATTGGCCTGTCATTTTAAGTGGAGGAGAATGTTTGCTCCCTTGGCCAAAGAGAGGACGTACACCAACGAGAGACATACCTGGCCCTGCTGACATGGCACCATGTTCCTGGCAAATTAAGTATCTAAATAACAAGGCTGAGCTCAGGCTCAGTCTGGGTAATGTAGGGCTCAGATCTAAAATTACACACGGCCTCAAGAGTGCCTTTACAAAAGAACACCTTTTTTCTTTCGCCATGTCTTTTAAAAGGAAGAGTTGTCAATCAGTGGTGTGTGCTTACATTGCTGAACTACAAGATTTTAAACCTCGGACTTGCTCTAAAGATTCATGTCTATACAGTCCAGTGAGTGTAATAGTCACAAAGAGGGAGAATCTTTATGGATTTCAACAGATGAGAACTTCTATCTTTACAACAGGCCCTTCTATCCAGCCATTTTGGCTGATGGCTCGTAAGCAAATTTTTCTGATATTAGGCAGAGTCTCCATGGCCTGACAATGTTGACATTGCCTCAGAAGTTTAAACAGATATTGCCTGACTTTTGAACAAGTGAATAAACTTCAGTGAAATGACTTGGAAATAACAGTGTGCAGGGAAAAGACCTGGACATTACTTAGTAAGAAAATAGTCATGCCTTTAGACTATCTATTATCTATCTATCTATCTATCTATCTATCTATCTATCTATCTATCTATCTATCTGAAAGAGAAAAGCTCCCTCCATTTAGTTGAAAAGCAGTGAGACATTTTTCTTTCTCTTTTCTCAGTGTGTTAATGCTAATGGTTCTTCCCTCTGTATCATACTGAATTGGATTGAAACCCTGTTTCCCAAATCAATTTGGAGGCAATGAATCATCAGCTCTGGTGACTGAGCTGCTCTCTTATCAACCCAGCAGGTGTGTAACAGTCTATGTGAATGGCCTCCCCTCCTGTGCCTCTTATGATCCCAATGAAAGAAGTCAGAGATATATGAGAATTCAGACGGTCTCAGTGTTTTCCAGTTTCTTCTTTAAAGAAAATTGAGGACCCCATGACCATGAGGGCCTACATTTCAGGCTCTCTGCTATGAATGCTACAGACCAAGATTATGCTTATTAAAATCCCTAATACTTCTCTGATATGTTTTTCATCACTTGGACAAAGCATAATAATTTCACTCAAAACATTATTTTTTGTTGTCTAACTCAAGAAATATCCATTAAGCACATCATCCATGTCACGGCCTGTATTAGAATCTGGGAACTACGGAAACTGATAATAGCTAACACTGACGGAATGTTTCTTTGTCCCCAGCATTGTTCTATATGCCTTACATAAAATAACTAACTCGATCCTCAGATCAAAAGGTAATTACTATTATGATCATCTACATTTAATAAATAAGGAAATTGAAGCATAGAGAGGTTAAGTAACTTGCTCAAGTTCACAGCTAGTAAGTGGAGGGGAGGGTCATACCCATGTGGTGTGGCTTCCAAGTCCTACTCTTAGCCACGACACTATGCTACCCTGCCAGCAACAAGACACACTGCCGCCCTCACAGAAATCACAGTCAGTTGTTTGAATGTCATATAGCCATATCATTGAGTGGGCATCTAAATATAAATAAATCTATCATAAAATACCAAGGCATAAAACGTCATCAGACATTTGTTGAAACTACTAAACTTGTGCAGGAGCCACAGCCTCCTTCTCAAGAAAGCTGCCGCCAGCTAGTCCCTGCTCAGGAGTTGCCATAGTTTGGATTATGTGAACTGCTATGCTGGCCACAAATAATGAGGTCAGGTAGGTCACTTGTATTGGTTTTCTAGGGCTGCCATAACAAAGGACCACAAAACTGTGTGACTTAAAACAAGAGAAATTTATTGTCTTACAGCTGTGGAGGCGAGAAGTCCATAATAAAGGTGTCAGCAGGGCCATGTTCCCTCTGAAAGCTGTAGAGGAAGGATATTTTCTTGTCTTTTCCAGCTTCTGGTAGCCTCAGACATTCCTTGGCTACAGATGCATAATTCTAATCTCTGCCTCCATTCTCACAGGCATTCTCCCTATGTCTCTTCCCATCATATCCCCTCTATTTATGTCTGCCTCCATGTCTAAATTTAGTCATATTGGATTAAGGCCCAGTCTAACATAACTCGATTACCTCTGTAAAGACCCTATTTCCAAATAAGGTCATATTGTGAAGTATTAGAGTTAGGAGACTTTAATCTGTCTTTTTTTGGCAGAACACAATTCAACCCATAACTACACCCTCACCAAATGCAAACCAGGAAACTCCACAGCCTAAGAGGTGGCCTGGTTCAAGAACTCTGCTCAATAAGAGTGCATCGTACTAGATGGTAACTATTTGACCCAATTAGATTCTGTCTTGGGAGTTTGGGACTCTAGGCAGATGGAGGATAAAAGACAAGTCAATGAGTGTGACGGAATCACTGCAGTAGAAACCATGACCCCTGCTTTTGACAGTCTCAGAAGACAGACCTATCGCCAAAATGTTTTTGGAGCCTGAAGAGGAGAGTCAAGCACAGGTTCTCCACTGGCCCCGGTGGTTGATGAGTCCCCTTCCTGAGTGTGCTTGCTTATTTTTACTAATTGTATCAATTAAACTTACTAGCTATCCTTAGGGCTGGCTGAGTGGCTCAGTTGGCTAAGAGCTTACTCAAGGGTTTGAGCTCTGAGCAACAGCAGTTCAATTCCCAGCCCGAGCTGAGCTGCTGCTGAGCTGCCAACAGGTGGCAGGATGGCTCAGCTAAAAAAAAAAAGCTAACTGGCTATCCAACTATTATTTTTTGATGTTTTATGCAAGCTGATTGGACCCTTGCCTAACCAATCCTGAATTTTTTTATCTTATCAAAACAATATTTAAAATTCACATGCTATGGAAAACCATCCCACATTCATCTTATCTAGCTTTGGTCTCTAATCATCCTAGCATCTTATAACATATGTCAATATATTTTCCATGTGTGTATATGATTTATAATATACATATATGTATTCATGTGTATATAGATAATATATAGATATAATATGCATATGTAAATATCTTCTACCTCATTCCCAATACAGCTTGTAGTGATTGTTTTTATGAATATATGTCTGTGCAAGTATAATTACAAATTTGTGGTATGTTCCTTTGGTATCATCAATAATTATGATGATAATAATAATGGCTTTTATTCATAGTTTAACATGTGACATGTGCCAGATACTTTGCTATGGACTTTAGATAAATTACCTAATTTAGTCTTTGCAACAATCTGGAGAGGAAGGAATTATTATACCCCTTTTACAGTTGAATAAACGGAGGCTCAGAGAATTCAAGTAACTTGTCCCACATGACACAGGTAGTATGTGGAAGATGTGAGATTTGAACCCATGTGGTCTATTTTAGAACTAATTCGGTAATCACTTTATCCTTCCTGTGCCTTACCCGTGTAGTCTCATAGGGCTAAAGGGGACATGGAATTATTTGATCTAACAGCTTCATTTTATTTATGAGCACATTGAGTCACCGAGGGGTTGTTGTGGGGTTCAGAGGCTCAGCTGTTGACAAGGTGGGGATGAAATCCTAGTCATCTACTTCCAAAGCTAGGGCTTTTCTATGTCAAGTCCTGAACTTCTGGGTTGTATCTAGATGAAATTTCTACAACCTTTTCCATGTGGGTGACTTCTCACCCCCATTTCCTAGAGTGAAACAGGGTTTTTCTTATTTTCAGATTATGTTGGTCATTTAAATTAGAATGAGAGAGAGAGAGAGAGAGAGAGAGAGAGAGAGAGAGAGAGAGAGAGAGAGAGAGAGAGAGAGATCTGTGAAAGGGTCACCATCTTACCAGAAAGTTTGACCCAGGTTTTTTAAATAGTTGAAACAAAAATCATTACAGTTCATAAACGGTTCACCAGGAGCTCACCTGAAAACTTAATTAATCAGAACACATATGCCCCAAGCACTCAAGTTAATGGATGGTTTTCTGGGCTTTCTTTGTATTGCCATCTCCCAGTTCAAATGCAGCATAGAGTGTCAAGTGGGAGCTCAGTTGATATTTTTGACTGACAAAAGCAATTAAAAATATAATACTGTATAAATTCCTGGCAAACCTTGTTATTATTGTGAAGGTGTTTCACATATGTAAGGCAGTTTTAACAATCCTTTTGATTAGTCATTCATGTAACTATTTGAATAAACATTTCAAATTAAGTCAAAATAATCATAGATGATAATAGCACTTATAGCGTTGCTTAAAGAAATTGTGATCACAGTAAGCCTTTTTTCTTTCTTGTTTTCTTGTTTTCTTTCTTTCTCTTTCTTTCTTTCTTTCTTTCTTTCTTTCTTTCTTTCTTTCTTTCTTCCTTTCTTTCTTTCTTTACTTCCATTCATCTGAGTAAAGAAGTGTAATTCCCTTCCTTACTTTTGGTTTTAAAAATGCAAAATAACTTGATGTTTTCCTTCTTGGTAATGATGCTCTCTAGTTGGCTATAATAAGAAAGTTTAATGCCACCACTTTAACATATGTGGCTTCTGGAAGAGAAGATAGAGTTTCTGCAACAACAGAGATAACAAACAATTTCCAAGGATCTCCTGGTTGCTAACACCAAACCCACAGAATGTGATAAAAGCAGAGTGGAAGTATAGATGTTTTGGCAGGCTAGTCACTAGATAGCCACCTATGCTGTCAATCCCAGTCATTTCTATTTTCTCCAGAATATTTTTTATCAGCAATTATCATCAATAATCTCATACTTACCAAACGATCTCTTGCTAATTTACCCACTTGACCTCCTAGAAGTATTTGACACCACTAGCCTCGCCCTCTTCGGATCTCCTCTCTTGCCCTCCATAACACCAGCCCTCTGGGGTGTCCTCCTCCCTGGCTGCTGCTGTCTGTCCTTTCTACCTGCACTTCTTCCTCCACCATGCCTTAAGCTTTGACAAGCCATAAGCCTGACCTCACTGTAATTTTCTCATCCCATTCTCATCATTCCAGTTCATGTTAGAGAGCATCAACTTCTAAATATTCTGCAAACATTGTCTGACAGCACCCCCCAGACTCCCCTCACCAGTCTCAGATGCTCCCTCCTGCAGTAAAGTAACAGTCTTCCACAACAGGTGTGTGGGCTTCCCATTCTGGTTAATTTTCCCACGCCACCTCTGTAATGGTCCTTCTGTGCTGAAAATATGAGGCTATCGGTTCATTTCTTCAGATGCATCAAATATCTTCACCACCTTAAGAAGAGGTCAAAGTCCAAAGAATGTTATGAAAGACTTTCATAATAATCTAGCCTTTGTTCACCTCCCCAGCACCATCTCTTGTCACTACACCACCACCTCTACGCAGTGTTCCTGCCACACACGCCTACTGCAGCCTAGTGACTATGTCAGGCCCTCCTGCTCTCTATGACCATTCACATGTTCTTCAGTATGTTTAATACCTGCCTCCCCTTCTGCGCACATCACCTTGCTAACTTCTACTGGCCCTTGAAGGATGCAGTTCAAATGTCACTCGGTGGTCTTTAGCCTCTACAGCTTCTTGTACATATTTTTGCTTGTTCTTCTATGCTTCCTATCAGAAAACATGACTAGCTACACATTTTATTTATTTATGTACCATCTCTCACACACACACACACACACACACCTACCACAGAACACAGTACATACATATATTTACTATTAGATGAATAAATGATGTACATAGTCACACTGTCAGTTGTGAACCTGTAATTCAAACTCAAATAAATTCAAACTTATGCTCTTTTCATCACTATATACATATATATATATATATATATATATATATATATATATATATATATCACCAGACAAAAATGGAGATACAATATGTACCACCAGACAGACTTCAGTATAAATTTTATACATATTATAATGGGAGACTCGGGCATTTTTTACCATTAACAATTTCATCAACATTTTCTAAGGCTTAATTATAATAGTTTAGTCTCACAAATAACAAATCCTTTCAAAATACAAATTAAAAAACAACAACAACAAGTCATTCTCCTCTATGTGCCCTGGTTAGTGCCAGCATAGTACAAAATTCCCTTTCAAGGCCCAGCTGCTTGCTTCATTCCAATGAGTTTATGAAGGTTGAGGTAAGTGTGAAATATGGAACCAGAGGCTAACGAGTCTAAGACTTACTTCCACCTACTCTTTCTCATTTTATTTCCATCACACTGGTACAAATGCTGAAAGATCAAAGAACTCTAGTGTTGGTGAGGTGCTGAAGAAATCATCCAGTCTAGAACCCTGTTTTCAGGCATCAGCAAAATCTCAAACACCCAGGCTGGGAAAGTTCAAAGGACTCCACAGATTGAAAACTTCACAACTTCATTTGAAAGAACTTTTCAGCGTTTTATCGCATATCTAAAAAGAAGTGTAACCCTAGTTAGGGATCAAGAAGCTTCTAAAAGGGGCATGTCTCATTTTCCAGAAGGCATGTTTTAAGAGGCAGTAATAGGTGATGTAATTTTTTTTGTGCTTAACACCAACCATTACCTTCTGCTTCCCAACTGATTGACTCTCGGGTTGGAGGGGGAATAAAATATGGGTTTCTGACTTGGGCTCATTTTCTTAGCAGTAGCCTCTGAATTTTCAGAGCAATAGGAAATAAAAACACAAATACTGGATGTTTTGCCCCATCAGTGGAATTAAGGGGACAGTATTTATCTCCATGATTCAATGTTAGTCAGGAATCATTATGTACAGCTATTGATAAATATCAGACCCTATAATACTTCCCCCCCCAGATGAATGATTTTTTCTTATCTGCTTGTAGGTAGATGTATCTTATCTAGCCCAAATTATATCATTCTTAGGAAAGGACAATACATTTTGGATTGCTCTAAGAACTGAATGATATCCTATTTCATATTTTTAGCAGCAACAAAAAAAAGATAATAATAATTTTAAGTGTCCCCATAGCCTTGCCTCTCTCTTTCTATCTCTATCTCCGTCTCTATCTATCTCTATCTCTAGTCTCTCTCTTCTCTTCTCCTTGCCCATCAACAATCCAGCATAGTATCATATTAAAAGAAAAAAGATGAAGATGTCTAAGTAATCCTTTCTTTGAACGTAGAAATAAAGATATGATTTGAGCTTGAAATTAGAATAAAACATAAAGAGAAATTTAAAAATATATATTTATTTGTTACCTATAATATGCCAGGTCTTTCAATAAAAATTTAGTTTGCATTTTCTCAATTAATCTGCAAAATAACCCTATGGAGCACATGCTGCTTTTCATATTTACAGATATGGAAAGTAAAGCTAATAAAGGGGAAAACAGATTTTTAGCCCAGTTTTGACGGCCAAAGTCTAAACTACTTCTATGTCATGCTTCCTCCCAAGATAAAAGCATATTTTTAAATGACAATCACCAAGGAATAAGTACATTTTGACAAATTTGGTTAGTTTGAAGACAATCTCTAAAATATAAACACATAAGATTGGGGGTTTATTTATGGGACTCAATCAAGGTTAAATAGGGAAATTTCCAGAGCTATCCTTGATTAGCACCAAAGTACTGATTATATTTGGAGTTACTTCTTTACAAATTATGACACATTTGCCCTGCTTTTCCCTGCTTTCCCATCCCATCCATCCCAGGGCCAGGCATAGTGGGGCATACTTTGAAGGCAAAAACAGAAAACAGAGAATCAACTTTTGAAAATCAACCCTTACTTGTTAACACCTTTCTCTAAACAAGTGGGGTGGCCAATGAGAGCCATTTAACAGCCACTTAATAGGATTCCAAATTGTAAGGGGCGACAGTTAATATTTACACTAAAATCTGCCAAAAAAAAAAAAACTGTCTTAGTGTGATATAAGTAGGCTAGGCAGTTAACCAAAGCTTTACCACACTTCATCCAGACAGCAGAGGGCAATAAATAGCCTGAGGACTAGCCAAAGGAAGAAGGAAATAGTATTTTGGATTTGTACTCAGTAGTTCTGACCTTATCAACTATTGTTCAAGTTATATTTACTGCCCTTAAAAAGAAATAATATAATATAATATAGTTTAACGCTCAACATCCCCTCCACAACAAAGAACACTTGAAATATAAAGCAAAAAAAATGCTTTAGGGTTTGACATAATTAAATATGCAGCCATTTGTTCTGAGTAATACATTTTATTCCCTATAGTAAGAACCACTGTAAAAGAAGAGAAATGCTAACGGCATTTTTATGACCCAGTGGCTTACACAGCCCCCCATCCTCAGTCCAATCCAGAAATTCTATCTTGGATCTGTTTATCACCTAGGAAAAAAGAAGATAGCACCTGTGCTGAAATTTAGAAGGTAGGAACACTTGATAAGAAAGAAAATGTGAAAGAAAATTGCATCATAGTTTTGTAGGCTGTTCTATTAAATTTCTCAGGAAAAAATTGCTCTGAGACTGGCTGTGATTCAGTTCAGCTATTTCCTGATATACTTCTGGGTTTAGTTTATGTCTAACACTCCATTTCCCTAGCATGTCTTTTGTTTAAGGACCTCAGAGCACTTTTAAATGCATCATCTCCTTCATCCGCCCAACATCCCCCACGAAGTGGATAGTAGGCAGCAGGTGGGCTCATCTATCTTATAGATGAGGCACCCATTCCTTAGCTCAGGAATCCATCCACTGGCCTGTACAGCCTGTCATTCAATGCCACAATTTGCCTAGCTTTGTGCTTCATACTTCTTAAAACTATGTCTCTTCCCAATAAACCTAAATTAAATCCCCAGAGATTCTGACCCTTCCCAGAGAAAAACATCATGAAAATTGGATACACAGGAGGGTAAGTTTCCATTCATTCAGAAAGATTTACTGAGCACCTAGTTAGTGTATGCCATACACAACTTTAGGCACCGGGCAGGAAACAAAACAGAAACAAACAAAATATTCCTGTGCGTTTGGAGCTAACATTCTCACGAGGAGATAGACAACATACACAGAAAGCAAGTTAATTGTATAGCATGTCAGAAGGAGATAAGTGCTATGGAAGAAAATAGGACAAAGGTAGGAGACGGGAAGAAGGGTGATTTTTAGGGATTGCAGGCCTTGCCAAGAAGGTAATATTTGAGCAGACGTAAAGGAATGAACTAGAAGGTTATGGGGAACAGAACATTCCAGGCAGGAGAGGAACTTGTGCAAGGGCAGTGAGACAGGACCTTGCCCAATATGTCTCAGGAGAAGGAAGGAGGCAGTGTGGCTAGAGCAGAGCAAACAAGGAGAAGCACAGTGGGGCATAAGGTCAGAGAGGAACTGGGGTAGGTCAAGCGGGCCTCAGAGGCCACTTAGAGGACATCAGCTTCTATCTCAGGGAAATGACAAAAACGTAAGAAGATTTGAGCAGAGGGCTGATCGTCTTCCACGTAATATCTACAAGCCTGGAAGGATTGTGGTACTTTATTTTTGATGATTGTTTTTTTTTTCAAATCAGATGGTTTTGTTTTTATTTTCAAAATATAAAACTAAAGTAAAATATTAAATACATCTTCTTTTCTTCAAATTACGCATGTAAACTAGTTTCCCAGGGCTGCCTTAACAAAGTACCACAAACTGAGTACTTCCCAGCAAAGTGAAACATGAAGAGTTATGGATTGTCTGGGCCTGTCAGCCCCAAAGAGCAGCTTCAAACTTTCTAGAACTCATTGATATTCACATTCTCTTCTCATTGAGGAGAGAGCAACCCACTTGCTCTCTCTGGAGAGAGAACAGTAAAAGGCCAGTCGTTCTAAACACTTAGCCCCCAGGATCATTTGAAACAATACGGTGGCAGGGAAAATAAATAGCCTGAGCTTATGTTTCCAGCCTATCAAAAGAATCCAGAAACTTCACCATCAAGTCTGGCTAGTAGTAAAAAGAAAGAGAAGAATGACTTGCCTAGGCTAATTAAAGCGCTCATGAAAGAAAAATAAAACTTATGAGAAAGTACTTGAAAAAGGGTAAAGTGCTATTCAAAAGCAGGGTATTGCTTGAATGTTGGACCACAAATCCTTGGTGAGGTAGCCTGTGAAGGCAAGAAAACAGGGCAGTGCTCTAAGATGGATGTGGAAAAAGGACAAGATTCCCGGGCCTTTCATTATAGCACTGACCAGATTGCAAGAGGTGAGATGGCCTGGGTGGCCTGTGCCAGCAACCTTAGCCTCCACATTGGTATCGTGGAGACTTCCTCTTATCAGCTTTTAGTCATAGAGCAAGGGCCAGAGTGTACTTTATGACTCACGCAATGAACAGGAAATGCATGGGCATGATGGAGAGAGGACAATGCCTTCAACTCCAGAAGAACCTGAACCGACACTTGTGGAGAATTATGTAGCAGGCATTGTTCACAAAACTCATTTGATCCTCACCACAACATATGAGGTAGAATGATTAATTAGTATTCTCTTTTACAGATGAGGAAACCAAGACATAGAGATTAAGTAACTAGCTCAAGGTTAACAGCAAGTCAGTAGTAAGGAAGCCATATCCATTCTCCAGAGGTTGGTTTTATTGCAAGTTTTCTTCATTACCTTGAAGACCAGATCAGATTAGCATCCTTCATTCCTGGCAGCTAGAGAGCACTAAGTCCTTGCTTTAAAACAGTGTTCAGCTCTACAATGTTTTGGTTGAGGTGGGTTGGAAACAGCACCAAGCCACCCAACACCAAACACACCTCCAATATCAGAGTTGGTTGAGGTGGGTTGGAAACAGCACCAAGCCACCAAACACCAAACACACCTCCAATATCAGAGCTAGAGGATTTAAAGATAGAAATGCCTTCTGAGGCAAAGCTGAGAGGATGAGCAACTGGGCTAGGGAATGCCACGGGTCTTCTTTTTCTTGTCATCATTTTAGTGCTATCTGAAGAATCATTGAAAGTTGCTGTCCTAGCTTTCCTAAATAGACTATATTATAGCTAACCTCTAGGATTCTGTTGTTGTATACTTGGAAGCTGTGTCATAAAGAAATATCAAGGGTCCCTCAGGGAAACACAGGATTCTCACAGAGGTTTGTAAACAAAAAAGCAACAGACAGTTGTCAGGCATTGTGATTGTTTTATTATTACTATGAAGCTAGCCAGGAAGCACAAATTTAACAGAAGCAGTATCATAGCCCTGGGCAGGTAAATCCTACAGGAATCTTTGTTAAGAAAAAGTTCCTAGGGGATTAATGGACCAACCTAGGAATGCCAGCTCCCATGGCCTGGCCCAGTGCATCCCAATTATTGCAGCCATTGAATGGGACCCATAGGCACTCTTCTCACTCCCCTGTGAGTATGAGGCACTCCCCATGGCATTAGATTTGATCTTCCCCCTGGCTAAATGGAGCTCTGTGTCCCTCTCTTTCTCCCCCTCCTTTCCTATCTCACAGCCACTCACCCCCACCATCCCTACTAGGTCAGCCAACATTTTCCAATTTAGGCTCATGAGAATGTGGAGGTGTGGCCCTGTTTGAGGATTCCAGCCTTGCCTGGAAGGTGAAAACAGGGCCTCTTCTGCATCTTCTTCCCAAACTGCCATTTCCTCAGAAATTGTGACTACTACCAGGAAAGGGAAAAAAAAAAGCAAATAAAAGGAGGCAGCCTCGTCAAAAAGAGGGAGATTTATGAGATTGGCGCCTGCAGAGGCTCTCCTCCTCTTTCCCTGGAACCATCAATATTCCCTGGGCTGTGCCCTGGAACAGCCAGAGCTGAACTCTGCGTTCCAGAGGCGGTGCCTCTGTCACAGCTCGAGCTTTTCCCAGACTCCCCCGCTCCCCTGCCCGCCCCGCCTGCTCCTCCCAGGCCCCTTCCCTCCTGGTTGTTGTTTACAAGGAACTACCCCTCTCTGTAAATTAAGCCCACCGCAGCCTCCCACTCTTGGAGACCATGTGTTGAGCCCCATGAGCCGACTTGTGGCATTTATTAGCGCAAGAGGAAAAATGCTAGCCTCATCAGAGAGAGCAGCTGGAGACAGAGCGCTTTTCAAAGGCATGTAACTGACCTCTAGCTCAGCTGCTGGATGCCTGAGTATTGCAGACTCAGAGGATTCTCATATTCTGCGTGTGTGTGTGTGTGTGTGTGTGTGTGTGTGTGTGTGTGTGTGTGTCTCCCTCTCTCTCTCAACTCTCCCTCCTTCCCTCCCTCTCTCCAGCCTCTACCCACTCTTCTCAGTTGAGTCCTGACCTTGCACGGCCTGAATCCCCCCATCCATCTCCCTACATTGTGTCTCTCTGGTGAACTCATGCTGGGAGATTAATTGCTGCTATCACCCCTAATCCATCACACTTCCCAAAGATTGTTTTGACATCTAGTTAATTTTTGGCTGATGATTTATCAAATTCTTATTACCGTGCTCTGAAGGGGCTCATTTATTGTGTTGATTCATGGTAATGATAAAGGGGAAGCATTTTGAATTTTAACTACATTTTCCTCATGCTTCTTCTACCCAGTGTAGTAGGAAGAAGAAGAAAGAAAGAAAAGAAAGAAAGAAAGAAAGAAAGAAAGAAAGAAAGAAAGAAAGAAAGAAAGAAAGAAAGAAAGAAAGAAAGAAGGAAAGAAAGAAAGAAGAAAAAAAGAAAAGGGGAGGGGAAGGGGACTGTAGCCAGGAAATTCTTACACAATTCAAAATGTGAACGAAAAGGGAGAGGGGGAGAAAATTCTTTCATTATGTGAGCAAAAGCCTGAAAAATGTTTTATATATATATAAATAAAATTATATTTATATATTATATTTATTATATATAATATATAATATACATATTATATATATATATATATATATATATATGAAGTATTTTTAGCATCTAGGCCTGAACTACATTTGGAAAGTTCATACCCCTAAGGCTCTTAAACATTTATTGCCCTGTAATATTAGCTAAATGTCTACTACCATTTTATTTAAATAGAACTTAACGGTAAATGATTTCAGTCCTGTACCAGTGGAAATGTAAAATGATATGTCTTTGCTAGGCCAGATGATCACCCACCTTTTAAAAGTACAAAGAGACTTTCCTTTGCCACTCAGGTCACTCCCCAGACCTTCCAAATGTCTCATTTGCTGCTCAGCTTTATTTAATAAACCCAGATGGTAGGAAGGAGGCCAGCGCCAATGTCCATTCTTTTTTCAGAATGAAAGGAGCTGGTGTCCCAGAGATTCAGCTGAGAGGTGACAGGAGAGCCCCAAGGGAAAGTCACTCACCAACAGTCTCAAGGGTGGCTAAGAGGATGTGAATAATACAGGCAGAAAGATCAGGGAAGGCCCTGCTGTTATCCCATGGACAGACTCGAGGCAAAACAGGAAGAAGATATTTGACCAAAGAAAGGGAAGAAATGTGAGAGAATAAAACACTTTGTAATAACTCTTTTCGTCAGGAATTTCCAACAAAAAAGCTCTAGCAAAAGATTCCATACACAGGCTTCCTGGATACAGAGCAGACCTTTTTTTAGTTGTCCTTAGTGCCAAGAATATATTAGGGACGTGCCCATTCCACTCTTTCTCCACACACCTCCCAAGATCTGCCCTGCTTTCCCAACTCATCGCTGTAGGAAGTCAGGGTTACCCCAAAATCTTTAATACTACTGTAAATGTTGCTGGCCTGTGCAAACGCATGCAAGAGTTTTAGAGGTGAAATGATTTGCTGTTTGAGATGATGAAAAGAAAATATCAACTACCCTTCCTCCACCTCTATAAATAAATTGGGCTGGTTTCTCTTATTTTTGATTTTGTGAAAAATATACATAAAATTATTTGTCTCTTAAAAGTAGTAATATTCATATATAATACAATCTAGGCTTAGGAATATATTTACTTACGTATCTATTACATATACACACATATATATGAGTATGTATACATATACACACATATACTTAAAGGGTGAGACAATAATAAAAATTATTTCAGTTTATACACTAGTTATTGATTTTGTCATATTTTAATTCACATTTTGCCAATTTTGATGTTCTTTTCCAAACATCCTCTTTTTTACTTTAGTATACTGATATATTGACTTATTGATGCTAAAAATTTTCTTCTAACATTTTAAAAATCGATTTTACCTATAATATCTATTGTTTAACTTTATATCAAATATGCTTGCAACTTCTCTATTTTTCTTAATCAGTTTTGCCAGCGATTCATCTACTTCATTCATCTTTTCCCATCTCAGTAATGGTACCACCATTCAAATAGCTCTTCAGGTTAAAGTCCCAGGCACCATCCTGGTGTCATCTCAGACCTCACATCCAACCAACTACCGATCCTTTGAGAAAAGATACGACCTGCATCTGACTTCTCCTTACCACCTCCCCCTTTACTGACCTAGGCATCCCTCCCCTGGACCACTGTAATCCTCTTCTATAGGACCAGACCCCCAGCTTCCTCTGTGACCTTACCTTGAACCTCCCTCACTACCCTCTGGCCACCCTGGCCTCCTTGCTCTTCCTCCAACAAGCCAGCAAATTCTCCTCTCAGGGCCTTTGCCACTGTTGTTCCCTCTGCCTAAAATACTCTTCCCCCAGGGAGTAAAATTGGTATTTTAAATCTTCTCAAACTCCATATTGCCCTCCATCATCCATCTCTCTCAGTAAACTAGTTCAGCTCCTACTCCACAATGAAAATAAAAGTCAAAAGATATCCAAAGGTCTAACATGGAGTAGGAAAGGGAAAACCCTAACAGGTGCCATGCTTTGTTGTCAGGTTGTAAGGAGTGGTGCAGAAACACACTCAGGATGGGCACCATTGATGGACAGCAGGCTGGGCACACAAATTGCTGCCTCCCCCCCCCCATTATCTCCTGTAAGAGTCATGGTCTGACAGCCATTATCAATGGCTGACCTTGGCTTTCAGGATGTTTCTCTCAGTTGCAAACACACTTTACCTTTAAAAAGGCACCAACCACATAGAGAATGTGCCCTAGCAAACAACTGCTCTTCTTGTCCCCTCCCTCCCCCAGCTAAGACCGCTGCAACACACACACACACACACACACACACACACACACACACACACACACACCTTCCCTTATCATGCCTGAGATGAAGCACTTCCCTCTGCGCTCAGACCTTCTCCACTTCTGCACTTTCCTAGGAACATTCACCTAGCCAGTTATCTCCTCTGTGCTTCCCACTGTCATGCTAACACCCATCCCCACAGGGCTTTTCTCTCACGAGCATTAAAATAAGACCAAATTGAATGTAGCTTAGAAATAAAAATGTTCCCTTGGCCCCTGTAGCTTCCACCCTCTCTGCTTCCATCCCATTCACAGCCAAGATTTTCTAAAGTGGGATCTCACTTCCTGTCTCCACTTCTTCATCTGTGTCTCACTGCTCAGTCTACCTTGGGCAGCCTTCCACTCTTCTACCCATCTAACTAGCTCTTGCCCAAAGCCCAACTACCTTCTTAGTGCTGTACTTCTAAGGCTTTATTTCTCTGACTCCTTGGCAGCACTTGACCCTATTGACCTGTCCTCTTTCTGAAATGCACCACTCCCAACCTGACCCCCTTTCTTCAGCTGTCAAGGGTGGCATCTTTCAGTGTTTTCACTGCTCTCACTCCTTGTTTGACCTTGGATATCTTCTCCTCCCTCAGATTCTATAACTCCACTCTTTCAGCATTCTTCTTACCTATTAGACTTGTTTATACCTTCAATGACATCCCTTGAATGTAGATGTTCCTCAAAGTTCTGGATTCAGCCCCCTTCTCTGCAAAATCCTTCAGCGGGATCTCCTCCTGGCTCCAGTAATCATCTACTTATCTATCTATTGATGTCTTCCAGATTAGATAGATAGATAGATGGTAGATAGATGATAGATAGATAGATAGATAGATAGATAGATAGATAGATAGATAGATATTGGGTTGTCTGAAAAGTCATGACGTATTTTTCTATGTTTTTCGTTGCAAAAATGCGTCATCACTTTTCAGACAACCCAATAGATAAATAGATAGATAGATAGATAGATAGATAGATAGATAGATAGATAGATAGATAAGATATGCAGATAGAGATAGAGCTATATCTCACCCAGACTTTCTTTCTGAATTGCAACCTCTTTCCTGGTGGAGGGCCAATAGGTACTTCAAACTCTACTCAGTGGCCCAAATAAAGGCTGGGAACCAAACTTGGTCTTTTTTTTTTTTACTGTCCTTCCTTCCCCCTGCCACCTGCCATCAGTGACCTTAGTACTTCTATAATAAATAGTTTCCTTTTAATCTCCAATGTTTTCACCTGTTTGTCCGCAGCAGCCCTTGTCTACTTTCTGCATTTTGTTTATACTTTTAAAACTCACTCTCGACATTGTTACCATGCTGATTTTTAAAATATTTTTTTCTGATTACAAAATTCATACTTATGTGTGGCAGAAAATGTTAAAGTTACAGAAAAATGCCAACATAAAAACTAAATAACCCATAATTCCACTTTCCAGAGGTAATCGCTCATAACATTTTGCAATTTCTATGTACGTGTGTGTTTCATACTTTAAAATCAAATTGAGCTCATATACTAGACATATTGTTTTGAAAGCACACTTTCCACTAAATAATATGCCATTAAACCTTTCCATGTTAACTATTTTTTTAATTCTGTTAGTTATATAGCAAAATATAGTATGGTTATTTTAACTTGCATTTCTTTGATGACAAGTTAATTTCAGCATAATTTTATAAATTTATTTATTTGAATATGCTTTTCTTAGTGATTCATTTTTGTCACTTTCACATTTTTCTTTTGATGTTTATTTTCTATTCATTTCTTCTTGTATAAAACTTGCTATGGATATTACGCGTGTCCCAAATATTTTCTGAGAATTGAAATCTTGTTTTCAATTTCATGTATTACATCTTAGGATATTTCTAAATTTCTAAAAATTCTGTCATTTTCCCTTATATTAATAGTTTTTCCCTTGCTTTAATGCTTAGAAAGGCCTTGTCCCTCACAGCAGTTCGGAAGCTATCTCTATTTTTTTTACTCTTATTTATATGTTTGTTTTTATTTATTTATTTATTTATTTATTTATTTATTTATATTTTTTAAAGATTTTTTTATTGGGGAATTGGGGGAGAGGAACAGCGTTGGGGAATGGGGGAAGGAGAACAGATAAGTTGCTGTCCTTTTGTTCTTCAGTCTAGTTGTGAGGACATTGCTTCACTGACCCATGTTGGTGTTATCATTGTGCTCTTCCCAGCTGAGGCAGTCACTCACCGGCCACTGGATAGCCGCTCACAGCGGCTCTTGGCAGCTCATGCTTGGCTGCTGGCCTCTCACGCTGGCTGCCAGCCACTCACGGCAGCTCATGGCAGCCCACTGCAGCTTCACTGCAACCTACGCTGTTGTCGGCCACTCATGGCAGCCCAACTCCAGGTCGAGCTGTTGTTCACCATCTTAGCTATAGAGGGCAGTGTCACTGGACCTCATGCGGGATCCAAACCGGCACCCTGCTGCTCAGAGCTGGCGTCCCAAACCAACTCTTAACCAATGTGCCACTCAGCCAGCCCTTATTTATATGTTTTTAAATTTTGGCATTAAATAATTTAATACACCTGGAATCAATTTTGGACTATGGCATAAGGTGGGCTGTTGGGCATATATTTTCAATTATTTAATCAGTTATCTAACTACTATCTATTAATATGTTCTTTCACCATTGATTTGAAATGCCTTGTCTTTCACATATACAAAATCCCAGAAATACCCTTCTGTCAGTTTTGGACTTTTGATTTAGTTTCACTATGTTTGACCTAAGTTTGACCTATGTCTGCCTGCCTCTCCCTCTCTGTTTTTGTTATTTTAGTTTTCATACTGCAATTTATTATGTGCAAGAACAAGCACCCCCTGTATCATCTTTATCAAAATATCTTTAGTGCCCTCTTCATTTTTTCTGTATGAACTTTAGTATCACTCTCTTTCATGTTCCCCAAAATTTATTTTGAAATTTTTATTGTATTTACTTAAAAGTTATAAATTTATATTCTTTCTACAATTGAGGAACATGTCATGCGTCCTTATTAATTAAAGTCATCTTCTATATGTTTCAGTAGAAGTGTGAAATTTTCTTCACATAACTACTGCAAATTTTCTATTTGGTTATTTCTCCAAAATTGAATATACTTCTGATGCTACATGAATGGTATTTTTATTCATATATTTTCTAATAGGGCATTTTAGTGTAAAGTTATGAATGTTTGTATATTTATTTTATAACTAGCCATCATATTAAACATTCTTAAATGCTAATAGTTTTCCAAATTCTCCTTCTAGATATTTCAGGTTATCAAGATGTTCTAAAAAATAATTATTAAAAAATACATTAAAACACATATTGTTTCCTCTTAACCCTTTCAGATGGTTCCTTTTCTGGCTCTGGTTATTTTTCATGTTGTTTCTTTACACACATGCACCAATTAGTACTCACATGAACATCCTTTTCCCATCCCCTAGCACTCTTCTCTGTCAGCTAATGTAAGCCTTGTTAATAATTATTACTAAGAACGGCCTTATGTGTAGGATTGATATAACTTTATGCAAATTTTTGGAGAAATAAACACAGGCCAAAGGTAAAACGAATCTTTCCAAGCCCCTGACACTTAAAATGCCCTAAGCCTGAGGTTCCAAGATGGCGGAGTAGATTAACACTGTGCCTGCTTCCTTCCATGAGCACATTAAAATTACAACTAAATTATAGAACAATCAACCTGGAGAACCATCTGAAGTCTGGCTGAACAAAAGTTTACAATTAAGGATATAAAGAAAAAGCCACGTGGAGACTGGTAGGAGGGGTGGAGACACAAAATGGGCTAGCCTCAATCCTCCATGTAGTGGCTGAGAATCAGGAGGCCATGGAGGGAGGACATGGAGGTTCCCCCTGGGGGAGCAAGGAAACCCAGCCCCACACCAGGCTCCCCAGCCTGGAGTACTGGTTCCAGGAAAAGGAGCCCCCACAACATTTGGCTGTGAAAAACAGTGGGGAACTGATCATCTGGGTGGGACAGAAAGCTTCAGGAAACCCAGACATCCTCTTAAATGGCCCATGCAGACTGTGTTGCTCACCGGCACTCACCCTGGGCTCTGGCGGAGGGATGGTGATTTGCGGGGTACTGGAGGTATGAGAGCAGCAGACTGAGGTGTGTGGCTTTGGGGCAGGGACTGGAGGACAGTTGCCATTTTCTCTGTGTGGGGTCCTTCTCCCATGCAGTCAGCAGGTGGGTGCCATCTTTTCTGTATTGAGCCCTCCCTCACACAGCCAAATCTGTATCTGATTGGTCTGGTAGCTCCGCTGGGACCCTGCGCCACTCCACTCCCCCAACACTGGAGACGCTTTCTCATGAGCAGCCAGCCCTGCCTACATTGCACTCTTTATTGGAAAACTATTGGAGTCTATAGGCCTCAGGCAGGCAGCGACTTGCCTTGGTGTGCTCTGAGACTTTTGTAGAATAGCTACAGGTTCAGCACTGGCACCAAACCAGAGTCTACATTAACCTGGTGGTCACAACTCTTCCCATTCTAGTGACTACTGGAGATCCTGCTTCACCCAACTTGCATACCTCATGAGGCTTTTATCAATGGCTGAACCTGAAGGGAACCGGCAGGTGGCAGCAGGCCTCGGGGCTTCAGGGCTTTCTGAGGAACTACCCCAGGCCTGGTCCTGGTGGCAGCCATCCTCACAGCGTGAGCTCTCCCATGTGCCTCTAACTTTGGCACAGGCAGTGAACAATTGTGACTTGCTTTGTAGTTCCTACCAGGTAGCCCATGGCTGGTCATAAGCAGTGAGTGACCAAGACCTGCACCAGAGCCCCTCGCTAGAGGCTTCAGAACCAACATAGTTAGAGTTTGGCTCAAACCACAGCAGAGCACTGCCCAATTAACCAAACAAGCTGCACATAAAAAGGGTGGTCTCAACAAGCACCAGAGCCTACTGAGGTGAACCCCAATCAGTGGGGTAAGCACGCCCTCCTGCACCCCCTGTTCCCCACACACACACATACACACAGCAGCCTACATGCTGTGGATGTGGTCAAATCCCAAATCCAATCAGCCTGAGGGCCAATCCCACCCACTGATGTGCCAATAACAATCAAGGTTCAACTATAACAGGAGGGCACACAGAACGCTCACAAGGGAGAAAGTCACCAAAGAGACTCTATCAGGGTTCCACAGGACACCTACTAGATAAGGTCACCTGAACAAGGCTGGGAGACTTAGAAAATCTACCTACCACATGGAAACAAATATAGAGTGGCAGCCCAAATGAGGAAACAAAGAAATACATTCCAAATGAAAGAACAGGAGAAAACTCTAGTAAAAGAACTAAATAAAATGGAAGCAAGCAACCTACCAGAGACAGAGTTCAAAACAATGGTTGTATAGGTGCTCAAGAAACTTAGTGAGAACTTCAACAGAAAGATAGCAAGCTTGAAAAGGTACATAGAAACCATTAAAAAAAAAAAGCAGTCAAAAGACCAGAAGAGGAGAATACAATAACTGAACTGAAGAATGCACTAGACAGAATCACCAGCAGACTAGATGAAACATAGGACTGAATCAGTGATTTCAAAGACAAGGTAGCAGAAAACACCCAATCTAAACAGCAAAAAGGAAGAAAAGAATCCAAAAAAAAAAAAGAGGCTAGTTTAAGAGACTTCTGGGACAACATCAAGCATAATAACATTCACACCATAAGGGTAACAGAAGGAGAAGAGAGAAAGCAAGGGGTTGAGAACTTATTTGAAGAAATAATGACTGAAAAAGCTCTTAATTTGGGAAAGGAAATAGACATAGAAGTCCATAAAGTGCAGAGTCCCAAACAAGATGAATTCAAATACCCCCACACCAAGACACATTATAATTAGAATGGCAAAGGTTAAAGACAAATAGAGAATCCTAAAAGCAGCAAGAGAAAGGCTACTAGTAACTTATAAGGGAGCTCCCATTACATTGTCAGCTGATTTCTCAACAGAAACTTTGCAGGCTATGAGAGATTGGCAGAAAATATTCAATGTGATGAAAAGTAAGGACCTTCAACCAGGATTACTCTACCCAGCAAAATGCCATTTAGAATCAAAAGACAGATAAAGAGCTTCCCAGACAAGAAAAAGCTAAAGGAGTTCATCAACACCAAACCAGTATTACAACGAATGTTAGAAAAACTTCTTTAAGATGGAGAAAAAAAGATCAAAGTTATGAATAATAAAATAGCAATAGCTACATATCTATCAACAATTACTTTCAATGTAAATAGACTAAATGCTCCACTCAAAGGACATAGAAGGACTAAATGGATAAGAAAACAAAACCCTTAGATATGCTGTCTACAAGAGACTCACTTCAGATCAAAAGACACACACAGATGGAAAGTGAAGAGATGGACAAAGGTATTATATGAAAATGGAAACAAAAAAACAAAAAAAAGTTGGGGTAGCAATACTTACATCAAACAAAATAGACTTTAAAACAAAGGCTATAACAAGCGACAAAGGACCCAGTAATCCCACTCTCGGTATTTATCTGGAGAAACCCAAAACACCACTTGAGGGGACCTGTGTATCCATATGTTCATTGCAACATTGTTTACAATGGCCAAGATGTGTCTGATATCTGTCAATGGAAAAATGGATAAAGAGGAAGTAGTACATATGGACAATAGAATATTGCTCAGCCATGGAAGGGAATGGGTTCTTGCCATCTGCAGCAGTGTAGTTGGACCTGGAAGGTACTGTGCTGAGTGGAGTGTAAGACAGAGAAAGACAGATGCAATGTGATTTTGCTTATATATGGAATCTAAAGAACAACAACAACAACAAAACAGGAACAAGCTCATAGATACAGAAAACATTTTGATGGTTGCCAGATGGGAGAGGGTTGTAGGTGTGGGTGAAACAAGGGGAAGAGATTAAGAAGTACAAATTGGTTATTAAAAAGTAGTCATGGGGATATAGCATAAGGAATCTAGTCAATAATATTGTAATAACTTTGTATGGTGTCAGATGGGTACTTCATCTGTTAAGGTGATAGATGGAAGAAGGTTGGAGGCAGGATGAAAAAGTTGAAGGGATTAAGAAGTACAAATTGGTAGTTACAAAATAGTTATGGGGATGTAAAGTACAGCATAGGGAATATAGTCAATAATATGTTAATAGATATGTATAGTGCCAGGTGGGTACTAGACTAGTTAGGGGGATCACTTCTTAAATTATATAAATGTCTAACCACTATGCTGTACCCCTGAAATTAACATAAGATAATATTGAATGTCAGCTATAATTGAAAAATTTAAAAGGGGGAAAAAAGTAAAGGGGAATAAGAGGTCCAAATTTCCAGGTATAAAACAAATAAGTCATGGGGATGTAATATACAACACAGGGAGTATAGTCAATAATATTAATGATAGCATAGTTCAGTGTCAGATAGCTGCTGGACTTATCATGGTGATCACTTCTTTAGGTATATACATGCTGAATAACTATGGTGTACACCTAAAACTAATATAATATTGTATGTTAGCTATATTTTAATAAAAATCTTTAAAATATATCAAAATTTGAGGAAGTACAGTTGGTATTTGGTTAATGTTTAGTAAACTAAAAAAATGTATCCTCTTATTATTAGGCATTGCTGATTTTTATGTACTTTAAATTCTTAAATTGATTTTATTGTTATGCTTTTTTAAAAAACTACAATGTATATGTTTATTGTAGAAAATAAAGAAAAACAAATTTTAAAATAAAAAAAATAAAAAAATAAAATGCCCTAAGCCATAGTAACTACTACCCACATGCACAAATACTAAACAAATATTCATCTGACTGAAACGATCCCTTTCAGATTTAGAGCTCAACAGAGTAGTAAGTCAAATTGTTTTGACTAAAGTCTTGCTGTGGGCTGAGAGGTAGTAGACATGTCTTTCAGGGGGAGTTGTGTGTTCACTGTGGCTGGGGATGAATAGGTGGCAGTGGGAAAGTCTCAAAGAAATATGAGTGGCTAAACCATTTCCCTTCAACTGACAGGATTATAGAACTGTCTGAGTCCTCGCTACCACATCTTAACAAGTCAACTCCAAGTAAGGAATAACTTAAAAGCAATAGCAAATGCAGAAAAGAAGGCTAAAGAATGATAAATGTCTTTTCTTAGTAAATGTCAGCTAAGAAGTTAGATTAGAATCCTGCCTATCTGTTCAACACTTACATAGAGAAAGACATTTGTAAATTTTGTAAAGAGGGAGAGAGAGAGAGAGAGAGAGAGAGAGAGAGAGAGAGAGAGAGAGAGAGAGAGAGAGAGAGAGANGAGAGAGAGAGAGACCACCAAAGCTACTTGGGTTTGGATTGGCTGTAGCATGAATCATTGGTTTTCCCTAGGAATAATCAAGAGTGTCATTAGGATGCATTAAGCATCATCTAACAGGGCATGGGGAGTGCAGGGAGGAGGGTAGGCAGCTCTCTGTGATTGCATAATCAATGCAGATTACTCAAACTTGCTCACAGAATATCCTCACCCCATTAGCACCAGACCTGTCTCTCACGTTCAGTCTTTCACCTCTTTCATTGACTCTTTCCTCTAGGGATGGAGACCTATTCTCATAGCAGAGGGAAGCCCAGGCTTCCCAGGACAACCACATGTACTCCTGAATGCTGCTGATCTGAGAAGGGGAGAGAAGCAGCAGAGAAGCATTGAAGGGCCTCTTCATTCATGTATTTTACTGCTGAGTTATCTTGGACCCGGAGGTTAGAGTTGGCTTTCGTATAATTTTTGCCTTACCTCCTTTCTTTCATCCTCTATTTAAATCCCTCCTACACAGCCACCCCCACCTGCCTCATGCTGGCTAGCCCCCTCCACTCCTCTACCTCACTCCTCACTCAGCCCTCTGCTATCCCCTCCCTCTCCCAGCTCCCTATCTCATTTTCTGTCCCTTTAAATGAGGTCACCCTGACTGAATGAAGGACATGAGGTTTAGAAGAGGTCAGACATTAGCACTGCTATAACTGCACTGCTACTGAAACTGGGCAAACCCATCCATCACCGGCTCCACTACTCCATTAGGCCTCACATGAAATATGCCCTGCTCTGAATCGCATAGCCATACATCTCCCGGTCTAGACACCTTCCTGTTGTGTGAAGATCAATGCCGCTCGGTCATGCATCATGTGTCATCCAGTAGCCCTCACTCTAATAACCGTGTCTATTCTCTAGTCTGCAGTATAAATTATGGTACTGAGAAAGTACTATATTATTCAGCAACCTTGGTCACTAATGGATTATTGGGTTTATTGGTTGATAATGTGAGCTCCCTCTCTTGCTTGCATTCTTTTTTTTTTTTTCTTTTTCCCATTTTTGGCAGAATCTCACTTTTATTTATTTATTTCTCTCTATTTTTATTTTATTTGGCTCAGGTTTGAGTGATGGCTACTTTAAACTTCTGTCAACATACTCCTGAGCCAAACCCCTAAAATGACGGTGCTCTAAAATAAGCCCAACTAGAAAGAAATGTCTGTGGTTACCTATTAAATAATATACCAAGTCCAGGGGCAGTTGTTTAGGTTTCTATTTCCTGAGGTTTCTGTTAAGGTGTCTTTTAATTGGAGGACACTTTTAGAGAACCAAGATCAGGTTGGGGACCCAGGAGTTCCTAGTGTCCCACGGGATTCAGTGTCACAGAATCCCTCCTGCAGTCTTTGTCACAAATGGTCTTTCTACCCCTCTGATTACTTATATCCAATGCTGTCAGATGCTGACAATTACTATTGTAACACTGACTCTCAGTGTTTCCTCTCTGGGTAAGGAAAAGGGTGAGAGAGGCAGAACCCAAGCGAACAGAGAAGAAAACACTTAAATTGAAGAACTCTGAATGTACACACATTTACATGTTGAGCCACATTAACACTAGCAAAGGAGATGGCTGCCAAATACCCACCTTTTGGAAAGCATGAACACTTTATGTTAAAAATGAAGAAATTTCATGAAGAAATAAGGTTGTCATTTGAGAGCTGCCCAAAGATAGGCCAGGCTTCCCTGAGAAAGACGGAACTTGTCACCAGAATTCAAGCCCAGAGGGACCATGTGGGAAGTGCATATATGCAGGACACTCAGGCGTTTGAGGAAAGGTTGGACAAGATGGCATGTCAAATCTTGGCTATCTTCAGGTTTTGTATTTTTATGATATAATATATATGTCAAATAGCACTATTTTGATACATTTTTTATAGATAAGTAGCCTTAAGTAATAATAATGACCAGGGAGATTGGGTCAACAATAGAGGCTGTGAACGCTGCTGTTTTTTCCATGTGTTACCTCCCGCCTGGGATACGGGAAAGCCCATGTAGCATAGTAGATGCTTATCCTAATGCCTGTTCACTCTATTTTGCGCACAGGATCAGAAGCACTGTGTAGAGTTAAGACTTGTGTGGCCCCAGGAGGAGAAAAAAGAAAGGGAGCCAGATGCTGAGGAAAGATGTTTATTTGATCCTCAAAATCTGAACAACCCAGCCATCTCCCAGGCTCACCTGAAGCCTAAATCTACTTGCAAAACCATTTTCCAACCTCAGCTTTTTCCAGTCCCCTCAGTTCTCAGGCACTAGGGTCTGAGGAGCCCTACACTGGGGAGCCAGCTAAGGCCATGCACCGCTTCCGGGCCTGAGAGCCCGGGCCTGTTCGCTTTTACGTTGTTGTTGTTTTTTGCTTGTTTGTCTGTTTGTTTGCTTTTAACTAATAGACTTTATTTTCAGAGTAGTTTTAGATTTACAGAAAATTTAAGCAGAAAGTTCAGCGAACTGTCATACACTCCCTCCCTTCCCCACACAGTTTCCTGTATTATTAATATATTACATTTAGTTTCATACGTTTCCTACAATTGATGAGCCAATATTGATACATTATTATTAAGTAAAGTGGGTAGTTTATGTTAGGTTTCACTCTATGTTGTACATTCTATGGGTTTTGACAAATATATTAACTGTTACGATGTTGTACATTATATAGTTTACCTGCCTTAAAAGTCCTCTGTGCTCCACGTGTCCACCCTTCAACCCCTTTCCCCAAACCCCTGGCAACTACTGATCTTATTATTGTCTCCATAGTTTTATCTTTTCGAGAATCTCATGTCATTAGAATCGTGCAGTATGTAGCCTTTTCAGATTAGCTTCTTTCACTTAGTAATAGGCATTTAAGTCTCCTCCATGTCTTTTCATGGCTCAGTAGCTCATTTCTTCTTATCATTGAATAATATTCCATTGTCTGGATGTACCACAATTTATTTATCCATTCACCAACTGAAGAACATCTTGGTTGCTTCCAGGTTTTGGCAATTATGAATACAGCTGCTATAAATATCCATGCACAGGTTTTTGTGCAGACATAAGTTTTCACATCCTTTGGGTAAATACCAAGGAGTGTGATTGCTGGATTGTGTGGTAAGAGAATGTTTAGTTCTATAAAAAGCTACCAAGCTGTTTTCCAACGTGGCTGTACCTTTTTGCATTCCCACCAGCAATGAATGAGAGTTTCTGGTGCTCCACATCCTCATCAGCGTTTGGTGTTGTCAGTGCTTTGGATTTTGGCCATTCTAATAGGTGACCAGTCAGATCACACTGCTGTTTCAATGTGCAATCCCTTAATGATGTGTGATGTAGAGCATCCTTTCATATGCCTATTTGCCATTGCTGTTTGTCTTTTTACTGTTATTGTTCCCTTCTAATCAGTCCCCAAGTTCTCCAACATCTCTAGGAAACTATCAAATGCAGCTGCCCTGGGCAAAGGTGGCCTTCCAGAGAGA
This sequence comes from Hipposideros armiger, assembly GCF_001890085.2. NCBI lineage: Eukaryota > Metazoa > Chordata > Mammalia > Chiroptera > Hipposideridae > Hipposideros > Hipposideros armiger. The sequence goes on from NW_017731734.1 coordinate 928,999, forward strand.
GAACATACATGGGTGCCTAAAAAGGGCTGGACGCATTTATATTTTACTTTGAGCTTTCTATTTTAGTGCCAGGAAGATATTGCCATCCCCATTGTATAAATAAGTAATCTGAAGTTCAAGCTGAGTAGCTTACCTAAATTATGGAGTATCTAAATGCCAGAGTTGAGCTTCAGACTAATGCTTATTTTATTCTAGGTCCATCTGCTTTCTGCTATAATACATACTGCACTCTTCAAGAAGCAGAAGACCAACTAAAGGAACATAACACCTGTCCTTGCTTTCCTCCTCACAGCTTCTTCAGAGGTACCAATGAGAAAGTGGTAGATATCTGGTACAGAGCCTAGAGTGTGGGGAACACAGGTCCCAACAGATTCCCATGCTGGAATGGGGAAGGGGAGGCAAGTTATCTTGGAGCCAGAGCTTGTGCAAGGTACAAGCAATCTTGTAGCTTCTCTAGTGCATCTCTGAGCAGTTAGCCCCTGGAGCCTATCCTGAAAGGCTCTGTGCTGAGGTCAGAGGGTAAACCAAGAAAGAACATGGCTTTGTCCCAAGCTCCTCCTTATAAGAAAAATCAGTGCTCAGATGGAGTCTATGCCTGTCTCCACAGCCTAGCCCTTGAGGCACAGGACACAGTCCCACTGCCAATCGGCCCTGAAGTAACAGGTGCAAAAATATCATTGACCAAAAGATGATCCGCAGTGCATGTCTTGCCATTATCCAGGAATACTCCTCAGCTGGGAAAGGCGTGGTCTGCACATACCCCGGGGGTTCCTGGAAGAGGAAGCAGCACGCTGGGCTGGCCCAGGGGCTGACCGCAGCGCCCACTGATGCTGACTCCCCCTGGTTGAGCAGCCCTGCTGGTTCCCACCGCCTCCCTGAGCCTGACACTAATTTGTTGTTTGTCTGAACATGACAGCAATGTGTTTACCTAATTAGAAGATGTCAGAGTTCCCCAATCTGTAGCTTGGAGTTGGGATTTCCTGATGAATCACAGATATGCCCACCTGGTGGAAACACCTCCGTATACGGGGAGGGTGAGAGATGCTCTGAGGTCCTGTGTTCCAGGAGCACCATCGTGCACTGCAGAGATCCCTTTAGCCTTTCTGTGCCTTGGCTTCCTCTCCTATAAAAGACAAGAAAGCAGCACCATCTAATCCCCCCTCCTGTCCTCCCACCAGAACCAAATGTGTCACCCTTCTTGCACTTCTTCGAGGTGACAAACAATGTCAGTGGAAAGCACTTCCTACTGGGGAGCAATTTCTGTTTACATATGTGATGCCCACCCCCTGCAGAAATGCTGGCGGCCCTGTGGCCTGGCTGGGTTATCAGGAGAATGTCACAAGGTATGGCTTCCACCCTCTGCCAAAAGAACAGATTTGCTGCCTGCTCTGAGGACAAATCCTTCACCAACGGTAAGCCCTGGCATGGGTTCTTGCAGAAAAAAAAGTGGGGAGTGGGGCGGGGACTGGCCCCAAATCAGAGCCTGAGGAGCAGGGTCTGGGCAATTACATAAAAAACAAACTAGTTACAGGCTTTGCAGTGATGGCCCAATATTCTAGTAAAAATAGAAGTAGAAGATGACTTGGTGAGAAAATGTCGTTGGTCCACTCAACCCACAAAACGAACTAGGCATCTAGGCATGAAATAGGTTTGATGGTGGAGGGTCAGGAAAAATCAAGCAAAACAAAGAGAGCAAAGCTCCCTTTAACACACACTCATTTCAGCTATTTTGTAGGTGGCCAGTGCTGTAATTTCTCATCTCAAAATCTTGAGATGACAAGGAGAAAAGGGTGTGGCTGTCAGTGGTCTCCTAATGCAGCCTGGGAATTAATTTGCCCAGCGGCCGACCTCTCCAGCAGACAGACAGCCAAGCACCCAGGCAGTCCGTGGGCCAGAGCCACGTACTCTGAGACACAGCCCCACTTCTGATGTCCTGATCAGATAGGAGCACCCTTGCAAGGCACAGTTGGACTGTCCTTTGTGTCCCAACAAATACCTTTGTCTTCCCTCTTCACCACCCATCCCCCACCTCCACCATCCAGGTGCATCAGTGACCAGGGGAACAAAAACTAAATTGACCTTGGAAAAAGGCAAATGAAGCTTTAGGAAATCCACTGCCTTACCGGGGAAGGTGGGTTTATAAATATGTTTTCTACTACTCAGAAATGAGCTAGACTAACTTAATTAGGAGCACACCAGGTTTTCCAGGAGAAGAATGAGCTGGAACACTGGGAGAGTGAAAATTAGGATATGAAGTCCTACCAGAGAGTGTATGTTTTTTATTAATATCTCCAAAGGAAGGAAGCAAATTCATCTACAAAATGAGCCTCTTACCTTCAACCTGACAGGCTGTACTTCTTACCTTGACCATGTGGTCCATCTAGCTCACCTTGGCCCACAATGTGGCCTGTACGATACATATGAGGTATTGACTGCAGTGTTGGAAGAAGAAGAAAAATGACCCACCTGTGCTCCTCCAGCCTCCATCCAGAGCACGTTTTTCAGGCCCGGTGCATATTTTCAGTTTACGTCTACATCAGAGAGCCTGAGGCAAACTATTCACTGTGCATGCAGGGTTCCAAATGGTCCTGGCTTAGTCTGGGTCAGAACATTTTTCCTTTATTTGAGCTTCTTTCTCACCTACAAATTCCCACACCAAAATGTGTTTTCATTGTGGCATTTCTGCCGTGTTCTTCAAAGTAAAGGAGTCGGGTCACTGGATGGACAAAAGCATGTGTTAAGTTCATATCTCCAGAACACTTGGTGTGGTCAGTTTTGTGAGTTAACCTTAACACCCTTGACCACCTAAATAAATAAATAGAATTAAATAATATTTGGGTAAATACTAAGCCTAGAATTGCAAAACAAACAAACAAACAAACAAACAAAAAACCTGTTCCAAAAAGGAACATGATAATAAAGAAAAGTATCTTGACAACCTGGCAGCCTTAGGTTATGAATTGAACCAGGAATCTAAACTTAAAATGCAGCCGTCTCTGAGAGAAATGTTTTACAAGAAAACACTTATTCTTGTCATCCAATCCTGTCCCCAGTATAGTCTGGAAGCTTTGGACAAGGCTGATCTGGATGCCCATCCTGAATCTGATAATTATTGTGTTGCTTTGGGCAGAAGCCTTGAAGTCCTTTAGTTTCCATAATTGTGCAACACGGACAGTAATGTCTACACTGATGCTATAAATACTAAATAAACAGTTGTGTTGTTATGATGATAATATTAATTATCACTACCATCATGAATTGCATCATTGTTAATTATAAGACATTCTTTGAAATAAGAGGAAATGAGGGTCGCAATGGAGGTTTTAAGGGCATGCCGTAGAAGACAGAATCCATTCTCTGAGTTTGGACTTGCCCCAGGTCATTCAGATCTCTTGGAAATAAATCTCAGGATTGGAGGAAAGAGTGTTTCATAAAGAATGTTAATAAACAGAACTATCATTTCAAAATTCACATAAATTAGACCAAAAAATTCAAAAAGACATAAAAATACAGAGGATCCCCCTTAGTCAATGCTGCCAAAAATGCTATTATGTATTCACCCAACTGGAGTTCCTTCTAACAAACTGCCATTGAGCATATGGCCACTTTGGGCATTTTTTCATTATCCCAGAGTGTGTCTGCTGTCCCATGTCGGTAAACTCCATCTGTATCTCTGTCAATGGGAGAAATTTCCATCAGGAAATATCAGCAGGAATCAGGGGAAAGACCTTTCCAATTTACTGAGATCGAAGGAAGTAACTGCAGGGTTCCCCCTCTCCCGCCTCCCTTTCCCCAGCTCCAGCCAAAAAATGTCTTGTTTTCTTTCCGAGAGATTATCCCACCACCTTCCACTACCTGCTCAGGGGAAGTCTCCTCAAGGCACATGGTGCTGCACATGACTGACAAGCTCATATTCTGGGTCACTGAGGCCCTTCAACTCCCCAGTGGACAGAAATAAAGAGGAGAACAGGTGAAAATGGACCTCTGACTCCTCTTGGATGCTGCACCAAGGGACTGTTAGGACACACAGCTCTGGGCATTGTGTTATTGCTGCTGTTGTTTGAATCTCTTCATCCTACACAGCACCCATCAGGGACATAATTGTAGGCAAGTTTTAACTCTATGGGCAAGGCAGACACTCTTGCTGGGAATAGGCTAGGCAGGTGCAGAGGAGCCTGCAACAGTGGTTAGATGTGGGGCCAGGAGCATAAAAAAACGCCACCTCTGAACCCCTTTCTGTGTGCTCATAGCCTGACCATTGATATTTCGGTTTCATGTTCAATAGATTGACCCTTGCTTTCACACTGCTTCCTCTAATATTTTTAACTATAGACTTAAATAACCATCGTGCCAATGTACTAGCTTCAAGTTAAGCATTTAATATGTGCTACTTTTAGAAAATAGACTCAGGATGTAGACCTGCTTTCCTCCCTGCTCCCCTCACTCTCTGTATACCACTCAGGGGGACAGTGGAGGCAGAGGCAAAGTGGATCATATATTGACTTTTCTGGAGATGATTTTTTTATATACACTTATGTCAATTTATATGGTGTACTTCTTTTAAATTTACTTACATGCAGATTTAGATGAAGGATCTACTTAAGACCCCGATTAACCATGTCAGCATTACAGATCTCCATCTACCTCAGAAAAATGCTGTGGAAAAATTCTCACCATTTTAACAATTCCATTAATAACACGGGCTTCACTTGGGTGGTATTTTCAAAGAGAGTCTCATTAAAGAACTTCCAACCAATTATCTCTAGACTTCACAGAACCCATAAGTAACTAAAAACGAATCGCAATCTCCCTGAGTCAGACACAATGGAAAGAAATATACTTTGAGGTGGATTTTGCATGCTTATCAGTTGGGAAAACATGGAGCCCCAAAACAAAGTTACCCAGTCGATGACAGTGTGCGTTTATGTATGCACGTCCAAAGGACATCACAGGTCTAAGTCCCTACCATGGAGGTCTAGCCCATGAATTAGGGTGGAGGGCAAGAAAAACACTACGCCGAACCAAACAACTGAAGACACAGCCTCTGTGGTCATCTCAGCCTTCACTAGCTTCATCCTCACCTCCAACTGGACATCAAGAGGCACAGACTGGAATACTGACTCACCATTGTCTGACCTAAAGCATATCCTAAAGCATATCCTTTTCTTTTTCCCCCAACCCCTATATCACTTTGGCAGAGTAATATGAAACTGCTACCAAAGCTTGGCCTGTTTACCTACCTAAGTACCCATCTGCATTGTCTATAAAATGATAGTTACAAATGTACTTCATTTTTATTTGTTCAAATCCTGCCCCCCTCGTTTTCAAAGTCCAGCTCTTCTATTCCGGAAAAACCTCCTTCCTTTGAACAGCCACAATAACCTCCACCTACAGTCCTTGATATGTGAATCCCTTTCTATCTCTCTTATGTTACATTCACTTATATTCATGTCTTATATCTGTTGGTAGAATACACATGTCTTGAGGACAAATCCATAACTATCCCTTCTGCTTATTTCCACAGCACCTAATTTTTGTTAACATCTAGAAGACACCCAATAGATGTTGACTGAGTGATGGAATGAACAAATAACCTTTAATGAGACTAAACAAATTCAAGGTATCATTTAGAATATAGAAAAAGTCATGGTCTATTCATGCAGGTAGATGTAAGATGAAGGTGTGATAGAGAGAGCTTGGCCTGGGCATGCATGAAAAAAACAAATATAAGGAACTCAACGAGAACAAAGTGAAAAATCCCAAACTCTGTTATATCTGCAGCTTCCCCTCTTCCTGAAATTACTTCTTGCCACAATGATATAGGGCTCAATGGGATACATAATCCATCTTCAGGAGCCCATAGTCACAGGGAGAAGGGGAGAGGACAAAAAAAAATTCCTAAGCACATTTCACCATTGGTTTTGATCCGCAGCCAAGGCCGTCCACCTGCAGAAATCCAACTCTCACATTTCTGCTGCTCCGGCCGATAACGAAGATAATTGTTTCATCCACTTTGTCAAAGCTGAAATGAAAAGAGGGCAAAGCAAAATGATGCCATCATAAATCACAGGGCTGAGACAGCAAAAGAGGGACAAGATAGCGACTTCATTAAGGGTTATGTATTGTGCCATTAAGTTGGCGGGGGGTCACCTTTCGTGTCACACCAGGCCTCAGTGATGCATTGCCAACTCTTCTTTCCAATAAAATTAAACGGAGATGTAAAACTGATTAGGGCCATGTTTGCTTCAGCCCGTGGCAAAGGGAATGGTACAAGGAATAATTGATATAAGATTGCAACTGACACATAATGGCAGCAATTTCTCTTCCTGGTCATTTCATTGCTGACCTTGCCCATTAAAATACGCCCAGCTGCCTCAGAGAAAAAGACACTTTATTTCCCATCACCCTACAACCCCATGGCAGCCCGTGTTCCCCTGACCACTGGCCCTCGCTGAAACAACATGACTAGAAATACTGCAAGCTGAAGTTTTGGAGGAGTAGGTGGTTCTCATGGATATGCATTGTGGACCTCTGATGCCACCATTAGCATTTGTCTGAACTCCCTGACTCTCCAACGGGCTACAGACAATTCTACACTTCACTAGTTTTCAGATGCTGCCATGCTGAAAATCAGGCAACTGGCCTGCTTGGCCTGAGACTCAGACTCACCAGGGCCTCTGTATGTATTCTCAGTCATTGCTGAGGTATGGAAGCTGCTATAAGCATAAGCAGGACTGACTATTCTCAGAATACCAAATTAGGCCTTATAATGCTTTATGAACTCAACTATTTGGACAACCTCTATGGAGCCAAACTCTACCCATTGTTCAGCCAACAAATATTTATTAGGGGTCTATTCAGCATCAAGCACTGTGCTAAACGTCAAGAACAGGATGGTGAGCCAGGCAGTCACACCCCTGCCATCGCGGGGCTCACAGTTTAGTGGTACATTCCATTGGAATAACATCGATAGCTCCCACTGGCTGAATGTATACTATGAGTCAAGCATTTTTCTATGTAATTGACATGCATTCACTCATTTAATCCTCCTAACTAAGAGACTGATTTTTACTCTTATATCCATTTTACAGATGAGGAAACAGGGAAAGACAGAAGCTAAGTACCTTGCCCTGGGGCATATGGGAAGTAAGTAGTGGAACCAGGATTTCAGATGCCATGAGCTGAAGCCAGGAGCTTAACCTAAAGGAAAATATTTTATTAATGTTTTCTGTTTTTTCTTTATCCTCTCCCCACCTCCATCAAGTTGCTGACATATTTTATCCAGCCTTTAAGAAGAACAAGCGTGTCTTTAGCAAATGGAATCCCATGCTAGGTTTCTGATTTCCTACAGAGGAGGGCTGTCAACAACAACAACAACAAAAACGCCATTTCTTTTCATTTCACTTGATGTCTGAAGTTAGAACTTTATGGTATGTATAGGAAAATGAACAATGCTTATCTATCCATCCCTCAAACTTTGTATCTCGACCTACTATTGGCATCAAGTTCATAACAAGTAGTGAAGAAACACTGGCAAACTAGGCATCAGGAAGCAGCTTCATCCATGGCTGAGATATTCCCGATGTTACTGACCCTGCCTCTGTATTCTTGACCTAGCAGAGCGGGGTAGACAGCGTAAGTCTATGATCCTCTTGCCATGGACTTCAGAAATCACAGCAGTGAAACACACATATCACTATTGCCTGCCCTATTTTCATATTCATTAATATTCGTATAAGCTCATTATCATAGCAACCTCCCCAAGCAGTGAAGGGAGATGTGCTTTTTTTTTTTTAAGACTCACCAGAATTTTGCAACCTTGATCTGTCTGACTGTCTTTGTCCCACCACTCCCTTCACTCTGACAGAGTCCAGGGACTGCAGCAGCTCTGAGTGGGAAGATTGTAAATGACAAATAACAGATCCTCTGCCAAAAAAGTGATTAGACCAGAAATGGACTAAGTTAAACCAGACTCTCCACCTACCACATCTAACCATGACCCCGCACCTCAGGAAAGACGGAAGGCTTTGTATAGACGGGGACAGGGACTGTGCACATTTCCCACTTGATGACTCATGCAATATGGAATGAGAGGCCCCAACCATCCACTCATAAACAGCAGATGAAAAACAAACACTGAGCAAGCATCCGCCTGTCATTTTAGCCTTCCTCCCTGCCTTCAGCACCCTCTCCCACCATCCAGCCTCCAGGCCTCCTGAGCTGAATAGCTTGATTGGATCTACTCTGTGAATGTCCTACTGAGGAAAGCAGGTTGCCATGGCTGCAAGAATGGGACACCACTGGATCTCAGATTTTTCTGTGGCTCCTAGGTTTTTCCCACACAGTGAGATAATGAGAGGGAAAACTCTTCTTTGCCTCAGCTGCTTTAGAAAATGACTTTTTCCTCATATAGGGCCCATTAAAGCTTACAGTATTTCACAGTCATTAATGACATATAATCCCTACAATATTTTTGTGAGGTGAGTGCTATTATCTTTACTTTCCAGACAAGGATACCCGGGCTGAGAGACGTACTTGAGGCCACCCAGCACTTAGGTCACAGAGTTGGCCTGGAGGGATAAATAATCTGTTTCCAGATGAAAAGAATTCCCATTATTTCATGAGTAGACAAGGCAAATTTGCCTCAAAGTATTTTGCGTAGTAGATTCACATCACACCTGTCTCCCCAGCCCACTCAGAACTGACTCCTGAAAATGGAAAAGGAAGTAGGCAGGAGTCTCTGCCTCCTTCCCTACCCCATTCCCACCTTGAATGTTCTCAGGAAACTGGTACCTCACTTTCCTTCCCTCTGTGCAGGCTGGCAAGGCCCACCATCAGCTGGAATGCCAAAGAAGCCAAGGAGGGTAATGCCCATGGCCAGAAGCTGCTGAGGGCCAGTGGCCTGCTCTGCCCCTTAGAAGAAATAGAATTGATGAGAGATGTTCATTTCATTAGAGAAATATTATTCTTACCTCAAATCTGCTCCTGCAGAAAACAGACTAGTATCAGGCTCACCACCTCACCATTTCCGGAGTGTTGATACTCAAAGGGTGGTGGCCTGACCTCCTCCCCTCTCCATTCCCCTTCCCTCTACTCCAATCCAATCCTTGTCTATATGAACAAAGGGTGGCCTCATTAAAAAACACACACACACAAAAAAAAAAACTAAAATTGGATGATTCATCAGAGCAAAACAGATGAGAGCCTCATGGCAAGCAATGCTTTAAAGGAAAACAAACTTTTATTCAGTCAACAAAGACAAGCTTTAACTCTTAGCAATGTACTAGGCTGGAGGGAATGTAAAGATGAATGAGGTGCTTCTCGCCCTTAAAGAGCCCTACTTAGCGTCCCTCAACACCTGCCAGGAGAGTTACTGCACCTCCGTTGTGAGCAGATACCTGCCTGGTGCCGAACTGTGAGAGCTGGAGCAAGAAAGAATGCAAAAAAAAAAACAAGGTGGAATCTTTACAAGGCCCTTCTCATTAATATTTCCTGAGCCAACATCAAATCCCAGGGAACTGCTCAATAGTGCCTAGTCTTATGTCCTTATTTACTGGTTAATTTGCCAAAAATTCTTATGATCCACGATGCCAAAGATCCACACCTGAATCCAGTTGCATCACCAGCTGTGTGCTGCCCACAGGCCACAGTTTCCCCTCAAGGCTTGACCTCCATCAAGGGTTTCAGACTATGTCGTGTTGCCCTGAGATTCTGTTGAGGTGTATTCACATCTACCGTGGGATTGTAAGGAGGCTGAGTGCTGGGCTTCGAACCTTCCCACTACCCCCACCCTCATCATCCAGACAAAGCAGCCCTGCTCACCTCTGTTCACCATACTGGGTGAGCTGTAGATCATATTTGGAGAAAAGAGTTTCCCTGGTACAACAGAAACAACTTTGAAAACCACTGAGGAGGTTTTCTGACATACCATCCAGCTCCGATAGTTTGTGACATATGACTATTTTTTGTGCTTAAAGGTCAACTCATGTAGGGTTCACACTGACTTTAATGTCCAGAAAGATTCTCCCCAAAGTTCTCTTAACTCCTTCTTGGGAGGGCAGTTCAAGGAAGATAGCATCACCAAGCCTTTTAGTCTCCCAAACCCATGTAACTAACTACTATGTACCCATTCAGCAAATGTTTACTGAGTAACTACTGTGTGCCATGCCATGTGCCAGCTACTGAGTTAGCTTTTTCTCAAGAATCAGGTTTTGTGGAAACTCCCCATAGCCTAGTGCTTAACAGCCTGGACTTTGGGTCAGACTGACCTCTCGCCCTGGCTCATTACCTGTGTAACCACAGGGGGTGGCTTATTCTTCCTGAGCCTTAGTGTCCTTGTCTGTAAAAATAATGCGAAGATCAAACTAAAGTATTGTGGAAACTACACACTTAGAAAGTGTGAAAACACTTAACACATAATAAGTGCTCAAAAAATGTCAAGGATTATCACTTTTGCTGAGTGCAGTTGCTCACTGTCTCTGCCTTGAACTATCTCAGCTCTCTATAAACTGGCCTCTCTGACGCCATTATTACCCTTCCACTCCACCCGTCCCTTTAACCAGAGGGATCTCACTTCATCCACCGAATTCTCATTCATGCTTTAAGGCAAAATTCAAATGCCATCTTCCCTGTGAGGCCTTTCTTAATTCTCAGAAGCGAAATTAAGGTTTCATATCCCCAGCGCATACTTCTACTTTTCTATTATAGCACCTAATGCATTGCGTTAATTCATTTTTTGAACAAATATTTGTTGAGTGATAACCAGGTGCCATTCCTGTTCTAGGCCCTGTGGGATACATCAGTGATACACAGTCAGTTGCTTATTTGTGAGTCATTCTGTAATCCCCTAGCCTCCACCCAGTGAATTTGGGGGAGCATGATCCCTATTGTATTCGTTAGCCTAGCTAAGTAGCTCATCCAAAGTACTTAGCATGAGTTTTCCCAAAGAATATGTAATAGGTGAATCTGTAGCTATGCTTGTGGTTATTAGATCAATAAAAGCAGATGTACAAGAACCTTCTTCAAACTGTGGGTCAGGAAGCCACAAGGAGGCTGGCAACATCTTGGGCTGACTCTCACAGTCTATCCAATAGATCATCCCAGCCCTCAGCTCTATTCCCTTTCTTCATTACCAGTATCTGCCTAAGTCAAAAAGGGAGAAGTAGAGAAGAGAAAAGAAGACACACTTGTATTGTAGAAGTTAATAAAATTTTTAAATTGGAAAATTCAGTGAGCTGTTAGAGGCCTATGGAGATCTATGGAAACCCTAAGGAGACATCATGTACACACACCTGGGCCTCATGGCCATTCCATCCTCTTGGATCAGGCCCACGGACAAACCCCTGGAAGGGGCTGCAGCTCCAGACTTTTCTAAGAGGATATTAGCCAGGATTTATGTTTCTACTCAAGTCCCCTCTCACCTTGTAGCATTTGAAAAAGACTTCATAGGAGCCAGCCTGGGACCACAGGGGAATAACAGCAAAAGTGGAGAATGAACAAAGAGAGTGCGTTGACAAGCAACCAGCCCTCTCCTGGGAGGACGTATCCCCTCACACTCCTCTGCCATTTAAGGCAGAGCCAAGAAACAAAAGAAAAGAGAATGTATTAAGTGGCTGAAATGTTAAAATCACAGAGTCACATTATCAGCTTGTGGCATTGTCAGGGAGCGGACTGTTAAAGGTGGAGAAGTAGGCGCAGCATCCATCAGAACCACAGGACTGGGGCAGGTCACAGGTCAAAGGCCAGCTCTTTCTGAGGGCTGCGAGCCGTGGGGAGGGGCATGTATGCCTGCGTGCCTGTGTGTGCACCGTACATAATCATGCAGTCAGGGAGCACTGCTTCAGATTTGCTGTATTTCCAGGGTCCTTCTGTAGATGAATAACTAACTGCTGGTAACCAGTTAGAGAGAGCCAGGAAAGGGAGGATAAATGGATAAAACATTGCCAAGAGTGGCTTAAAGCAAAGCAAACCCAGAACCTCCAGAGCAGCTCATCTTGGCCCACAGAGAGATTTCTTAGACAAGCAGCCATCTAGTATGACATTTGAGAGCCATTCTGATTGGGAAGAGTCATGGGCATAAAGAGCTCTGTACCCATTGTTTCTGAAACCAGCACTGCTCAAAAGAAGCTTCTTGCTTGCCAAGCTCATCAAGTCAAGGATTATGTCTATGTTTCTCACCTGGCATAGCACCTAGCGCAGAGCCAGTGCTTCCTACAAGCTTGCTGAGTGAATGAATGAATGTATGAATGAGTGAATGAGATCAGAGGGAAAGATGTTTCAGTGGCAAAACATTAGGAGTGAGTAGAGAGTAAAGAAAGTGGAAGAAGGAGACCCAGAGGAGCTGGAACCACTGAGTCCACCTAAGTCAAAGAAATGGTCACCAATTATACTCTAATAAACAAATAAAAAAGAAATGGTATGTTACAGTCACTTGTTCATTTGCAAGACCCTGGGACATAAGACAGGTCTGTCCTCAGGGAACATGGGGCCCACAAGCAGAGAGACAACATGTACACAAGTTGTGGTGAACAAAAACAACAGTTACAGAAACAGTCCAGGTAAAGTGCCGGCCACAGGACCCAGTAAGGAATCGCAAAGGACAGAATGTGAATGTCAACAGGAAAATGCCCCCAACTGTGAGGGTGCTTTTATTTCCAACTCCGGTAGCAGGGCAGGTTGGCCTGATGGAGCTTGGCCACCCCAAAGGCCAGGAGAGGCCTTCTCCTCACACACAGCAGGAGGAGAGCTGGCATCATGGCTTTACTGTTTGCCTCTCCCTTCCCCTCCCTTTGCCCGCCCGCCCGCCCGCCCTGATAGTGGAGGGATTTTTCTTAATGTCTTTATATAGATGAGTTAATGTAAAGGCTTTCCAACATAAGCATGTTTTTCTGTCCCTTCTCTCTGACCTTGGCATTTTCTCTCTCCATTCCAGGCTCGGTGCTGTCCTGTGGCCAGGTTTGCCTCTCATTTGTCAATGTTATTATTGAATTTTCAAATGCCAGTAGTACACATAAATCAATGGCTTTCTTCTCCCTACTGGCATATCCCTGCCACATGTGGTCATTCATTTTTTTAATAAGTCCCCCTCTCCTTTCACCCATTTATAAAAATGCATCTTGTTCCCCCACCACCGTCCATCACTCGGTGAGCCCGGCTATTCGTTGCTCCTGAGTGCTTATTCATCAACGTTTTCAAAAGCAAAATCACTCTTCGCCTCCTGCTCTTATTGTGCCATCAATCTTGACCAGGGGATCAATAAACTTCGCTTTTGCAATTTTTCCGCCCCCTCCTGAGCTGACTCTCTCCAAAGTGCAGTCTTTTTATTTACATTTTTAACTGATCATCAGCAGAGGGGGGACGGCAGTGTCAGGGAGGCGAAGGGCTTTCATTTGCTCCCGAGGCAGCAATAACCATCCATGCATCGGTCATTTAACACGGTAACCCAGCGAAATTGATACTCGACTCTTCCCTGCCCGGGTCCACCCGCGTAAATCATAACCTGGGGAAACAAAAGCCTTGCTTGAGCGGTGTGTCTTGCAGGCAGGCAGGGTGTCAAGGAAATAGTGGAGTGACTCACCCACTCAAGCCCCATTGAAGGAGAGGCACACTGGTTACAGGAATTTTTTCACATTGTTTTGTATGTGTTAAGGGAAAATTAAAATGGAAGGGCCTAAAGGGTTCAGAAAAGGACAGCAGGCTTGGAAGGCTCATGGGCAGATGGATAAGACCAGACCAGCCAAGGGGCCTTGACTTGACTGGCCCATTCAGTCTCCTGTAGGCTTGTAGACACATCCACGTCCACGGGGCTGTTGCCTGCCCTGTTCACGTTGGCAGAGAGACACAGAGCAATGCTTGAACTGCAAAGCTGCATGGAGGCCAGAGAGCTGCTTAGGACATCAGAGGGCATTTTTCAGCCCACTCTAAAAAGACTTCCTTAAGGCTTAATTAAAACACAGATAACATAAAAATTAGACAACCCAACATTTGGTGAAGATTCAAGCATGTTGTCTATCTTTCTTTGGTTTTTTTCCATTACTATTTAAACTATCAAACTACTTTAGAGCCTCTAGGTCATATGGCTAGTTAACCTCATGCGGGAGCTTGCCGGGTACTCACTAATACCAGTAAATTGTTATCTGTGCCCTCCTTCACCACTAGTTTCTCAGCCTAATGAAAACTAGTATAGACAAAGGGAAGTTGGGGAAAAGAATTTTTACTTTTCGTACTGCTCTGCCTTAGGTGCTTTCCATACACTCATGCAAATCCTAAAAACAGCTTGCCAGATAAGTTTTGTGTCCATATTTCGAGGATGGATGGCTATACAGAGATTTAGCTACTTGCCCACGCTATAAAACTTGTATACAGATCTCTTGGACTCCAAACCCAGGCCTTTGCAATAACCAGCACTAACCTGAGTCCTCAGCAGTTGTCTAACTCATACCCAGGAGGACCTCAAAGGGGCTCTTTGGGGAACACCTGCATCTAATCACAAGGTTGGTGACAAATGTACAGGGTCTGAGAGGAGACCAGTTCCAGGGGTCTGCTGTCCAGGACCCAGTAGGGCTGCTAGGGAAGGCAATGTGTTAGATGACAGACGCTGAACCCCAAGTCAAGGTGGGTGGCCTTTGCTCTTGGGGAAGTCCCTTCCCTTTTCTGAGCTTCTGTTTCCTCAGCTCTAAATCTAAAGTGCTGGACTCAATAATGCCTGAGATCTCCTCTAGATAGAAAATTTCTATATTCCTTCAGTGTTTTCACTGGAATTTTCAGTGCAGGCCAGTAGCCTGGAACACACAGTGCTGTCCAGAGTGTAGCTCGGTTAGAAATGAAGTCCTAACTGTCCTCAACTCTGTGGGGACCAGAGGGGCATGGGATTAATGAAAGTTAGCAATGGGCACTTGGCAAATGCATGCTGACTTCTCTCTTTAATCTCCTCAGCTATAATAGGGGAGTAATAAATTAGATTAAGACAGACTTGGGTGCTTTAGATTTTTGGATTCCGAGTTTGGATTTCATGGAGAAATAAAATTTCAAAATAAAAATATGAAATAAAATCTGGTCCTAATAGAGTATTGTCAACTTTGTATTTGGCAAAATATGGGCATTGAAAAAATTACCATCAGCTGTCACCATTATATCACAAAGAAAGGACATTTTAACATCCCCAAATTTACAAAGAATGTAATTCATTATGGACAGACTTCAACCTACACACTACCCTTTGGAACCACAGAAACAGCTTGTGTATCCACCTATCAAACTAAAAAAAGGCGTACTGTCTTGAGGAGAGAGATGCTGTGCCGATGACCACACTGATAACCCCCATCTGTCAGCCCATACATATATAGTGCACAGCACGGTAATTGAATATATGCACAAGACACTGCGTAACTTTTTTTTATTGTTAAGTGCGTAACTCTCAAACTCTTGAAATACTGGGACCATGTGTTAGCTTGGGCTTTTCATCACCAAGTAAAATTAATCTTGTTATTTTGGTTGTGCCTCTCTGAAATTTGAGGGTGAGCTCATTTATGTGGCTCAGCTGAGACAGATGGTGAGAGTGGGCTGAGGTGGAAACAATATGTTTTTGGGGTCATGTCAGTTGAACCACCTCAGATCCAGAGTGCTGGGCATAGCCCCGGGGGGCAGCCTGCTTAGTCACTTCCTGGTACCCCTGAAGCACACAGCTGCAGAAAGTCCAGAAACAGATGTGGGGGAGCCAGAAGTCCTAAAGAAAATAGAGGTTCTGACCAGGAAATTCTAGAAACACTGCTGCCTACCCCTTGCTCATGAGAGTGACGTAACAATAAACAAGGCTTTCAATCAATTAATGTAGGCTCCAAAATGGCTGACCTTAGCGAGCACAGTGGAAGATGCTGGCTCATCAGCTACGTGCTGTTCTAAGTTAAGCCCAGGAAAGGCACTATACAAATATCTAACTTTGCCTGAATGCTATCCAAGCTGTCAATCTTAGGGCTGCTCCAGTCCTGGGCACCAGGCTTATGTAACTTCAACTGTTTTGCTAATAGGCTAGAAATAAACAATGAGTGACTGGTCATTTTTAAAAGCCAGCTCCCCTGCAAGGGGAAGAGAGAAGAAGCCAAGGCGCTGAGGGAGGAAGTGCCTGCCAAGATAATAAATACAAACCAAAATCGCCAACATTTTGTGGTTTGACACTTAATTGATTAACTAATTTGAGGCAACAAGATTTAGTGTTCCTGCAGATTAGTGTCGAAGGGGTAATTATAGCGAAAGCTCCCATCTCCGAAGAGCGTGGCAGCTGCAGCTCCACATGGGCCAAACCCGCATTAAAGCCCACACATTACAGCCCATAGATACAAAAGGCTTTTTGGAACACGTCCCTTTTCAGCTCTGCGTGCTGGGATTGCTCTGGAAAGGTCATTTGGTGCCTTATCAGCATAGACAAAATCCCCTGCCTATAATGTATGTGTTTATTCTCAAATTAAATATATTAATGTATTATTTGTTCTTAAAATGTCATGGAATAGATAGTGAGCTTAGCTCTCCTGGCAGACCTTTGAAGCTTAAAGAGTAATGTAATAATAGTACATTAATCCATAGGCCATTCCGTCATCTCCCTGTGGAGGCCCCAGACTCCGGTACCTGCTCTACACGGCTGGATTTGCTGCCCTCAATCGTAGGGGTCCTCGTAGGAGTCCGTGTCTTTAACAATGGGCAGCTTAATGGAGGGGGCTCTGCTGAAGCTAAGGAAAGGCACAGCCCCTCCATTATTTGAGTGGAATAAGCCTGCTATGGACTTGAAAACAGGCAACAATCTATATGCCCCAGGTTTAAAAAGAATTTCAGGGAAATAGGAGAGCGAGCCTAAAAGCAATGCAACTCTATTTTTCTGCTGACCCCCTTTGGCCAAGTTTTCATAGGAAATGGTGTTTCTGGGAATGTCTCAATGTGCAGTGTGATCCTAGTTTAGGGGTCTGAGGGTTGCCCCAAAAGTAGTAACTGCAACCATAGTCAATGAAAGTACGCACAATGCTTAGGTGGGGCCTTGAGGTGGTGGGTGCTGTCAGCAACTGCTCAGTGTTGGGAGATGGTGGGTAGAAAGGAAGATAGAAGAAAAGATCTTTAACCCTCATATCTGCTCAGCAAAAGAGAACCAATTCTGCTTATGTGTTATTGAAGTAATTTTACTTCCTTCCTCCGCACACTCTGCTCCTCTTAGTTCTGGATTTTGTGGCCCCAATTCTGTTAGACATTGGACTAGATTCCAGTTGTATCCCAGCTTCTGCCTAATCTTAGCCTGGTATCTCTTTTCATGTATCTGCCTCCAGCTTTGACCTTGAACCCCTGCCTCCAGCCCTGACCTTGAACCCCTTGCTTTATGAGTGCTCCAGGCTGAATGTTGGTCCACTCCCTTATTGTTTTAGGTTAGCTGTCAACCTTCTCCATACCAAGTAGTTACGTGTCTTAAGTAGGGTTCCCTGGAAACTGTCTCTGAGAAGTATGTATTTATTAGGAGGTGGTCTCTGGAGCCACCTCTATAAGGAAGCCAGGAAGACAGGATTAGACAGAGGGAAAATCAGATCCACAATTAAGGCCTCAGCCAAGTCTTGGAGTTTTGGATCTTAGATGGCCCTTGAGAGTTGTCCCAAACTGAGGCAAGGGGGCTAGGTCATTCTAGCCTTCCACTAGTCAATCATTGGCCACCCCCCTGAAGAAGGCACAACCTTGGACAAAGCAGTTCTCTGCTGCCCAGGGTAATTCTCAGTGATTGTGCAGCTGTGAGCTCTTAGCAGCAAATGTTCCCGGCTTCTATGGGATGAGTGCATTGGGTCAGAACAAGGGATCTGCCTGGGAGAAGCTTCACAGTATTCACTACACGTGGCAATACCCTTGGGTCTCTCTGACCACACTTTCCACCCTTTCCTGAGAAAGTAACCTGCTTCCTATTCTAACCAGCAGGTCCAGGTTTCTGCTGCCCTCTAGTGGCTACTTATCCAACTACCCCAACCAGAAAGGACCCATGTTGGTCCACACTGACTAATGGGTCAAGCAAGTTGGTGACACTAAGCTAGCTATTATTACAAGAAAGTTGGCACTAGCAAGATGCTGAAATGTCACTGGCACTGAATAGGGCCTTCTCTCCACTTTTTTCTTCTACTCTGTCTGCCATTAGGCCTTCACTTACTCAGTCTTGAAGGCTTTTGGGTCTTTAAGAGATTCCTGATTAAAATAAAATACCCTAGGGACTGTTGGCAACATCATCCGTTATTGAATAACTCTTCAGTAGTTTTCATTGAGAGCAATAGAATAGAATGTGAGATATGAGAGTAGAGAGGGATAAAATCTAGACATTCACCACTGCAGTACTGCCAAGAGCTGCCCACAGTTGACTGGATGACATTTCTTGCTTTGCAAACTATAGGGAATATAGTTCCCCAGATTGGAAAGAGCACAAGTTTTGAGTTACTGGATCTGGCTTCAAGTTCCAATTCTGTCATTTCCCAACTATATAGTATTGATTGAATTACTTATCTAAGGATCAGTTTCTGCAACTGCAAAATGTGACAATACCTACCCAACAAGTTGTTTGCAAGAGATTAAATTACGTGCACATTCGCAAAGCACTTTGCAAAGCATTGTGTCACTCAGGAGCTAGTGCCTATCAGAGACTAGTTTTAAGACATTTTTCTGATGAACACACAGGGTTCCGAACCTATTGAGTACTATAGATTCCAACCCATCACTCTAACTATTGTCTGGATTCACGTAAGATCCTCCAGTGAGGAAAATGATTTTTTTGACAGCAGTGACTAAAATACATGAAGAACAGGCAGGTATAAAGATAATTGAAGAGGCAGGTATGAAGATAATTGAGTAGAAAGATACAAACTTTACAATGAACTTGCTATGCCCTTAGCTGTTCACAAAGTTACTTCCTGATGTAGAGGTGGCAAGACCAGGAGAGTGTCAGCCCGACCTGGGACTGGTGCACTAACCGTCAGTAAGGCCCACTCTCCTTGGCTTGTGCTTCCTGACTGAAAGGAAAACTGCATTTCTTTGTTCTGTTTTTTGTTTTGTTTTAATGTAAAAGAGGTATGCACAACAGAACTTAGTTGTCAGACTGTCAAAACATATTGAGAGAATGTTTTCAATCAATAATGGATTTCAAACAGGTGAAGTCAGTGACAAAGTTAGGTCCTACGGATTGTATATCTGGAAGTAGAGTCATTGTTGAGAGTTTACAAGGATGAACCAAAGCCACATTATACCTCTATAACAGGGATAAGATAGCAAGGAAATAACATATCCCCTCACACATAATCTTTGAAAGAAATTTTGTTAATTTTTAAATTAACTCTCAAGTATACATATGTGTAAGAATATATGTCCCTACACATATACTCCTATGTATATAATATACTACCTCACATAGAACACATATGCACTGAACACCTAACTGACTGAAACAAATATTAGGAGTGCAGGCAAGAATCAAGAGGCAAGTAGAAAAATACCTCTGAAACACTAAAATATAATACATAACACAAAATCAAGCTTCAAATGTGATTGCATGGTGCCTTACTCAGAATAGACATTAGAAAGTTAGAAGGGAAATAAAATTAGAAGCAACAAGAAAGAAACAAGAAACTGAAAAATAATGTGCATGTATGAAATAATTATGGAAACTCAAAAGACAAGAGAAGCCATTTAGTGTAGGGAGAAATAGCTTCAAGAGATCCTTGAAAGCGTCGTTGCATTGTCACTCAGTAAAACAACTGTCCTATTAATAATTTTAAGACAATATGGAAATCTTTAAATACATTTAGTGCAGAGTACTTTGTTTAGGCAGAAATGAAAGTGGGTAATTTAATTTGAAATTATATTCATTGAGAATGTTTTGTTTTGTTATTTAAATTTGTGTATAGAAGAGAAAAACTTCAGTTGTCAAGAAATCTACATGTACAGAAATACCTCCTTTTCCAAAGCTAGCTAGG
>NW_017731734.1:952832-954460 GCF_001890085.2 Hipposideros armiger
AATATTTGTTTTAAGTTTGGGTGGCCAGTGGTGTCATGTCTGTATATGGATGACTCATTTAGTATTTGAATCTTAGTTTAAATAAATGATACAATAATTATAAGAAACAAAACCTGTGTTTCCCAGGAGAAGCACATCCCTGGGCATCTGCACTGGCCAGGGTGAGGGTCCCCAAAGCCCTCAGCATTCCTGGAGAATCAGGGCAGGTGGGCAGAGCGCCAAGCCCCACCCCCACAGGCAGGACGCCAGGGCAAAACACCATACCTCACTGAGCCATGTTCTGATGAGGAAATCGTTAGTGGAAAAAGCTCCCAACGGGAACCCCTTCTGTTTCGCTGATCTTGTAAATCGTCTGAATTCAACGTGTCACAGGCATGTCTTACAATACACAAGATAATGCCCAGATTTTGTAGTGCAAAAGCGTATTAACCTTTGTGGACTCTAGCAAGGTTCCCACAAAGAATGTCTGGTAAAAACTGCAGGGCTCATGGTAATTGCTTGCCATGTGGGTAAATGATCCAGAGCTGTGCGAAGATAAGGAGAAACTGCTGAAGGCAAATCACCTGGGTTTTATTATGCTTGCCCTAAAAAATAATTAGCATGGCCTATGAAATCATACTGTGAGGAGTGTGTGGTGCTTTTTCTTTCTTTCTTTTTTTTTCCAGAAGGAAACTGTAACCTACCTAGCTTTTCTCCTTACAAGGAGATTTGAAGTATGTGTGTGTGTGTGTGTGTGTGTGTGTGTGTGTGTGTGTGTGTGTGTGTATGTTTCTCTGACAGTCCAAGACAAATGAAAATGCTGATGTTAAAATAAATACTGTGTCCAGAGCAACAAGGAGGAGTTGGTGTAAATATCCTGCACTGACAGCTATTCCCCCCACCCTGTTCACACCAGGGCACGGCCATCCATCACCACGTGTGGGCTCCAGGCTGAGGACACTTGCCCCCAATCCACTACCACTGGCTAGCAGGCAGACAACCACACCCAATCTCACAGGAACAACAAAGTAACTCTCAAGGCCCCAGCTTCCTGCTGACCAGAGTGGAGTCACCAAACTCCTGCTGAAGGCCTGAGGGTCCCAAGGGGAGCTGTCACTTCCCGCCTCAGTCCCCTTGTGCTGGCCAAGGCCAAGAAGCAACGGGAGGGCTCAGCATCTGGCCCAGTTCTTTTTGGGAGTAGGCACTAGACAGTTAGAAAATATTTTCAATCAGTTTTTTTTTCCCATCCAGAATCTGCCTATTCTAGAGCACACATGTAATTTTATTAACTAAGTAGAAATAACATTTCTTAAAGATTCCACCCTCACACAATTGTTTTTATTTTAAGCACACAAATAGATCATCAAGTAGGTCAGCAGGTTTTGGATCATAACTGCGAGGAGTAAAAGTCACGCTTTGATTGTTTATTCCCTAAAACTCCTGGACATGCAAATCTCCGGTGGAGACCATGGCTAAGTAGCACAGAAAGCGTCCTGTTCTGGTGTTTTTGCAGAGAAGGGAGGCAGCTGAGCTTCTGTTCTAGCTCAACAAGAGTGTGAGGCAGGAGAGGTCGGTTTGTGTTCCCCAGGGTGGCCCCAGGCCGGCTCTGGGCAAAGAGCACAGCATTCAGAACAGAGCCCAGAGCTGGA
>NW_017731734.1:960700-964627 GCF_001890085.2 Hipposideros armiger
TGTGTGAGAGAGAGAGAGAGAGAGAGAGAGAGAGAGAGAGAGAGAGAGAGAAAACTGTAAAATTTTACCGAAGAAATGAAGAAATATCTTTTAGATAGAACTTAGGAGCATATTTAGTAGAGAAATGAATGAAAAACTAAATGCTGATATTCACCTGCACCAAGGTCCACTCTATCACCATCAAGGTTCTTCCTAGACTTCCCAAATATAAGCAGTCACAGGGTAGAGCAGACACAGGAAATGACATTATTCGTCAAGAGACAAGAAGTCTTTTTCATTGAATTCACAGACATAGTGGAGTCAGGCTCCTCGGGTTTGCCTTCCTAGCTATCTTCTAGATTTCAATTTTCCTTTACAGCCAATGAGAAGCTATGTGGGCACATGTCAAGTACTGTGGAGACAGTGGTGAAAGGCACTATTTTAATAGATTATTTCCTTCCTGACACAGACAGTATGCGAACCACAGGACACAGTAGAGTTTTCATCTCCATAGCAGTAACCAAACCTGATCGTCATGAAAGGGTCTGGAGGGTGCCCACCTTTCCCTGCCACACCTCCACAGCTATAGGGAATCCAGGGGCCTGAACTATAATAAATTCCACAAAGAAGGCCAACTGGAAAGTGGGGCTTATTAAAAAATAGAGAACAGGGCAGCATTGGAGGGGAAAAAATGATAATGTTTTCTTTTTCCTTTAGCTAGCCCTTCTGAACCTGGACTCTGCATAATAATAGAGACTCCAGGGCAATCTAAACCTGGATCTATCATCCAAGTCACCTTGCCAGCCAAGCTTGAAAAAAAAAAAAAAACACTCCCCAGGAACAGCCAAGCAGCTCTGCAGTTGGCCCTGTGCAAGTGATGGCAGAGGGTGGGAGAGAAGTCCTTCCCTCCATAACCCTTGTTCATGGAACCATAAAGGTCACAGAGAAAACAGGCTGAGATCCTTTCTTCCTATTCCTGTAATGGTATTAGCAACGACTCTTTCTTACTCAATCGCACTCCCAAAGGATTTTCAATAAACTTTTTATGTGCCATAACTGTTACATTAAATAAAGCTGAAAGTATTGAGTAAACCGACTGTAAATCACTTTAGATGCCTTGGAATTACATTAAGTGTGAGAATTATGGATCTATTGCTGCTTGCAGAAACAGAGAAATGACAGAGCCAGGGATTTTTATGCTGCCAGCCTTTTGAAGATTTTTTTAATTATTTCTTTATGCTCCATGACAGCCATCTCTTGTAAATGACTTGTTCAGGGGCAAACGCAGGGTATGGAGGAGAAGGGAACAGCCAGGGTGCGGGTGGAAGGCAAAAGGCGTCTTGATGGGAGGGACGCAGAGACATCCCTGCCTCTTCTCTCCCTTTCAGGCTTAAACATTTGTTTTTCTTTTTCTTTCTTTCTTTTTTTTTTTAATTTGTTTTTATTTTTTTATTTTTCAGGTTTGTACATTTGTAATTAAATCAAGATGGACGTGATCCAAACAGAGTTTGCAGGGTGCGTGGTCCTGAACATGTTCTTTTCCTGGACTTCCAAGACCTTTTCCATTCAAGTCTCACCAGCTGTTATTTTTGTGAAGTCAAAACCCCTGCGTTTATGGCCTTCATGTTCAGCTGTCTTCCCAAGGCCTCCGAGGGTCAGTTCTGTGTTTTAAAAGGGATTGTCAGACTGCTGAACATGGAGGAAGTTTGGAGAGCTTGTTGATAAAAACGGAAACCTCTCAGACTGATGTTCCCCAGCACCCCCTTTGATGTCAAAGCAGGTTTGGTTTTGTTTGGGAAAAAATTTAAGGCTGCTTTCCAACTGGCCCGAGTGGTTTCTCTCAATGACCAGTTCCAGCAACAAAATTATAATCAGGGGCTTGTGACATCAAGGACTAAATGCAGTAGTCATCAAAATGATGTCGAGAACTTAGAGGCAACTTCCTTTCAGGAAGAGCAGAGGCTAAAAGAAGGCATGATACCTCCAGGCCAGAAATGGGTGTGGCTGATGAATAATTCATACAAATTCATAGAAAGGTTAGAGAAGGGGTACGGAGAGAAGAATTCTGATTCTAACAGTGAGAAAGAAGCCCTAGAAGCAGGAGGATACCAGAACATGATGCTAACCTGCAACCAATTTATCTCACCTGGGTTGCTCAAGGCTATGTTAATATGTTGTGATCTGTTATAAAAAAAAATTAACAGACAAAAATCTCTGTTTCAGCCATTCCATGGATATGTACTTATTAGGGACCAGGATGTTACTCACATGATCTGAGTTCATAATCTGGTGGGGGAGACAAGACGGCCCCATGTTAAATAACAGAAAACAGCCTGAGAGGCTATATCTCTAAGTGAGGATTGGGTAATATAAATAATAATTGCCATAGGAATTTGGAGAGGAGATCAAAGGGAGCTCAAGTATTGGTGGACCCGAGTCTGTGCTCAAAGCATGGACTGCACTGCAGCTTATGGGAAGGGGCGTTCTGAGGGAAAGGAGAGCAGTAGGGGGTGAATGACTACAGGATGCTGTGAGATACAGAGAAGGGAGGGAGTGAAGGGAACCAGTGGGACCAACAAGGTGCAGTGGGTTGGGGTTGGGGGGCGCTTTGAACACCAGGCAGATCCTGTCAACTCAAGGGGATAGGGTTTCCTACAGCATAAACAACCAGGAAATAAATGTTTGCATGAACATCTATGGACAGTCTTGTCCCACTGGCCATGTTACCAGTTACACCAGCTTTAGCCAGGAGTTGCATCTGAGCCAATTGGAGGCTAAGGGCAAAACAGAAATGGCTCACTGGGGGAAAGCTGTGAGAGGGAAGGCAGTGCTGGAGGCAGTGGAGCAAGAAGAGTAGAAGAAAGGGCACCTTTGCCCCGCTTCCTGCAGGGTTGATCTGCAGCCCTGACTCCACTGGGAGGCTATGCAGTGCCACCTCAACTAGGTCATGAAGATTCATGTGCCTGGAAGCACACTGGTCTGGGAATCCCAAGACCTGGGTTTTGACTTTGACTTGGACGCTGATTGATTATATGATATTGAGCAAATTATTTCACCTCTCCTGACCTCAGGCGCTCTTCTAGGGGCTGGATGATCTGAAAAGTCATTTCCAACTCTGAATCCTCCCAGATAGCTATGGCCACTCTGCCTTGTTTGTCCCTAAATAATAGTCCAGAGAGAGGACAGCAGAGCCCTCTTCTGTGGCTGTGTCAACAAAGGCCACATTGAGATCTGCTAGCAAAACCCATGTATACTGAATCAGAGAAGGTGCCTCTTCATTGAGGTTCTCCCGCATTGACCAGCTGGGTATTTCAGCTGGTTAATCTCCCTGAGTCTCGATTTTCACTTCTGTAAAATGATGAAGCAGACAATGAATGAAAGTGCCAAAAACCATAAGGGATAGTGATCTCTGGGGGTGTGCCCTCATTTGTTACATCCAGTTTATTCTTTTCCAATGGTAGTGAGGGGTTAGGCTCACAGATTGCACTTACCCTATAATTTAATCTGAGGAGCCAGAAAGCCACTTCCCTGGTTCTCTTGGACTATCCCTAGACAGCGCTCTCAAAACAGCGTAAGTGTGACCTATAAGGTAACAGTTACAGAGGCTTTAACAGAAAGTGTGGATACGTGTGTCAACATTTCAGTGAACAAATACATGAATAAATAAATAAGAGCAAATAATGATGGATCCTTAAACAGGGTAGATGCTGAATAAGATACCCAACACCATCACATACCCAGCACCTGTGCTCACTATATAGGTACAGAGACAAAAATATGTGAAAATTCAACAGATACTTATTGGAGCCTACTCTGGGCCAGGCACTGAGTCAGCTCTGGGGACAAAAGGGTGAATGAAACAGGCAGAGTACCTGCCCCATGGGTTTACATCCTAGCAGGAGTGTTGGCCACAGAATCAATGTAAAACATAAATGCAAGCATTTCAGA
>NW_017731734.1:967082-971198 GCF_001890085.2 Hipposideros armiger
CAGATAAGTTGAAGTTCAGAGCAGTTAACTGACTCACCAGAGATCAGCCAGCAAGATGGTAAAGGAGAGTCTGGAAGCCAAGACTCTGGTTCCCACACCTCTTGTTCAGCTCACTACGCACAGTGCTTTGTTCTCGCTCAAAAACCACATGATCCTTAGAGGCCTTAGATGATAACAGTTTGGCCACCCTGTCCTTTGGATCAGTGCAAAGCAGCCCCCCAGGTCTCTTCAGTTCCAGTCCCCAGAGCAGGGAGGTGGCGAGGGCAGCTCAGCACTCAACCCTCTTACAGGCTGTCCCCTCCTGCTTGGCCTGAGCGCTGGAGTTTGCCTTTATGGCTTCAAGTCTCCCCTGCATTACCCAGTGAGTGCCTGTCTTCATGGCCGCGCTGATAATTTATTTAGTTTTGCTAAGTGTTTTTCCTTACTGAGAAGGGAAAAGGGGGAGGGATGTAAAGGAAGATGGGTCGCTGTCTTTGAAAAGCCGACTCATAAATGTTCAGGTACGTTCCTTTTTCTGTCGGCTAAGCAGCTTTCCCAGCCAAAAAAATAATCACACTGCAAGCATCTCCCAGGTCTTGAGAGAGCAGACGTATTTTATCTCTCCTTGGTGACGGCTCTGAGCAGCTAATGCTTTTGCATTTTAAGCTTGAATAGATTTTTATCCGAGGCAGCTATAGTTGGTTGCTCCTCCTGTAAAGGTCTTTGTAGCTCTGGAAAACAAAAGAAGCCTCCTTCAAGCAAGGTGAAGGCTTCTTCTGTCTCAGGTACTTCACTGGGCATGGAAGATACTCTTGTTTGGCTCCCCAGAAGCCACTCTCAACAATCTGCTCCTTTGCCTTCTCCCAGCTGCCCCTGCAGACAGGGGTGACCCCATATCCCAGTACTAACTGGTAAAACTGGGAGAGATGTCTGTTAGGGAATTGTAGAAAAGGCAGACTTTCCTAATAAATAGAACCTTATGAGGAGGAAGCCAACTGCCTGATCCACACTAACTGTTTTGTATATAGTTAAGAAGCTTGGCACCACAGCAGCCATCTTGCAACCATGAGGCAATAAACACAGAAACAAAAAGCCATGTTCTCAGGATGGCAGAGTAGAAAGTAAGAGCATGGATTTTCTTTTTTTGATGACAAACAAACTGCTGAATTAACTATGAGGTGTCTGTCTTTGGAACTTCCCTGTTAAGTAAACAGTAAATGTTTTTGTGTCATAAACCCTCTGTTAAATGAGATTCATGTTACTTGAAGCCTAAAGCATTCCTAATTAATATACTAGAGCACAGGACTGATACTGTTGTCAGGGAGAATTCACCTCAATAAAAAATAAAAAAATAAAAAAATTCCTTGGTACTGATTGCTTTCATGATAAATGTAGTGCCGGTAAGTGCCTGAAAGTGAAGCAGAGCTCATCTTCTCTGTCCCATTTTGTGAAGGCATCTGTAAAACTCTTATATGGAATTGTTCTTTGGGATGACACCATCAGCTTCCCTTGATGGATATTATGAGGAAATTCCCTATGACCTTCATCACCACATCCATTGTAAGGCTGTTGCTGAGGATGTTATATCACCATGTTTTCTGTATGAGGATTCCAGTATAATTCTGTTTCTGGTTTTAGTAATAGGACCAGTCACTCCTTTACCAGGCGGGAGAATGTGCTTTTACTGGACCTTGAGTCATCAGGTTACCTTCACCACTCTCCTGTTGGGCTATAGCTGAAACCCTGGAAGGGAAAACATCTAAATTATTTTCCCAGGAGGCACCTTTTGCTGAATATAGGTGACACCTTTTCCTTGAGGCTGAACTGAGAATCTTCAACTCCATTTATTCCAGAGGTGGCTGTGAGGGAACGGCTTCAGTGGTGGTGATTTGAATTAAAGTGGCACCATGCCAACAAGATACTGTTGGGATACTGACTGCCCAAGTCAGGGGAGCAGGCAGGGAAAAGCTGCTCAATGGTAGAACCCATAGAGATCCTCACTGTGCTCCGGTGACATCTGGGTGGTGAAAAGCTGATCAGATTCTGGACAAACGGATACCAGGACACCTTTATGCTGAGATGAGGTCTAGTAGCCTCGCTTGCTGGGTCTGGCTCCAAAGAAATTGCTTACCTGTGACTCATTTGAAAAACAGTCATGCTTTATTTGTCACCAGTATTTCCTCTGTGATTTGCATTAGGTTCACCATAGGGCACAGGAAGAATTGGAGACTGTCTGTGCTTTAGAACTGTAAGAGCCCATTCATATGACAGATAGGAAAACTGAACCCAAAATAGAGAAGTAACTAAAGAGCCTGCAGGTGGCACTGAGCCCATGTCTCTGACTCCTAGTCCAGTATGTTTCCACTAGGAGCCGAGACTGAAGAGTCTCACTTGAAATGAGTTAATGAAGCGGGAATACCCTGCGTCCTGTTTCCACTCACTTCTCCATGCCAGAGGTTTCAGACAGTGAAGGGCACTTCCCTTCTATGGAGTGAAAGGCCTTCCTCTTCCATGCTCCCTAGAGTCCTGGTTTCCGGCAATCCTGACTCCGCTAATCTCAAACACACGTTTACTCTATTACTGTTGTTTTGTCCCATCGCTTTCTCAATGTATTATGTAAAAGGTCATGGAGATTGATAAAAATCGCAAGATATTATATCTACGAGATTAAGACAGAGAGATGGTTTTTGCAGATACGACAAGGACTCTGTGCTCTCAGAACAAATAAATGTTGCTGCAAGCAGCTTACACAGAGACAATTTTGTGTGTGTGTGTGTGTGTGTGTGTGTGTAATCCGTAATCCTCATGGTAATCACTATAATAAGAGCAATATGTTTCCCTATATCTTCTTTATTAACATTAATATAAGGAACACTGAATACGTAATCTGAATCAGACTTTGGCACCTTCATTAGAGGTCTGGGCCCTGTGGCCTCTTTCCTGCAATATACAACATCTCTTTCTCCCAAATCTATTGCAAGTAATGGTTCCAACACTCTCCCAGCTACACATGCCATAAGACTGGGAGTCATTTTATGTCTCTCCTTTTCTTCGTTTCTTCCACCACACTATCAATTCTACCTCCTAAGTCTTTCTTAAATGCCATCCTTTCTCTGCATTCCTGTACTGCCAGCCTATTTCAGGTGTTCATCAACTCCCAACCTGAGCCATTAGCGGTGTATCCTACTGGTTTCCCTGATTCGGGTGTGTCCCCCTTTCTTTCTCATATAATGACTCTATTTGAAAAGCACTTAGTGGTTTCATATCAACTGTGAAACCAGTGATTCCCAAATTTGTCCACTAAGATGCACCAAATGCAGAGAAGAACGTTGCCCCAGACAGAGGTGCATGCCATTTTGAGAGGTGTGACATGGATTTTAGATTGATATTTTAAAATGGTACTCAAAGTCTGCTTTTCTTTCCAGACAGCATTGGTTTGAATCTGGCATAAAGTGTGAACATGAAGACACCATATTACATATTTCTCTGGGAGGAGTTTTAGGATTAACACCATGACAAGTATAATAAGTAAATGTTTTTGAGTGAATAAATGAAAGAGAGATAATCCTACAACATCTTGAGGGTAAGAAGTCCTATAACTTCATGTTAATGAATGAATAATGAAGGTACAGTAAGATGGATATATTATATATACCCTGTTTTCCCTGAAAATAAAATCTAGCCAGAAAATAAGCCCTTACATGATTTTAGGTGCCAAAATATGACACCTTGGCATACCGAATATTTTAAACTGAAGGAGTTCATGGAAAATGCACCCTTCTCCCTGAAACAGGTCATATAACCCCCATGTGAGGAGTGCATGCCCTCCATATCCTGGAGGAATCATGCTATGGCTTATTCTCTAGCTAGGTCTTATTTTCGGGGAAACATGGTAGCTGCTGGAAGTATATGTTCAAAAGTATATATTTTTGAAAAGCATTTGGTAATATCTATTAAAGACCTCAAAATATTTATAACTTATTCTTGGTATAAATATTTTTAAGAAAGTCTTCAAGGAAATCAGATAAAAGTACAGTGATATATGTGCAAAGATATTCGTCATAGCATTATTTATATTAACAAAGTATGATTTATATTGATTTAGCTACTTAAATTCCCCAAATAAGGAACTGTTCA
>NW_017731734.1:972818-978199 GCF_001890085.2 Hipposideros armiger
TTTTTTTCTTGAAATATTTGCTTCGTTGAGTGATAGAATAATTTCCTTTTAAATTATGCTTGATCATAGTTTTCCTTATGTACAAAAAGCATAAAGGTTTATTATAAGGAGTAGTATAAAGAAAACAGAGGAAACAGTGTCAGGGCAACATTCCTACATAGAAAAATAAATATAAGTTCTAAAACAAGTAAAAAGAATTAGGGAGGACTAGACCCAGGGTTAGAGCCTCCCTGGGTTCAATAGCAGGGACCCGTGGATTTGGGGAAGAAAGGAACAAGATGACATGAAAGCACCAATAAAACTCCAGGAAGGCTTGGGGAGGTTTGCGTGTGTTATGGACTGAATAACTCATCTCCCATTCCAATCTCTTTCTTGGGTCCTCCTCAAACTGCCAAGGCTCAAAAGCTGAAAAAAAAAATACACATTTCCCAAACTCCTTTGCATTTAGGGATCTAGATGTGGCTTAGGTGCTGACACAGTAAGTGCACTCTCATATGACAAGAAAAAAGAGATAGGGCAAGAGAACACGATGTGATTTTAGAGTCAGACACAGAATTTGGATTGTGTGGTGAGCTTAGCACAGGAGACCACCAGGCTTTCAGAGGCAGCTGTGAGTTGGATCAGTACCAAACCCAGGGCAGTCTACTATCCATGTTTGTTCACTGATCCCCATTATTCTCAATTATTATAAGCAAAATTTCCCCTAAATCTCAGGTTATTGATGAATGGGCCCCATTTGGCTTTCAATAGTCACTATCATTTTGTATAATAATTAGTTGTAGGAAGAGAGTTTCACAAAGTTTTGAGCCCAGTCCTCAAGCCTGATCTCTGACTCTCAGGCCCAAGACATTATAAAACATCTACTGGAATAATCAGTACAGACATGGGATGGAAGAGGGGAAAGACTTGTGTTGCTGGCAATTTGAAGAACAAACTTTAGGAAGCTGTGTCTTCTGACCTAGGAGTTCAAGAGTGGAAGAAAAGGATATAACAGAATAGGAGAGCCAATTAGTATAGTTGGGGAAAGTACTGAAAAACATCAAACGTATATCCATAAGCCATAAAATAAGGTTCTCAGGGTGTTAATTAGCTATGTTTCTGATAGTGGGCATTATTTTTTTAAATGTTTAAACTGGATTAAACAAAACAAAACAGATTTCCAATACTTTAGATCTCCAGTAAATTGTGTGTACTGAAAATAATCAAGAGGTGAATGGCACAGTATTTTCCACAATTATTTGGCCAGGAGAGCCTTTTATCTCAGATCATCTCTTGGGGATAATAGACCAGGTAGGAGCCCATGCTGCCCAGGCAGTGCCGCGCTCCCAGTAGATGAGTAAGAAAAATCTAGAGATTTTGCCCTGGTCATACCAGCAACCCAAAAATGATAAAGATCTCAGGTTTAACTGTCGGAAAATACAAGCCAAGAAAACCTGGTACACACTTAACCAATTTCTGATGAATCACATTACAGTATGATCCCCACACTGATTAGGTCTGTACAAATTCAGAACATGAACTGCTTTGAGCAGTCTGTATACTGCATCTCTTTCAAGTAACTAGCTGCTACTTTAGTGAGGTAAACTAGTCACAATAATCTCAGCTAATTAGTCACTAAACTAATTACTTTGTGCATTTCAAAAAATTCTGCTTATTTTTCTATCTTTTGTAAGAGAGAAAAAAAAAACAGAGCCCAGTTACAGAGCATTACTGCAGCTATTATAATAGAAGGGAAAATGACTTGGAACTATTATGAGATGATGTTACAATTTGTAAGCTATGAATTTTCATTATCAAATAAAAAAATTGGTCATTTTGAACACACAGAGTTTGTCAACTCTTGAGTTACAGCTCCTGTCCTGTTGCAGCTTGTACCTTCTACAAGTGCCAGATTTTCATATCCTGGGGTCAAATCTTATATGTATAATTTGTTATATGAACTCTGTATTTTGTCTGGTTGTCTTATATGGAAAACTCACTACTATGTCCTCTCAGTAGGGTCTATAGATTAAAACAAACAGATGCAACTACTTCCTCCTAAGAAGGGGGCCCATGATGAAATGGAGAATTTCAATTTCTTTCTGGGTTTTCCTCACATGAGGAAATGAGAGGTATACAGAAATGGTTTGTTAATATTCATCAAAGACCTGGGAACCATGAGCCCCATTCCACAATGTCTAGGAGATTTATAGAACTAGAAGTTCTTCTCTGTTCAAATTTTCTGGAAGCCTCTGTTCTGGGCAATCAGGAGAGAAAGAAATGCAAATTCTGCATATTCCAAATAGCTATACCCCTTGGATTGTTCAATTATGTGGGTGCTGTCTGGTAAATTGCACCCAGCTGGCACTCCCCTTTCTTAAGACTGATTGGAGCTAGAAAATTTTAAACTGAACTTTTAGGAAAATGATTAGTCAACAACACTCCACTGAAAGAGACTCAGTTAAATCTAACAGGTGTATCTATGTGCTCAAGTCTCTCCCAGACACTTTAGGAATAGCCACAGAGGCTGGGGGAGGTGAGGGGAGAGAGGGACAATGACCTGGTCTTGCAGCACTTTCAATATAGCTGAGAAACAGGACTTAGCAGAAGGAATCGTGGGAGCTTGACCCAGGCTGTGGACAAGAAAATGCTCAAGTGTGTGGAGCAGACCAATTCCAAGTGGTAAAGGAGGAGGGATCTATGTGCACAAGGTATGAGGGGGTTTCTGGAGGGCAGAGCTTGGCGGAAATGAGGAGCATGGCATTCCACAGCGAGAGCTCATGAACAGGCAAGGAAGAGTGTGAGGTAATCTAACTCTACCATTGGCTTTCTCTGGAACAATATTGGTAAAGCCCATTGTATGCACAAAGGCCACTAAATGCCCTGACAACCCTCAAGTGCACAGTGCAAGCTATATTTGCAAGGCTGACATGAAGGATGGTATTCTCCAGGTACCTAAGGACACACGGCCAATGGCCTTGTGTATATATCAATGGAATGAGATGTCAGTCAGTTCAGTAGTCTCTGCTTTTTCTGACTCCTATAGCCCCATTTTACCTACCCTTAGGGAAGGGATTCCCAGGGAACAGGCAGAACTGCCTCTTCAGATGGAAAGACGGGACTTCCTGGATTAACAGGCAAAAACTATCTTGAGAACCTCCCTTCCATCTGATAATACGCCAAAGATAGAGGAACCCCCTCCACTCATGATGGGTCAGCCAGCATCTGCATAGATGGCAATTACCATGTTTGGTAATTGAGCTTGTGACTGAGTGAATGACCCAGTGAACAAACAAATGAATGCAAAACGGCTGCCTCCGCCCCTGAGAGTGAGGGACTTTGTAGAACTCTGCCTCACCACAGCAACCGGACATGTGGGCTAGAATTTGCTCAGAGAGATTCGCTTTCATTGCATGTGATTTTATCACACCTTGCCCTCATTCTTCCCTCACACAAATTCTCCTTTTTTTTTTTTAAGATTTTTTATTGGGGAATTGGGGGAAGGGGAACAGACAAGTTGCTGTCGTTTTGTTCTTCAGTCTAGTTGTGCAGGACGTTGCTTCACTGGCCCAAGTTGGCACCATCATTGCGCTCTTCCCGGGCGAGACAGACCAGTCAACGACTTCTGGACGGCCACTCACTGCGGCTGCTGGCCGCTCACGCTGGCTGCTGGCCACACACGGTAGCCCATGGCAACCCACGGCCACAGGGGCTGCAGCCCACGCCGTCACCGGCGACTCATGGCAGCCCAGCTCCAGGTTGAGCTGTTGTTCAGCATCTTAGCTGTGGAGGGCAGTGTCACTGGCCCTCATATGTGGGATCCGAACNTCAGCTCTCAGTGCTCTGAGGTACCATTCCACGTTGGTCACTTAGGAGTGACAGTCTACTTACATCCAGGACCAAGAACGGCTACCTGTTCACTCTGAGACAGCTTAATATATACCTCATCTGTTTGTTTGCTCTTTTGTGATTTGCCTATTTGTGGGAAAAAGACATTTCTATCCAGGTTTTCTTGAATTCAGATCTGAGAGGGTTCACACTAAGCAATCAATAAGTCAACATTTTTTGATGCCTCTACCAAGCATTATCTTAGTCACTTGGGAAACCCTTCAAGAAAGGATACATATCTGGCCTCCAGGAGTTAAAACACTGTGGGAAGCCAAACTACGCTAGAATCCTTGGTGACACAAAGTATGGTGACTCAACACTCAGCTTTTGGAATGAAAATGCCCAGATATGAATCCCAGTTTTATCAGTGTCAGCTGTATAACCTTGGACATTTGGCTGACATTCTCTAAACCTCAGTCTGTCCATTGGTCATATGAGGTAAAAACAGCACTGACCTGATAGGGCCATGGGTACAACTAAGAGAAATAATGTGCTTGAGGAAGGTATGCACAGGTGTTCATTTTGTCTTTGATCCTATCTGATCTCCCTAATTTCAAATAAATATGTTTGATAAGGTACCTGAAACATGTCCCCCTTTTGGTGTCCAGTTCTTATCATTGGTTTAAGTCTTATATAAAGGAAGTAATGTTTATTGAGTGGCTGCTTTTTACCACGCACTATGCTAAAATTTTACAACTATTGTACAGGTAGACCATGTTACACTGTACTTGTGTAATTACAACTGCTCATATCATAGCGACTCAAAAATCTCAGTGGCTTAACAAACATTTAAATTTATTTTGGATTCACATTACACTTCAATCAAGAGTTCAGTGGAAAGTCTTCCACGTTGTCATCTAGGGATCTACTGCCTTCCACTTAATAGTTCTGCCATCTTACAGTGCCTCCCCAAAGTCCTCAGCTGGGGCCTCTGCATTCAGTCTGCCAACAACTGAGGAAATAAAGGAGGAGGGACAGTGATGCTTTACCCCCTGGCCTGAAGGAAGGGTTGTACATTTTCATGCATATTCTATTGGTCAAAACCCAGTTACGTGGGCCTTTCCTGCCCTGAGGACAGGCTGGAAACTGCCGTCTTCCTGTGAGCCCAAGAAGAAGAAAAGCATTAGTGCCATTCTGGCCAGCTTCTGCCACGCCCCTCTACCCACTAAACGGCACTCTCTGTTCCAGATATCATGAGCCAGCTTTGGTTTCAACGTAGTTGTATGTTTTCTTAAATCTACAGTGAAATTTTTTTTCTTGAAATATTTGCTTCGTTGAGTGATAGAATAATTTCCTTTTAAATTATGCTTGATCATAGTTTTCCTTATGTACAAAAAGCATAAAGGTTTATTATAAGGAGTAGTATAAAGAAAACAGAGGAAACCGTGTCAGGGCAACATTCCTACATAGAAAAATAAATATAAGTTCTAAAACAAGTAAAAAGAATTAGGGAGGACTAGACCCAGGGTTAGAGCCTCCCTGGGTTCAATAGCAGGGACCCGTGGATTTGGGGA
>NW_017731734.1:981574-997801 GCF_001890085.2 Hipposideros armiger
CATTTCTTAGGGGGCCAGATGGACCAATGCCCTTTTGGGGAGTCCACTTCATAGTTGATGTAGAGGCCTGACCACCACATTGTATTTATTCCTCATTTTTGCCCAACAATATTATCATATATATTTCTCAGTTGAAAGTTTGTGTTTTTCTTTCAACTCTTGAAATATATTATACTACAATCTTCTGCCTTCCAAGGTTTCTGCTGAGAAACCAGTTGATAACCTTATTAAATACCCATTGTATGTGAGAAATTGTTTCTCTCTTACTGCTTTGAAAATTCTCTCATTTTTGGCTTTTAATAGTTTGATTATAATGTATCTTGGCATGGGTCTCTTTATTTATTCTGCTTGGTGATTATTGAGCTTCTTTGTAGATTCATATGTTTCATCAAATTTGAAGATTTTAGCTCTTATTTCCTCAGATAATGTTTCTGCTCCTAGAAAGTGACAGTCACTTTTTGAGACTGTCATACTACATTGGTTCATTTGCTGTATTATGAATTTTCTTAAGCTCTCACCACTTTTTTCAGTCTTTTCTCTCTCTCTCTCTCTCTCTCTCTCTCTCTCTCTCTCTCTCTCTCTCTCTCTCTCTCTAGCCTGGCCATGCAGCAGGAAGTCACTGCACACCAGGGAAGGAACCCAGCTCAGCAGCCCCTCAGGACAGGACAGGCATCAAGCTGGGGCCCCCTGTCCCGGACTCTTTGGGCAGACATGAGGCTGGGCCACACTTCTGTCTTGCCTTGCCATCCTTTGAAGAAAAGGGCAAGCGAAAGTAATTCCACAGAGATCGTGAGAGGCAGAGCAAGGTAAAAAGATAGAGTGCTCTCCAGCCTGAGGAAGAGTCCTGACCTTAGATGGAAACCAACCAGAGAAAACTAAAACATATCCTCAGCCCTGACCCAGCATCCTCTCCTC
Organism: Hipposideros armiger; assembly: GCF_001890085.2. Lineage (NCBI taxonomy): Eukaryota > Metazoa > Chordata > Mammalia > Chiroptera > Hipposideridae > Hipposideros > Hipposideros armiger. The sequence continues at coordinate 982,490 of NW_017731734.1, forward strand.
CCTGCAGGGCACTCTAAGTGCCATGTCCTGACCACCCTCCCCTGCACTATTTCCACTCTACCCAATCAGCTGCCTCTGGGGGGATAATTTCCTTGGATGAGGGTCCCAGCTTCAAGAGTCACACATGGGGCAAAGCTGGGAGGGCCCTCAGAGACCATCATCTGTGAATGTCTGGGCCCTGGGTTTGTGGGCATCTCTGAGCTTCTGAGGCAAGAGGGGGCAGCCCAGTGAGTGGGCCATGTTTCCACCAGAGGGTTCTACTTTATTCATTTTAATTTGGGGGCCCCTAAGATTTTATTTTTTAAGCTTCCTTCTGTTTAAACAAAACAGAAAAAGATTGAAAAGCACAACTACTCTAGCCCAACCATTTGCACATGTGGATAGATGTTTTGGGGCGCCCAAGTGCCCTGCCCATCACAATCACCCAGACAATGTGGGCCAGCTAGTCAATCAAAGTGGGAGTGGGGGACACTAGGCCGTCTCCAAGGAGGAAAATCATAGAGGATAGTAGCTCAGGAAATGCACAAAGTAGCAGAGAGCCAGGCTGGAGGCTGAGAAGAGGGTGCTTCCAGACCCCTCTGAGCTTGCCCTCTCACACCCTACACTCACTCTCTCAGTGCCTCCCCCACTTTCCCTGCCCACACAATGAGAGCTGTCATATTTGCCATCCCTTGAGTCTGGGAGGAGCCATGCAGACTCTGACAAAAAGCAAAACACAATGCCACCAGGCAATTACTGAAGACATGGTGCTAAATGTTCACGGAAAGGTTATAAGAGAAATACAGCTTTCACCTAACCAGGAACTCAGCAGCTGGAAGCCCCAAAGAGATGAGTTCTAATGGGCAAGGTAAATTATTTTCTCTTCCACTGAAGCACAATTTTCTATCTATTTCCTTCTTTTGACATGTACAGTAGAATAAAAAGAGGGGGCGAGGAGAAAAAAAAAACACTTAGATTTTTAATGGAGGCTCATTTCGGTATAGCACCCCGGCGTCCCCATGGGCCTGGAGAATTAAATGCTGTCACTCAGGTCTGAAAGCAGAGTCATCCAGTTTGCAGACACCTGTCATAATTAAACTAATGGCTCTGAAAATGTGCCTTGATATTAAATCTATCTTCCACTGAGGAGCAGAGCTGATTAAAACCGCCGTTTGACAGGTAATGATGAACCTCTTGCTTACTGAGCTCCGTGACTGGAGCCGGCCAGTGTAGGCTGTCCTCTCCCCTCCTTCCATCACACTTCCTTCCTCCCCACTCCGCCCAGCACAAGCACATTCCCCGTGTTCTTCCCACCTTCTCTCTCTCTGAAAGTTGGTTCCCTCAGCACCCTCACCTTGCGCAGCACCCACTCTGCTAATGAGAGAACAGGCATTCTGGGCACAGAAGGATTACCTCTCAAGTCAACACCAAGGTATCGTTTGGCCACCAGGAAGCATCGCTGGCCTGGCAAATTTTCTGTGGCAGGAGCAGAGGCTAGGGGCCCTGGCCAAACTTTTTGTGTCTTCTCCAGAAGGCTGAATTCCCCCACCACATCTGTGGGAGAGGTTAAGCTCTCCCCTGTTCTGACTCCAAGAAACTTTGAAGTTACCAGCCTGCTGAGTTTTTGTTCCCTCCATTCAGGTGCGAGGGCCAATGTTCAGACAGACTGGTCTACAAAGAATGGGCCTTTGGGAAAGCAACACTTCTCAACTGATTTTGAAGAAATCCAAAGATGCTCACCATTTATACATAGGTACTTCCACCGGGGAGAGGCCTTTGGCACCAGGCTCCTCGGAGGGAAAGGTGGGCATCTGCTGATCCAAGCCCTTCCACCTTCTGAGCTTCAGCGTCTCCTCCAAACACGAGGGCTTATGAAATTGCCCCAAAGGGCTCTTCTGCACCCCATAGTCCAAAATTTTGTCCCCAAATGAGACTGTCCTTGATTCTTGATTAGGGGTCTTTTACATGTTAGATTATTTGTCATCCCCAGAAATCATTCCGTTTATAGCCTTCCTCCTCTCAGCACAGGATGGAGAGTCTCAAGAAGCACTGGTGGATCTCAGGATTTCCTCCCTTATGCTACCTCGTACTTTAATGACCAAATAGAAATTGGCAAAATGTAGTATGTGGAATAACAAGACACTATCTCCCTGCCCTCCTGGTGTGACATTCAAGATCTCTTCAGAAGTGACTTGGGCTCTATGCCCTGTCCGTGGCTCTTTCACACTCCCATTAAAATCCACCCTTAACCTTCCAGTATCCCCCGTCCTCAAACTAAGGGCCTCCCTACCTAAGGCCCTGTAAGTGCTTGCTACATCTCTGAGTCCCCTGAGATCCCAGACGTGGCTGGAGCAATATCAAAGAAGGCAGAGTGCTTCATCCTGTCCAGGTCACTCTAGCAACCCTACCAAGCAACAGCTCCTGACTAAGCCAGCAGCAACAGTGACCTAAGTAATTACCCCAAGTTGTGAGCCCCCCAATTATCTGTGTCTCTCACATAAATCTCTGTTGATGGCTTGCATAATTGTTTGATTGATTTATGGTGTTTGATTCTTTTCAGAACATCCTCACATATTTCCTTTGATTCTTACCCCACCCCTGTCAGCTGAGTACATCCCCATTTTATCAGAGTCAACTGGCTTCTTCAAAGCCACAGGACTAGTGGATGACAGAGCAGGGACTAGAACCCACAATAGCTAACCCCCTATCAAGGGCCACTCTCAGATCACTGAAGCTCCAAATGAAGCTTGAGCTGGGTCACAAGTTCTTTATTAGGAATTTATATTATTAAATGATTTCCATGGACAGCCACTGATCTCTGAAACACAAATTTTCCACCACAAATCTGCATGTCAGAGACTTCTTTTTTTCCAACTCGTTTCTATGTGAATTTGATTTTTGGTTCTTTTAAATGCCCATTTTTCTCCATGCTCTTTAGGCAGAGTTTGGGGAAATTGAAGGCTTTATTTTCTTCTTCTTTATTTGCTTCATTACTATTTTCTGCTTCTATAAAAATCCCATGATTGATTGAGGTAGATGCCAGTTAAATAGATCAGCCAGAGATAGAGACAGAGAGAGAAGGGGAACTGGACAAGATAGGTAAAGAATACAAGAAAATACAGAGAGAGAAGAGAGCAGATATTCAGAAAGAAAATTAGGCCAAAGAGGGGGAATCAGGGAAACAGGAGACAGTGGATGACACGAAGATAGACAAAAACGGGAAAATTAGGAAGAAAGCTCTGTTTGTCTGTCTTTCTCCAAACACCCTGAGGTCAGACTCCTTTTTGCACAACATGTGCACACACACACACACACACACACACACACACACACGGCTGTCACATTTTAAAACACCATTAGGATGGTGACACCCAGCTGAAGGAGTCCCCTGTCCAGTGACCCAGGCTGACACTCCTGTCTGACCCCTCCCCTGCAAAGGGCAATCCTCTCTCTAAGTGACAGAGGCTTCGTCTCTCAAATAGAAGTGGGGCCTCTAATTGTGTCGAGCAGCGATGCCACGGATGCCCGGGCAGCCGCGTGTCTCTCACTATCATTAGCTTTCTTACCAAGCTCAGAAGCCTTCCGCTGCCACAACAGTAATTACCAAGAGATTAGGCAGGCATTAAGCACTCCTTAATTTGACACATTGCAATGATCTCCATTCAGCCTTTCTGCTCGAATAACTCTCAACAAATATTTCGGAGGCTACCAAAATAAACAGAAGCACTGTGTTTGCACAGCTGAGGCCCTCTCCCTGCTTCTCTGAATGCCATGATTCCACGTAGGAGGTTGGGATAGGGGGCAGTGAGGGGATAGGTGGGTGTGGTAAGGAAGGCAGGGGGGGAAAGGAGGTGGCACCACCTGCAAGGCCTTAACACAGCCTGAAAATCCACGTCCATACAGTGGAAGATGTCAGTAAAACACTACCATATGGCATGCTACTATTGATGGCAATTTAATGGGGCCCATTATTTAAGCAAGTAGTTATACAAGAACCTAGAAAAGAGACATTAGTATTTCTATAAAAACCACCACATTAGGAAAAAATAATAATTACAGTAAGGGGAGTTATGTTGTTGTTGCTGGGTTTTTCAGTGGGTTATTAGCTCAGACATTATTCATTAAGTAATGCAATGGGAAAACCACTGTTCATATGGCAATAAATCCCACTGTGACCCATCACAGGCGAGATAGGATCATTTGGTAATTACAATGCATTAGAAGTTCAATATTCCCTTTCATGCATTTATTTCATTTCCTCACTCCCATCCCAATATTCACACATGCATCCCTCCCTTAACTAACCTGAATTAAGGGTAGTTGGAAAGGCAGAGGAGAATGACATGGTGACATGGATGGAACAGCATCCAGGAACTCTCTAGGGCAGATATAAGATAGATAAAATGGATATCCATGAAAAGCAGAGATGAATTTACCAAAAAAAAAAATGAGTAAAAGTCAGAATGGCCAGAAATTGAGTCATGGATATAAATGTTTATGGGAGGGGAGTGGACTGATTAACAATATTGTTAAATGAGAAATGAAGTCCAAGAACCAAGTAATTAAATAATTGGGCTCTTCCATCATAGAAAGATGAAAAAGGCCATTCTAGAGTTAGAAGTTGGATTCAAAGTCATTTTAATTTAATAGGGCATTTTCTACCTCTGAGACATATGTCTCCAACCACATAGCCCTCTTAAGCAGTGGCCTTCTCCCTGGTATGGTCGAGGAGATCTCTGGTGAGTATCTGTGCCCATCATGGCCAGAGGGAGTTCTTGCCTCCAGTGCCAGGAGTTTGGCTACTATAGAAGGAGAATCATGACTCAGGGTGGCCTGGAGTCTCTCTTCCTTACTGGATGGACATACTGGATGGACATTAGCATTAAACTTCTTTACAGCAGAAGAGGGGAGCTAGTAGGATAGACATAGCAAGAAGTTTCCATTTGTAACTGTCCTGAGTCATCTCAGCTCTTACACATGCCTCTTCTCCAGTGCTCTCTCAACCAGGGTTGATGTTATTGAACACATAACCTCTGCTAAAGTGTGAGGAGGAATACATTACAATGCATTACATCAGAGATTAGCAAACTATGGCCTGCAGGCCAAATCCAGCTCCAAGTCTGGTTGTTTTTTTCTTTTTTTAAATTAAGTTTTATTGAGATGCAGCCACACCCATCAGTTTACATATTATCTATGGTTGTTTCACACTATAATTACAGAGTTCAGTTATTGCAACAGAGACCATAATACCCTCAAAGCCTCGATACTTACTATCTTACCCTTTACCTAAAAAGTTTGCTGATAGATGGATGAAGGAGTAAGTGAATGAATGAATGAACAAATCTTAGATTTAGATGGACTTATAACTGTGGGAATTATTTTACTAAATAGTTCTGGGGGGAGGGGCACCTGAAAGTTTCTAAAGGTATATTGTGGGGCTCTGTCCTGAGTTTTGTCCTTCTTAGAAGAACTTTTTCAATCACTTAGACCAAGACATAGATGGGAAGTTAACCAGATTTTCAAGTGATGGGAAGAGAATATGGATAACAAGTATACTGGATGACAAATTCAATATTCAAAATGATCTTGACAGGCTAGAACAAAGGGCTAAGTCTAATCAAATGAAACATAAAGGAACAAATGTAAAGTCCTGCGATGGGGTCCAAAATATCAACCTCTCAAATATAAAATTGGGTGAAGGTGGGAGGGAGAAAAGTGTGCCTCAATAGCATGAAAATGACTTTGGTGGTTTGACAGACACATCACCTCAATGGTGACTACAGTTGACTCTCACCCCCTGCCAAATAAAGTTTATTCCCAAGCTGTTGGTTATATAAAATAGGGAAGAGAAATGTTCCATCCTACTCCATGTACTCAGGCCATGCTAGAGTATCTATTTCCATAACAAGGATGACAATAAAATTGTTAAAAATTGCTGAGTATTTACCTCAAGTGCAATGGCATGTTTAACTTTACTTATTTCTTTCAACTTTGAATGCTTTAACTTTATACTATGAAGTGAGGACTACTATTGCCCCCATTTCACAGCAGAGGAAATTTAGAAAAGTAAGGTCATGCAGCTGGCATGTAGGGAGGCCAAGAATCAAACCTAGACAAGGTAGCTCCAGAGCCCAAACTCTCAGCCACCAGAGTGCAACACCACACCCTCCCTAGGGTGCATTTAGGTGGTCTTTGGAAAACCAAAGTGCCTCCAGAAATGAGTTACCAATGTGGGAAAGAAAGTTAAAAGCTTTTCATATAAAAAAAAAAAAGTTGAAAGAAGTGACGCATTTATCTTGGAAGAGACTTGGGTTGTCTTTCAGGTGAATGAAAGGGCACTCTTGAGTTTAACCTGCAACTCCCTCTCCCCACACCAGCTCCACATCTGCTTATGCCTTCCAGCTACTCACGCCCACCTACACAGCTTTGCCTGTGTGACCAGTCAGCATGTCAGAGTAATCTAGCTGTTTTCTAAACCACATCAAATTCTCTGGACTTCACATCATGAGAGTTTCTTTCTCCCATAGGTCAGAGTCATTGTGAGGCAGTGGTAGAGGCTCTATTACACAGAACCCTTCAGAAGCCCAGGTGCCTTAGATCATGTAGCTTTACTTTTCTATTCAGAACCAGCATTTCTAGGTCCTTGGAGTTTTCTGCATTCGATATGGAAAAAGATAGAGAGCTCGTATGGGAGAGGTTGTTGGGACAGGCCTGGAAGTGTCACTTGTCACTTGTGCTTGGATCCTACTGGTCTGTGCCTAACCTCTAGGGAACAATGGACTAGCTATGCATGTTCCAGAAAAAGAGGAGGGTATGGATGTTGCTTGACATTAACCTTCTCTCCTACTGTCAGAACTCTAAAATAGTGGTTGGCCACAACCAATGGGCCATCAACCAGCACCAATACCTACCTGTCAATTCCTAATATTGGATCTCTACTATGTGCAAAACACTCTGTTGGGATCCCCAGAGAGAACACGACCAGTGAGCTACAGTCTTCCTTTTCAGAGATCTAGCAAAGATACACAAAAACAATTAACCACAATGTTTAGCAGGGCGAATTAAATATTCTAGGGGGTATATACATAGAGTAGGAGCAGAAAAGACAGTTAATTCTGATTAGAGGAATTGGAAAAGGTTTCAGGGCAGAGTCTCAGTTAATAAATAGGAAATGTAACTGTGAAAAAAGCAAGGAAAAGAGCTTTTCAAGGAAGAAAATAGCAGGAAGAATCACACAAAGCATGGGAATGCTGGGAATGTTCAGGGCCAAGCAACTGGTTTAGTGTGACTTAATCACAGGGTATCTGAGTCATGTCGTGGGACATAAAGTAGGGCTAGATCAAGATAGTCACAGGGATGTAAAGTACAGCATAGGGAATGTAGTCAATAACATTGTAATAACTATGTATGGTGTCAGATGGGTACTAGGCTTATTGGGGTGATCACTTCTTAAGGTATATAAATGTCCAATCACTATGTTGTATACCTGAAACTAATGAAATTTTGTATGTCAAATGTAATTGAAAAATAAATTAAAAAAAAAAAACTAGACCAGACCATGCTGAATTATCAATTATCAAATTACCATGCTGAGAACTTTTACCTGATTCTGAATGCAATGGAAAATGGAAGAGGGTGATATAATCCAACTCTACAAGTGTAGGAAGGTCAGACTGCAAACTGAAAGTCTGAAGGGCAGGAAGACAAGTTAGTTGTTAGAATAGTTCTGATGGACGGTTGTGATGGTCTAGCCTAAGGCAGTGAACATCAGTCTTTGCCTTGTCCAGCCCCTATACAGTTTTCCAATATGTAATCAAATCAGTCAGTGTCATCCTTTACTTACATTGGTTTGAAGACAATATGTCAATATATCCACATATTCAGAACCAGCATTAAAACCATGGTTTGCTAACTTTGAAAATGGTGCCACTATAGCTCATTCACAGTCAGTTTCCACTATCCCCTCACGTGGGAATAATTTCCCCTCAAAATAGGCTTCTCTGCTACTTCTACTCATTATTTCTGGCCCCACTCGTTGCTTCTCCATTGTCCCAGTGGGGTTCATAAAAGCCACTTGTTCTCTGTGTCCAAGGATAGACATGTTGGCAGCTCCTTTCAAAATACTTTGGGTAGCCAGGGTTCTCCATGATCCATTCCTGTCTAGAAACTACAAGTATCTTGGGCTTTCTACTCTCCCCAGACCTCAAAGGCACAGGTGTCCAGAAAAGAAGGTCACATTAAATTTCCAACCAAGCAACTGGACTCCACTATATACCCTGCCCCTGCCAGCCTCTGTTCCTTCAAAGTGGAGTCTGTACAATGGTGCAGCTTGACACATGGCACTCACTTTAGTCTCCCTGCATACATCAAAAACTGCACTCCCATCCTATCTCTGACATAAGATTCTTCCCTCAATTTCCAGGGCTTGGCAGAGACCTTGACTGACCCAGCTATGGCCCTGATCTGCTTTTGTTTTAGATCATTGACCCTATAACAGCATGGGCGAGCAAGCAATACCAACCTTCTTCTACAGCCAAGGATGTAGAAGGGAGAGAGAATTTACAGAGCTTGGTCATAGTTTGAATGAGCTTGGTGCTGGGGGTAGCAGTGTTGCATAGGGAGATAGAAGAGCTGGTGAGCTTTGTTGAGAGAGTTAAAAAAATAGTGAGCCAGGGGTAATTCTAGGGGAAAAAAATAAAATAGGTACTTTTTGAGAACCAGAGTAGTCACAATACAGAAGTCGTATGGCAGTCTTTGGAAATGGAGTCTATCATTCAGAGAAATAAAAAGGAAAAGAAAATCAGGCCAGATCCTCTGCATGTGCAAGGAGACAACGCCATGCTAGAAGAACGAGGAATTCAGGCACACCAGAGCCCAGATCTGCATCCCTGAGCAAATGATTTAAATTCACTAAGCTTTAGTTTTCCCATCTGTAAATGGGGAAGGGAATGGAGGTAACTTCATGAGAAATTATTCACAGGCTAATGGATGAAGAATGCTAAATGCCAAGCTAGTATCTCTAGTATACTTATGGGCTACAGAAAGTCAATCTAGGAGTAAGTAGCAGAAGCTATAAGCAGACAAATTTCAGCCTTAGAGAAGGAAGACCTTTCCAACTACTACAGCTACCAAGCAATTCCAAACAATACTGGAATATTTCTTAAGTTAGCAAGTTCCATGTCACTGATGGCAACCAACGAAACGCAGGGTAGCCTCATTCAAGGGATGTCTGTGTAGGAACTTCTGCATTGAATAGAAAATTGGGGTAGATGAATTTTACAATCCAAAATCCCTTCCTGCCCTGAGACCCTGTGATTCTTGATTTTGCCTTTGCTCAGGGAGTGCAAAGGAGACCAAACCCTCTCACACAGATAAACTGCCACTCGTCGGTGAGTGGGTCCTGAGGCTCTGGCTTACCAAAAGCCTCTCATTGTCGAATCCCATGTGTCCCTCCCTGTTTACATTCAATTCCATCTGATGGTTCTCTTTATGGGGGTGCAGGTGGGGAAAAATCACTCAGGGTTTATTTCTCCAGGCTTTGTAAGTGGGAAGGCTTGATATAAGCAAGCCCTGTGGGCTGCCAGAAAAGCCTCTGCCCTTAAATAGTAATGAGATCTATTGGTCTCCTTAACAAATGCACCTTCCCTGAGCGCTAAGTAAACCGTCTCCATTTACAGTGTCAATATCAACGCGGGGCCTTCCCTGCCCCTCAAGCAGCCTGAACAGATTGCAATTGGCTGTCATTCCTGATTCCTGTGCTCAGTGAGAGCTGTCAATGGGCATGTCAATAAGATACCGGGACTATTGATCAGCATAGGCATTTAGGGGTCACTGGTCGATGAGAACCCTTGCCAAGAGATGTAGAAAATGATAGCTTTCAGATAAGGCAGCAAAGTGAGGTTCCCGAAGGAGAAATAATATAGCTCAATTTCCCCTGTCCTGCTGCTTGTCAATTTCCCTTGGTTTTCTTGAGGGAGGAAAGACAAGGGAGAGAAGTGAAAAAAGCAAGTGAGCAACTCAAGTGTTTGACTGAAAACATCTCAGAGAATGAAAAACCAACAGCCACAATAAAACAGCACAGCATTCACCAGGCCACTAGCTGGTTCAAAAGAACAAAGAGAAAATCCAAAACAGGTAGTGTTTCTGAAAGACGTGAGTTCAGAGGATGAAGGTCAAGATGACAAGCATTATTTAGAAGTGGGTTTTGATGGAATCACAAAAATCAGTTCAATAACTGTTTGCTGGCCCCACTTACTAATGTTCAACTGGAGTGGTTCAATTCTTCCCCAAGTTGTTTGGTGTCCCTAATTGATCTTCACCCCAAGTAGAAGAGAAAGACAGGCCCCCTTTGAAGCATTGTGACTTATAATAGTTCATCATGGAAATAAAATGTGTTAAACTAACATTTTATGTGGGGGTGGAGAGGGGTTGATTGTTATTTTTGTCCATTCTGTGCTCTAGAATTTTAACTGTTATTTTCACATTATAAAAGGATTATTCATTTTGTCAGTTTCCACAATGAATTGCCTTACTGAAAATTAAATTATTTAATTTACAGATAATTGATTGCATGGAAATACCCAGTGTTCACAAGCACAAACTTTTTAAAATGTTCTTTGGTTTACCGAGTCCTAGGCTTCACAGATAATTCTGGACACAGAAACATTTCTTTCAAGTCAACAAAATGATAAAAATCAACTTAAAGGCAAGTTATCAATGATCAGAGCCCTGATATAATGTCTCCCAACTTTTTTAATGGAATACACCCACACAGAATGGTAACTAACCTGCCACATACTGTCTTCCTTTTTTTTTTTTCCATCCTTTCCTTTCTGAATCAAGCTCCTTAATGACCTTATACACTACTTATTTGGGGATTGTTTTGTCCTCTTAATTCAAAGCCACATCTCAGCTTGCCTTTGAGACAATGAAATTCATCTCAAATCCTGCCAGTCAGACCTTGTACTTTAATTAAACCCTGAAAGTTGCTTAAAGCGATAATTCAGCATCTACATCTGCAACTTTAAGAGATGGTATATGAACAACAAGACAGAGATGCATTTCAATAAGGTTTAGCAATATCACGTGTCATCCCTAATGACCGTGTATTCTTCACTATGTGTCAAAGTTCGTTCAGTCACCATTACAAAAGATATTTACTTCCAGGTGAGAGATGATGGTGGCTTAAAAGTAAGGCAGAGGGAGGGCTAATTGTATACATATATTTTATTCTGTTTGATTCTGACTAACAACATTATGAAGACAAAAAAAAAATTCAGCGACCCCCCACGCAAAGAAAACACAAGATATCACAGGTAACAAGGCATATCGACAAAATTTTAGAAGAAAGGAATTGAATAGACAAATGATAAATAAAATAGCAGACACGAGAAAGCTAAAAATCTATACTGGCAGCAAGAGTAAATAAAGCCTAAGGACCAAACCTTCACAATTTAGCCCCAAAAGGCTCAGGAATTGGAAGCACCAAATACCTCTGAAGTAGGGGTGCAGGGCAGGACTGGACATACAAGGGTTGTTTAAAGCTCATGGATGCCCTATTCTACCCATGTAGCTAGGTGGCCCCTTCTTTGCTCCAGCAGGAGTCTGAAGGGTTTATGGCAGTGGTTCTCATAGTGTGGCCCTAGGGCCAGCAACATCAGTAACACCTGGGAACTCGTTAAAAATTCAAGTTCTCAGACCCCACCTTGAACTTACTGAATCAGAAGTTCTGGGATGGGGCTCAGCAATCTGTGTTTCCACAGCCCTTAGGTGATTCTGAGTCAGGCTTAAGTCTGAGAACTACTGTTCCAGGTAGAGGCTGAGCCAGGCAGCGTTTGACATCAAGAAAAACAATAGTAGCCGAAAACAGTAGCCAACTACAATGGCTTTGGTAAAGTTGACTTACAGAACACTGAACCCCCAAAGCACATCTCAGCTCCCCAAAAGCTGGCACACAAGCTGATATATCCTAGGCAGAATATTTAAGAATTCTTCCCTGGGTAACTGATGGGACTAAGGGAAAATATCTGCAGTTAGTGACATTAACCAATAGGGGGAATCTTCAAATGAAATAGCTGGTCACAGCCCAATCAGCCTATAGGAAAACTCACCAGCCCATAAGCCCCATGCAGACAAAGAAAGCTTCCTATCATCCTTAATCATGAACTGACATTCAGTGATTACCAGATGTGTGAGAAAATCTTCAACCTTGAACAAAGATAACTAAAATTAAAACAAGCAAACAAAACAGAAATAAGAAACTTGGAGTAAATGAAAACAATACAGGAAAGAGAAGAAAAGTTCAAAAAGAAAATAAAAACTATAATAAATCATTTCAAAAGCGTATGAGAAGATCTTACATTCATGAAACAGGAACAGGGAACTATTCAAAAACAGAATCTTGAAATAAATTTTCAGTTCTTGCCAAAGCAAAAAATTAGCTCAGACTGTCAGTTTCTTTCCCTAAAATCAACCTGGAGAATTACATGAACAGCTTGTTAAAACAAACATTGCTGGTCCCTACCCTCTGAGGTCTGTTGGCAGCATGATATGAGGATGGTGCCAAAGTACTGTTGAGGTGTGGGGTGAAGTGCAGAGTGAGCAGCTTCCCCTGGGTATTTACTCTCCACCCAGGCATGCTTCATCCTAAAAAGTTAGAAACAAAATACTGAGCAGAGATGTTACCTGATAAACATGGGGGCAATTGAGAATGATAGGCAATAATTCTGTGGGGCTTGAGTCTACTCACCTTGGGGCTCACCCCTATCTTCTCCTCAAGTTCAATGAGTAAGACTCAGTCTGGAGCAGCCTCAGCTCTTCCCCAAAGGAACTTGAGCCTGCAGGCCAAGCCCCTGATGAGCACAACCACCTACCAGAAAGTAAGCAACATATGCCACCTGAGGCCAAATGCTCAGAGCAGACAGACCAAGAAGTCAAATAGACATGATAGATATACTTAAGGACATGAAGGAAGTTAGAACATTATGAAACAAGAACAAGAAATCATTAAGAAAGAACCAAGTGGATATATTATATATGAAAACATAAGAGTAGAAATGAAGAATCAAATACATGGAATAATTTCTATGATGGATATATCTGAAAAATGAATTAAGGAGTTGGAAGGCCTAAGCAAAGACATTTTGCAGAAAGCAGTGAGATAAAAAACATTTTTTAAAAAACAAGAAATATGTCTTAAGGAAGTATCAATAACTGAAAATAGGAATGAGGGGATAGCACAAGAAGAAAACAGTATTTGAAGCAGTAATGAAGAAACGAACCAAACTTAAAATTCTGAAAATGTCAAGTGTTGCTGAGGGCAAAAGGCACTCATATCTACTACTGGTGGGATGCAAACTGGTACAACTGCTTTGGAAAATACTTCAGCATTAAACATGCCAAAGGAACGTTAAATATGCATATAATTTACACCTTAACAATTCTACCTCCAGCATACATCTTAGAAAAATTCTCAAGCACATGTACCAAGAGAAACGTAAAAAAAAATATTTATGGGGCCAGCCGAGTGGCGCGATGGTCCCAAGAACTGGCTTGGGACGCCAGAGGGCCCCGGTTCGGATCCCACATATGAGGGCCAGTGACACTGCCCTCCTCAGCTAAGATGCTGAACAACAGCTCAACCTGGAGCTGAGCTGCTGTGAGTTGCTGGCGACGGCATAGGCTGCAGCCCCTGTGGCAGTGGGTTGCCATGGGCTACCGTGTGTAGCCAGCAGCCAGCGTGAGCGGCCAGCAGCCTCAGCGACCGGCCGTCCAGAAGCGGGCGACTGATCTGCCTCGCCTTAGAAGAGCAAAATGATGGTGTCAACTTGGGCCAGTGAAGCAACGTCCTCCACAACTAGACTGAAGAACAAAACAACAGCAACTTGTCTGTTCCCCTTCCCCCAATACTGTTACCCCAGTACTGTTCCCATCCCCCCAATTCCCCAATAAAAGTCTTAAAAAATATATTAATGGCAGCATTAGCCTTCATGGGAAAAAAATCAAATGTTCATCAACAGTATAATGAATAAATTGTGGTACATCCACACAATGGAATATGGAAGAGTGAAAAGGAATGAATATAGCTTAAATTGTTAACATGAGTACATCTCAGAAACATAATATATACCAAAATAAGTATATATTTTAAAGAAAACAATATGGTATTATTCTATTAATATCAATGTTAATATCAGGCAAAACTAAGTAATATTTTATTGAGGAATACATATTTAGGTGGTTAAAAATAAATTATAACAGATAATGACTAAAACAAAATTGAGAATTGTGGTCATTTCTAGGAGGGAGAGAAATGGAATACAAAACGCACTCAGGGTGTTCCTGGGTAGTTGGAAATGTTCTATTTCTTGGTTTTGGCAGTGAGTATCTAGGTGGGGTTTTTAAATTGCATTCAAATTATACATATATGTTTTTTTATAAACTCGTATTTATGTATGCTATGGCTTACAATAAAAAAAACAAATAATGAAGATACATTTTCAGAACTAAAGAAGATAAAAGACATGGAACTGAAAAACAGGAAAGGGGGTGGGGAGTGTAGCAGAGGAAATGGAATATACGAAATAAGATGTGGTGAACCCTAATATAGATGTCATTACTATAAATACAAATGGGTTAAACTCACTGTTATGGATTATTTCCCCCAAAATGCATATGTTGAAGCTCTAACTCCCAGTACTTCAGAATGTGACTATTTGGAGATAGGACCTTTAAAGAAGTAATTAGGTGAAAGGTTGTTAAGGTGGGCCCTAATCCAATCTCCTTGGTGTCCTAATAAAAAAGAGGAGATTAGGACACATGAAAGACACCAGGGACGGCCAAACACAAAGAAAAGGTCATGTGAGGACACAGCAAGGAGGCAGCTTTCTGCAAGCCAAGGAGAGAGGCCTCAGAAGAAACCAGACCTGCCAACACCTTCACCTTGGATGTTTAGCCTCCAGAACACTGCAAAGATATATTTCTGTTGTTTAAGCCACACAGACTGTGGTATTTTGTTATGGCAGTCTTACCAAATGATACACTCATCAATCAAAAGATAAAAATTTTCAGATTAGATTTTTTTTAAACTGATCCAACAATACAATGTGTATAAGAAACAGAGCAATAACAACAACAAAAACAACAACAAACACAGTAGTAAGGTTGAAAATGTAGAAATTGAAAAAACAAAATACCTCAAAAACATGAACAAAAATAAGTCTGGGTTAGCACTTTTAATATTGAACAAAATAGAATTTAAAGCAAAAAAATCCTAAGGAAGAAAGAGAGAGAAAGAGAGAGAGAGAGAGAGAGAGAGAGAGAGAGAGAGAGAGA
>NW_017731734.1:997866-1018690 GCF_001890085.2 Hipposideros armiger
GAAGGAAAGAAGGAAGGAAGGAAGGAAGGAAGGAAGGAAGGAAGGAAGGAAGGAAGGAAGGAAGGAAGGAAGGAAGGAAAATTGTATGCTGGTGATGGAACTATAGAGCAATAAGATGCAAGCATTTTGAACATAAGTACACTTGGCAATTCAGTCTCAAAATATTAAAAGCAACAACTGACATAAATTAGAAGGACAAAGAGGTAAATCAACAATTGCAGGTGAAGATTATAACAAGTCCTGCCCAGAAACAGATAGATCAAGAAGATAAAAGAAATAAATGGAGACGTAGATCTGAACAAAAGAAATAACAAGTTTCAGCACTTACAGACTCTACCCCAAATGAATAGACAATCTGTTTTATTTTGTGCACACACAGAGCATTAATAAATATAAACTATATATTGGACCATAAAGGAAACCCAATAAATTCAAAAATCAAATACCATCTAAATTCTTAGACAACAATGTGATAAAATTTGGTATCAATAACAAATCAAACTTTTCTTTTAATTCTATGTTTGGAAACTAAATAGTATATTACTAAGTAATCATTGAGTTAAAAATAGATATCATGAATAAAATAAGAAATATTTAGAGCTAAATAATAATGAGAACACGTGTAAAAATTTATGGTACAAACTAATAATATTTAAAAGCAAATTTATAAGTTTAAATAATTTTTTTAGAAATCAAGAAAGATCATAAACAAATAAGCTAAAGGTTCAACATAAGAAATTAGACACAAGAATCATAAGACAAATCCAAGAAACACAAGAGGAAATATTTTAAATAAGTATATTATTCATGCCCTAGTCAGAAAAACAAAAATTGTAATTTGAGCAAGAAGTGCTTGATATAAATAATTACTATTTGCAAGGAATTACTTACTATGGTGGGGGATAAAAAGAGAATTCTAAAGAACACCTAGAGTCTGAGGGAGAGTATCCAAGGTAGGGGGGGGGGGAAGAAGGTGATCCCTCCTCAAGGCTAGAATTCAGATCTCATTAGAGAAGGGTTGGTGACAGTCCACTGGAAGCCAGAAAAGTTCTTCGTGTTTCCTGGACCAGAGTGTGTCCCCATTTGTAGGCCAAGGTTGGCAGACATGGAACCACAGGCCCAGGTTGACAAATAGGAAATCCCTGACAAAGGGGCCAAAATGCTCAGACTTACAGGCAAGAAACTGGCCAATGGGATAACAACAAAAACTTGCAAAGAAGCTGCCCCTGGGGGGGGTGCTAAACCCCTCTACTTTGCATATGTCTCCCTAAGACATCTAAAATGCTTGTTACTTTCCTGTTCATTATCCAGTCCTCATCAATGTGAACAGTGTGCTATTTTGTGGAATGTGAAGATAATCAAGATCTCAGCGGACTGTATTATGGCAGAGAGCAGAACCTATATAGCCCTGAGGCAGCACTGTGAAGATATACTATTGGCACTGCCAGGTAAAAGCAAACTGCTACTGGAGGACCTTTCAAATTGGTATGAAGAAAAAAGCATTAGCTACATCAATAACTACATACCAAATGCCAGAATTGCACAGATTTGCTCCAGTAAAGGTACAAGAGAGACAACAGCTGCATTTGGAATCACCACCTGATTCAGTTTATGATAGTCCACAGTTATTTTCCAATATCCATCCAACGTCTGCACAGGCCAAACAGGTGAGTTAAATGAGAATATGATAGATATTACCATTCTGGCTTCTTTCTTTCAATGCTTAGATGAAGGCAAAAATCTCCGAAATTTCCCCAGAGATGGAATATTACTTTTGATTTATTACCTTGGTGTGGAGGAGAAGTTCCAAGGGGTTCTATTTAGCCCTTCCAACCATAGAGGCTCTCATTCCATGGATTTGAGAGTCAATGTGGCGAATACTTCCAGTTTCCAAGTACAGTAACACAGCATAATTTGTTCCAGAAACAAACTACTCGTATTGCAAGACATCACTCGTTTACCAAGTTAAAATGTATTAGAAATGTTTGCTCGTCTTGCGGAACACTCGCAAACCAAGTTACTTGCAATCCAAGGTTTTACTGTACATGTATTAAAGTTATACACTCAAGATCTGGGGCTATAACCCATGGGGTGAGTCTGTGGATGTATTAGGCCCACTGTGAATCAAACTTCAGCTACGGCTCCATCTCTTACTTGATTACTATAGCCCCCGCTATAGTGGGGTCAGAGTCATACTTTGGATGCCCAGGAACTAGTGTCAACTCATAGCCAGTGTCTAGTAATCTCCAAAAACTTTGGGTATTTCACAGCCACTCCAATAAATGACCCTAGGTTGTTCTGGATTTTGCTTGAAACAAGATTTATAATGCTTATTGTGAAAATGCCACAGGTCCTTCCCCAAAGGAATCAAGTGCCCCCTTCAAACAAGAGGCTCTGGGCCTATGCACTGGTGACTCGATTCAGGTTTTTGGCTAGACTTACAGATTTTTCTGTTATATAGATCAAGAAATACTTTAGTAAGCTGCCCATCTATTTTGTTCCAAGGAACACTGTGATCAATTAGCTATCACCAAAGATCGCAGAGATGAGATTCAGGCCTTGTTGAAGAGGTTGTGATTGCAGTCTACTAGATTGTCGAGAAAATTGCTGGGTTGCTCTGAGCGGGAGCTGGTTTAGTTACTGAACTGAGGTGGTGGTAAGGGAAATACAGGACAAGGACTGGCAAGCAGGAAACCTTCCCCAGAGTGCCAGTGGACCAAGCCTTGTGGGCAAGAATCTACCCACTGGAATGTTGATGATAGACTTCTGGAAGCTGCCCATGGTAGTTGTTGTCAAACTTATAACCTAGAGGCCAGCTGGAGCACCCACAGAACTCGCAGGGAAAGTGCCTGCAGCGGTACCACCAAAACTTGCTAGGGGTGAGCTCCACTGGGTGTGCCGCACAACACAGGAGCCAGAAGGAAGAAATAAGCACTGGAACCAGGAAAAGAAGCCCCTTCCTCTTGCAGTGTCCCTCCAGTGCCCTCTACTGACACAGTTTAACATTGTATCTTTTGACAAGGATGAAATGAAAAGTTCCAGTATCACAAGCAGGGCAATCAAAAGGAGATGTGGCGCTGAGAGGCAATCAAGTTGAACTGCCAGCATAAGGATAGTAATAAATGAAACAGAGAAAATTAACAAACCAAAAGATAGTTTTCTCTGAAAAAATTAACAGGTATAGGAGTGTTAGGCAAGATGAAGACAAAAAAGAGAGAGAAGATATATCAAAAGGAATATTCGGAGAACAATAAAAGGATTTTATACATTTTAAATATAACAGCAGAGATTTTTTTAATTAACTGAAGTGTTGACCCTAAACTCACGGAAATGTCCCAGATAATAGAACAAAAAAACAAAGATATGGAAAAAAAGCTGGAGGGAACTTAAATTACTGCTAGTCCCGTGAGGTCTCCAGGAATTGTTCTGCTTATTCTTTTCTGGTGCTTTTCCCCCTGTATCAAGTAGTTTCCTTTCGCACATGCACAAAGCAGACATTTCTAATGGTTCGCATCAGGACCCTCCTCCAGAGCATTTCCTGTGCTTTTGGAAAGGGATGTCCTGTGGCCAATCATGAACTCCAACGGGAGCAAACAGCCCAGTCTGCCAGCCTCTGTATGGAACAATCTCTTTGGTGCAATTTATTCTCCAGAGATCCCTGTGTGATTAGGCTGAGGCTAGACTTTTCCTGAAACCACATCTCAGATTACCTTCCTCCCCTGTGATTTCTTGCTTCCTTTATTCCCTAAGAGGTTTCTTCCAAGGGCACTTCCTCAATAAATCAGTTGGGTAAAAAATCCCTGTCTCTACCTTTGCATCTGGGGACTCCAACCTAAGGCACAGGGGTGGCATGATGAACACTACATGATGTACTACAGGGAAATGGCTCTATCAGTGGTGGTTAGGATCAATTAGAGCAGAGAGAACTTGGGTTAAGGGAAGCCCATCAGGAGCCAAGTTTTGAGGAAGAGATGATAGGCAGAAGGGGCTGAGACTGAGGAGATGTGAAGAAAACGAAGAGGAGTAGTCAGATAAGGGATTATCTCTGGATAGACTCCTTAATACTGAAGCAACATGGCAGATGAGGTCAAGGAAGGAGTGAAAAGGATGACAATGTCTCAGACCTGGGTGGCTAGGAAGATGGCAGCCCCACATACAAACATCAGGTAACCAGAGAATAATCATACTGGGAAAAGGCATCCCTGTATAGAACTCTCACCAAGACTTAACATCTGCTTAACACTCTGCAATTTAAAGAGCTCTCAAAGACATCATCTCCTTTTTTCCAAAGGGCTCAGTGAGATGGGGTGGTAGGTATTCCCAGTTCTTTACTCTTTCCTTCTTTCTTGTGACTTTGAGAAGGGGAAGAATACTTCTTCATGTCCATTAGCTTTGGACTTGGCCACGTGATTTGTTTTGGCCAATGTAATGTAAATAAAAATGACATGAGCAGAGGTTTTCTATGTGCTCCTGTGTTTCGACCTGGCTGTTGCGTTTTTGCTATCTACCTTCAGAAGAACATGCCCCAGGTAGCTGCTGATCCGAAGAGAATGAGAAGATATGCAAAGCAGACCTAAATCCAACCCACAGCCTAAAATTCCATGCAGCTGATGTGATCCAATCCCAGCAGAACCACAGACGCCTAGAAACCTGTAAATGAGAAATTAAGGCTTGTAGTTGTAAACCACTGCATTTTAGGAATGTTTGTTATATAACACTATTGCAATAATAACTGACTTATACAGTTAGGTAAACAGGTATTATTAAGATGCCCATTAAGCAGATGAAACAACTGAGATGTAGAGAGGTGAAGAATTTGTCCAAGTTCACAGCTCAAGGAGAGTGTTAATTATGTTCTTACCTACTTTGTCGACAGAAAAACTCTAAATTTTGACAGCTCAGAAGCTCAGGATTCAAAGAACTAATTTTTAAATGTTTTTTAAAAAATAAAGTACTGAGTTTGCTAATAACCTAAGAAGTGCATGTTTTCATATATGCTGCCTATTAAGTCTGTTCATATCGTATCAGCAAACATCATGTCGTCTTGGAGAGGTTCCTAGTTTTTCCTGTGAAATGTTTTTCAATGCCTGAGTGAATCAAAATGAATGTAAATGAGGTTTATTAAGTCAACCCCACATGGTCCTGTATTGTCAGCATTTGTAGGGCTGTGACAGGTTAGTTATTGCAGTTTGAAGGAAATGTCACCAACACAGCAATCTACAGAATTAACTTTAAAAAAAAAAATATATATATATATATATATATATATATATATATATATATATATATATAACATCTCAGGATTATCCACCCTTTCAAGAATTGTCTCCTCAGAAGCTGACAGGGGGCTGAGAGGAGCTAAGGTTTGCTCATTCTTTTTCATCAAGAATCCTCCTCTGGCTACATGATACCTGAGGCCAAGGGTCAGGGGCTTCAGGTAACCACCCAAGCTTCTGAGAGCTGCTGTTAATGAACTGTGGAGAAAAAACAAAACGAGGTTGATTGGAGTTGACAAGGAGTGACAGGAGCCAGTGGCAGCAGTGCCAACTGGCCTCTGCACCCAGAATGAATGTCAGACAGGTTCAGGGGTAGGGAGGGAGCAGAAGAAAGAGGATTTAAAAAGGCAAGTGAGGCCCAGAATGCTGGGCTGTTGAATGACAGGCCAGGCAGTCAGTCCCTTGGTCAGACTTGATGTGAGAAAAGTCAGAAGGTCTCTTTCCTCCAAATCATCATGCCCAGTCATTGTTCATGACTTCTGGAGACCTATTTTTTTCCAAGTCCAGGAGCCTTCTCCTTCATAAGAGTTCTCTTCTTACATGAAAATACCTCATGAGAAAAATAAACAGGTTAAACATTCCTCTATCAAGATCTTAGTAAAGAAAAAAAAATACCTCTTAATTGAAACCTCAAGGCCATGATTGCAGAGACAACCCTTGGCACTTAGAACCTGAGTGGAGTCATCCAGGGGAAGGAAAAGGCACTGAAGGAAAACATACAACTAGACCAGAAATAGATGTTCTGACTTCTCAGTTTTCTAAACTAACATTGTTTAAAACTTGTGCCCCTGCTATAAAATCAATCCCAATTGGAGGTTACACAGAGGCCTTCTCCTGACCTCATGTGGAACAGCTACTCTCTACTCCACCCTCCTTTACATAGAGTGTGAGAACCACAGAGTTGGGGGGATCATCTCATTAACTCCCACCTTTTACAGCAGAGAAACTAAATGTTAAAAGAAAAAAATGGAAAGGGGATCTCTAATCTCACCCAGCTGAGCAGAACATGGACAAATCTTTTGTAAAACCTTACCTTTCAATAAACCACCCCACAATGCATTCCCTATATAGGCCCCTGCATCCAAGGCCTAAATTCATCTTGAGAACTATTACAATCAGAAGCATGAATTAAACTATACCAATAAGTGGCATGTGGCCATATGCTTTGCTGAGCAAAATAAATTTAAAAGATTTATCCATTCAGCAAACATTGTTGACTGCTTGTTGTCCCTAACCTCTGGGACCTCACAGACTAAAAAGCCCACATTGTACAAAATCCTTGGAGGTTTATATGTAAATAATATAAAAAAAAGTAAAGGTAATGAGCATTCACATTGAGGGTTTATTGTATTGGGTGGGTAGTGACAGGGAACATAGAGGACCTCAGTGGACATGGCAGAGTGAGGGAGGAAACATCCCTCTGCCCAACAGACAGATAAAACCCAAACAACCCACTTTTGCTTTGCTAAGTCGTCTAGCAAAGGGCCCCAATACATCATTATGTATTTAAGAAACCAAACAACTATTTCAGAGCTCTGGAAGGCCAGGAGTCTATAAAGCTGTCAGTTGTTAAAGTTCCCTGAGTTGACAGAATATGAACAGCACCAAGACAGAATCAGAATAAGTGCTTCTGCAAGACTGAATTCTGGCCCAGCATCACGCATGTTCAGGGACTTGGAATCATTGTCTTCAAGAACAGACTATCCCCCTCCAAGTGTGGGCTTCCCCGTGAAAATGCCCAGCAAGCAAGAGGTCCTTCAGGATTGAACTCCAGAGGGACCCTGAGGCTACAAGTGGGTTTGGCATCTTCTGAAGGTCCAGAAGAAAGTCCAGCTTCTGGGAAAAAAGGTTAATAAGAAAACAGGAACAATCCAAGGGTTGAGAAGCATCAGACATAAGCAACCACTAGAGGAGGAGCCAGTCCAAGAGTCCAAGAGAAGCAGGGTGATCCAGGAGAGTTTCCTATTGTGAAGCCAAGGAAACCACAGATGGTACGGAAAAACCTCACTTAAGTCATTCATTTCAACTCCTTCCCCACCAAACACTTTTAGCAGCTTTCCTAATGGTAGAAATGATTGATTTCAATTTCACTCCTTTTGCAACAAAGACAGCCGTGTTGTGGGAGAGCCATGAACCTGGGTCAGAAACCTCAGGGCTGAACCCTGCTGTGACTACGTGTCAGAGCCCAGCTGTGTGACCTTGAGGAGGTGTCCTAACACCCAGGGTCAAGGTTTCCTAATCTAAAATCACAGATTTCTCTGATTTTTGATGAGGTAATGAATATAAAAGCACATGTAACATACTATAGAAATAACATGAATTTTTACCATAATTCTTAGAAAACTGACAAATATGAACATAAACAAGAAAAAAAGCTGGTCCTGAACACAGTAAGTTTCCCATGTAAAACTTACAGGGCTTATTTGCCACTCACTGCCAAAAACACCTCTTTGCTTGTATTTACTATAAATGTTCTGCTTAGTTAGTGTGTTTAATCCATTTTTAACACTGAAAGGGCATAATGTCAAGGATGAAATTGTGTGGCATAGGAGGAAAGACCATCACAGCAGTAGGGATTTGGGCACTGGAACTTGACTTATTCCTATCTTCTTCTCCCCAGTTCTGTTCTCACCTTGAAAACCAGCTGCCTCACAACTACCAGAGGTTGTTTGGAAACCAGGTTTGGAGCCCCTTAAACAGTCCCAGACCAGAGAATTATCATTGTTTCCCCTGTCAGCTCCCTGAAAAAGCTCCATTAACAAGGAATAGTTATTTGCTCTGATTCTCGGTTCATTTCTGAGACCCATATTTCCCTTTTAACCACAAAGACACCACAAGAAAATTATAGGCCAATATTTCTTATGAATATAGATACAAACATCCTCAAGAAAATCCAGCAACATAATAAGGATTATACACCATAGTCAAGTGTCATTTATCCCAGGAATGCAAAGTTGGTTTAACATCCTAAAATGAATCAATACAATGCACCATATTAGTAATAGAAAATCACATAATCATCACATCACAATAGACACCAAAAAAGCATTTGACAAAATCCAATACTATTTCATGATAAAGACACTCAACAAACTAGGACCAACAGGGAATTTCTCAACCTGATAAGGGCCATCTACAAAAAATCCCCTCAACTGACATCATACTTAATGGCAAAAGACTGAATGCTTTTCCTCTAAAAACAGAAACAAAGTAATCACATTGTTTTGTACACCTGAAACTAATTTAAAAAATCATTGTATTTCTATACACTAATAATAAACAATATGAAAATAAAATTAAGAAAAGTTTCATCTATAGTAGCAGCTAAAAGAATGAAATATGTAGGTATAAATCTAACAGAAAAACTTCAAGATTTGTCCGAAAACTACAAAATATTTTTTAAATAAATTAAAGGTCTAGATAAATTGTAAGACATCCTCATTTTCATGAATTAGAAGACAAATATATTTTTTTATTCTTTTTTTTATTGTTAGTTTCAGGTGTACAGAACAATGCAATAGTTATCCTTTCCACCCTTCACACAGAAACAACCCCCTCCCCCATCTACTGCCCTCCCACCCCCGATATCATGCTTAACTATTACAATTCCATTGACTACATTCCCACACTCTACTCCACAACCTGTACTATACATAAATATAATTATAGTTGGCATACATTATTATTCAACATCAGCTTCAGAAATACAGTGCAGTGGTCAGGCCTCTACACCAACTATGAAGTGGTCTCCCTAACAAGACATGAGTCCATCTGGCCCCCTAAAAAATATTTACAACATTATTGATTATATTCCCCAGACTGTCTTTTCTATCCCTGAGGCCATATTGTAGTTATTGGGAAATTGGGGGAGGGAACAGTGTTGGGGAATCAGGGAAGGGGAGCAGACAAGGTGTTGTCCTTTTGTTTTTCAGTCTAGTTGTGGAGGACGTCGCTTCACTGGCCCATGTTGGTATTGTGATCATTGCGCTCTTTCCAGCTGAGGCAGTTGATCGCTGGCCATTGGACGGCCATGCACAGAGGCTCACGGCAGCTCACAGCAGCTCACGGCAGCTCATGGCAGTTCACACCAGCTTCTGGCTGCTCATGCTGGCTGCTGGCCACTCACGGTAGCTTACGGCAGCCCAATTGCAGCCTATGTCGTCACCTGCGACTCAGGCAGCCCAGCTCCAGGTGGAGCTGTTGTTCACCATCTTAGCTGTAGAGGGCGCAACGTCACTGGCCCATGTGGGATCTGAACCAGCAGCCCTGCTGCTCAGAGCTCGCGCTCCCATTGGTTAAGAGTATTAACCAATGAGCCACTCAGCCGGCCCCTACCAGAACTCTTTCTACTGTACTATAACAGCCACATTTGAACAGTCCAACCTCCTGATCTAGAACTTTTCCCAACACTCAAATTGGTCTCTAGAGAGGGTCTGGAGTAGGCAAAGTAATAAAGGCATAATGTGGGTGCTGTGATTGGAGTGTTCCTGAATATAAATGTATACACAATGCAATGCCCTGGGTAATATGAACTGGATGTGAGGAATAACTGGGGAGAGACCAGTCAGGAGATATAACAGGCATAGGAGAATGGTAATGAAGGCCCAACCCAGAGGGGAGTAGTCAGAAGAGAAAGAAGGTGGACCCCAATTGGCAACTGTTGGGTGGGTAATGACAGCACTCACCCGTGAATTCCAAATTGTTTCACATTTTACTTTCACTAGAAAACATCTTTTTCAATTCAGAATGAATGATCCATTTGTAAAGTAGATGATTAATTCCCAGTCTGGTCTGTTTTTAATCTATCAGTGTTGCTTAAAGAAGGTCTCGTTTGCAGATAGAAGAGTGCAGTATTTTCTCCATTTCTGAAGGAGGGAATCAAAGCACTGAGTGTTGGATTCTATAGGTTGCCATAGGACAAACAGGCAGTGCTCACGAGGGCACCAACCAACGGGAGACACTCTGGTTCCAAGGCCATAGATTATTGTGTCTGAGCTGTGTGTGTGCCCTGTGGGGCCTGACAGCTCAGAAAATCAGGCTAGGGACTGGCCTGTCTCCCTTGGGACACCAGCAGTAAGGGTAAGAGAAAGAGAAGTGGCATGAATCAAAAAGCTCTGAAATAGAAATGGACCTAGGAGGCTGTCAGCTTCAACCCTTCATTTTGCAGATAAAGAACTCAACCCAGAGAGGTAAGCGACTTGTCCAAGGTCAGATGGTGGCAGATTTGGATTGAACAGCCTGGCTTCTCTCTTCCTGAAGATGCGTAGCCCCCAGGCAGGCCAGGCTGTCACTAACAGTCACATAAGCATGCTTGCACCTGCCCTGGCATGTCTCACACTCAAATCAGAAAACCTTCTGCTGCAACCGTGATGAGGAAATTAAATTAGCTACTAATTGGTTAATTGGCAGCAAGCTCTGTAAGGCAGTAAGGTACAAATTAAGTTGGAGCAAGAAGCTCACATTTGTTAGATCTGATTATCTTCATTATCACCTCCGTGACCCACCAGTGACGCTGTGCACCTCTCCCCTAGGAAAGCTCTTAGAAGGATCCTGTGACCTTTTGGCTGCTAGACAAATTGTTCCTTTCTCTTCCTTTTTCTGTCCCATTTCCACCTTCTCTTCTTAGTCCTTACAATCTAGCATTTCCCAAGCTGTGCTCTTCAGAACTCTAGTGTCAGTAGCATGCTGATAAATGTTTAATGAACTGGCTCTCTGGGGTAAAGAGCCCTGATTAGCATTTAGCAATTTCCATAGTGTAAATACTCCCACTATGGGCCAATTTCAAGGTACCCACATGACATCTACCAGCTTGCAAAATTCCTGAAAATTTAGCAGTTGGTTTTTGCAAGCTGGTACAAGCTGATTCCAACACAACACTGATAGGGTGTACAGAGGTTAATAGGTCCACACGAAGGGCCCCACACTCAAGGAAATCATGGAAATTCTACATATTATATAGAATCTAAGAAGTTCTGTAGAAAAGAAACATATTTAATTTAACTTAGTGCCTTCCAAAGATATTTGACCAGAGAACCTGTGTTTTCTAAAGCACACATTAATGCCTCCTGGACTACTAAACGTCCATTTACTTGGAAACACTGTGATAATATCATTATTGTGCAATTGCTAGGCATGGGCATGATGCTAAACCCTTCAAATAAGATATATAAGATACAGACCTTGCCCTCAAGGTAACCCAACCAAGGGAGCAAATCTCAAGTATTAGGTGACTGGCACTGACCACGAGTGTGGTAAGATTTCAGAAAACAAACTCAATCATCAGGCTGGGACCCAAACAAAGGGTGTGGCTCAGCCAGGGGAAAGGGTTTTCAGGCAGAAAGGACTTCTTTGGCAAAGAGGAAGAGAATCAAATGCAAACTGTACGTTCAGAGATAGTTAGGAGACCAGTGTGACTAGAACTGATCTCCAGGAAACCTTTTAAACTCATTTTCCCTAAGATGCAAATAAGTGGTAACAACTTAAAGTAGTACCTTTCCAGAGTTATTTGTATCTTTGCACAAACAAAAAAAACACTTAAAGCTAAAGGATTCCAACTCTACTTTAGGGATTTCAGGCAGCCCAGAGGATATAAGCAATAGTAATTCTAGAGCAATAGTGTCCCATCGGTGCCCCTGAGCACCACAGAAATGGCTGCCTGGCCCATCTATGTGAACAGCTGGCCTTGAGCTCTGTTGCCAGGGCCTGCCATCAACCCAACAGGCTCCAGACAACTCTGCTTGTGCTTCCAAGCAAAAGGAGTGTGAGGCCAGAGCATCTAAGTAGACTGATGACACAGAGAGCAGCTCCCAGGCCCAGCGACAAGAGAGAAAACAAATGTCATACGTTTGACAAGCAGACCCAAGTTCTAATCTCAACTACACCACGTTCCAGTTGCCTGACCTCAGGATAGATACCTTATCTAAGTTCAGCTTCTGATCTTTAAAACAGGACTTAGAACACCAATCTTGTGTGGATGTTACAATACAAGGATGTTGGGGAGGATAGTGCCCATATATAGTGGTAATGGGTAACTTCCAATGATGGTGGTGGTAGGACCAGCTGAGCGGCTCAGCTGGTTAAGAGCTCGCTCAAGAGTGAGAGCTCTGAGCAACAGGGTCGCTGGTTCAATTCCCGGCCTGAGCTGAGCTGCTGCTGAGCTGCGAACAGGTGGCAGGACGGCTCAGCTAAAAAATAATAATAATAAAAAAAAATAAAAACAAACAAACAAACAATGATGGTGGTGGTCATGAAGGGAGTATTCAACCTTCTACTTTTGCTGGGAAACAAAAAACACCAGAGCTGGGCTTCCTAAACCCCAGAATCTTCCTTGCAGATGATCCCAGTTGCAGGCTATTATTTCTTGCTGGCAACACACCCAGGCTGCCAGCCCAAACACTATAACCCCGTAGGTGAGGGCAGTCGTCCTCTTTGGAGGAAGCTAGACTAGTGGTTGATTGGTGCTGACAGCAGGTGGAAGGGAGACATTTTTTCCAACCATCCAACATCCATGGTCCGCTGGTAATTCAAATTATTTTCCAAATGTCACTGCATCTGTCTCAGCCTGACAGCTCTTCAAACTGGGACCCTTTCTCTGAGCCTGAAGACCCGGACATATTCCTGAAGGGGCTTTTGATCTTCATTTCTTTCCAGGTGGGAGGGTCCTTTGTCAGACAAAGTCCAGACTCATGAAACCTACAGACAAAAACCTAGTGACAGGTAGTCTGGCAGGTGAAGGCAATAGCACATCCAATGCAGGGACCCGGCTAGTTGGATAAGACACATGACATTCCTGAAAAAGAACAGTCAGGGGAAAATACTTACACTGTTCTTCAAGCTCACAACAGCATCACCCCCACTTATCTTGAAGTCTGACATTTAGTACCTTCCAATGTGTGCAGGCAGAGAAAGCCTGGACACCTAAAATAACTATTGCACAGTCTTACACCAAATTCATCGACTGTATTGCTTAGAAGAAGCACCAAGGCACTCATTCAAAACCCTTTCACTCTTGCTTAACATACAAGTCTAACAATCTCAGATATTTGGCTTCCCAGTTTCTGCAAACAGGGTGTAGCATTTATCAGATGTGCTGGGAAGAAAGAGGGAGGCCTTAGAAACAGCTCAATAACAGCAATGGGAATTGACAGCTGACAGCCTGGTGGCAGAGCAAATGGACAAAGCTAAAAGTGAGTAGAGGAGTGTGTGCTGGATGGCCACAAAAATTAGGCAGGGTCATCAAGAAAGGGTTAAACTCCCTTGTGTTTCTTAAAAGGTGAGCAGGTGTATGATACATTTTAGCAAGTCTTCCATGCAGAATGCCTAAAGTAAATGAAATTTGGGGTTTAGAAAGGACAAGCTCTAGAATTCAGAAAAATTCACTTACGGGGAAAGCTGTCATCCTCTGACAGGGCAAGATAAATGAGGTGGCACTGTCCCTGCAAAGGCTACTGTGCCTGGGCCCAGGAAGGAAAATAGCCCCGTGTAACCTTTCCAGCAGCTTATAATGTTCTAAGATCTGCTCCTATCCTCCCAACTGCAACCTGGCCCACACCTCGCTGGAGCAATGACTCTCTGCACATTGCATGTGAAGCAGGGGCCCCACTCCTCGAATGCCTACCGGGGCATGGAGGTTGCCAGGCCTCTTGGGAATGAGTGTCATGGGGAGATCTTGCAGACACATGACTCCTGCCTCTCCTTGCCTTCTTTTCTGCTGTCCCTTTCACCTTCAACCTTCCTCTTCACAGGGTACCCAAAGCCGGGGTGTGGATATAACTGACAGTGTGGACTATCAACAGGCCTTCAGCTTTCATTCACAAGAAAAGCATCTCTCCAAATTCTTAGAGGTTTAACCAAGCCTTTACGAGTACCCTGTTTGCACCAATCCCCTGTGCATGCACAGCCTCCAATAAAAGCTCCAGATACCCAGTGGCCCCTCCTGCCTCCACACCCCTGACACCTGAGAGTCAGTTCCAATAGATCTGGGGTGGCCCTGGCATTAGTATTTTTCAAAATCTCCCCCCATGATTCAAATGTGCAGCCAGGGATGAGAACTGCTGACTTACTCGGGGTGGGGGAGGGGATCAGGGTAGATGTCATCTGGGAGCTCCAGGCAGGGCCCCATGCGCTGATGGGTCTGCCACAGCGCACCTGCCACTGTGATTGAGGCTGACTCTGTTGAGCTGAATGAAGCCCAAAGGCTGCTTTTAACGTTCAGATACTGAGAAGAAGAGAGTAAAGAGGAAAAGGAGCATGGATGTGGTCTCAGAGCCGCAATGGCCTGTGTAGGAAAGAGAAATTGGGAATTGGGGGGCAGGAATGAACTGAGAGGGAAAGAGAAGACTTTGGGGGTTTAAATGGGGGAGGGACTTGGGGTCCTTCACCAAGAATCACTCAGAGCAGCTGAGGTTGTTAAGCCCAGGCAAGCAGATGTCAGATAAGAGTGATAGGCACCATTAGGGGAGGAGCCCATGTGATTTTCATTGCTGCTCATTCATTGGTGATCTGGCCAGAACCAGCCTGAGAGCCCTTTGTGGGCTTGCTGCTCCTCCTGTGCTGGGGAAAGAGAGAGCGTGAAACACGCCTGTAAGGCTTTCCCTTCTGTGTCACCTGGGCCAAGTTCACCTGGCGGGGCTCTCTAGTGTGAGTGAGATGGTCCAGGACAGTCTCAGTGGCTCCCTCTCCTGGAACTGGCTTACTGGAGAGATGGGGCCCAGTCTACACACCTGGCCTGGCCAGAACCATTTGCCTCTTTCTAGACAGGGACTTTGGGGGCAGAAACCTACTCTTTCTGCTCATCTATCAGAAAGCTGTGCTTGCATTCTGGCTGCTACTACAGACTCTTGTGCTCAACTCAGCTATCCTAGCATGTGGGTAAAAAGTCCTGGATGCTGTTTCTGAGCCCTGTCAGTGTCTTGATTTCCTTACACCCCCAGCTGGGACCAACAAATAATTTAAGGTAGCTTAGAAAAAAAACTACATCATTTCATAAAATAAAATAAAAATAATTTTTTAATAAAAACATTTAAAATAAGAGAATTGAGGCAAAAAGAAAATATGAATAGCAAATGTGATTAGTACCAAAACACAGACACATCCTTGGAATTCAACACACTGGTGAGAGACAGGTCACCAATTTGGCTCTGAGTTTCCTAGTCCCCAACACAAAAGAAAACAGGATCCTTTACACAATTCAGACTTCATAACATAAAGTCTAAACAGTCATTCAAGATAAACATAACAGTTCCTGGAACTGAAACCAGACAGAAATTCTTCCCTTAGATCCACGTGGAAGGGGCCCTGTGATTTAGTGAATAACATCCTCAAAGCAGCCTTTCTATAAACATGGCAAGGAGTTTCACAGGTCTGTTTTCAAAAACATCCCTCAGTGTAGGCTGATGTCATAATGCCAAATTGTTATCCAATTTTTAAAAAAAAACATATCTACAGAGACCAGTACAAATGTTCTGAGTACCAAAGCCTGGCTTAATTTAAAAAGTGGAATTTTGAGAAACTAGAAGAATGGGTAGATTGGATTATCATCAGTGTACATGTAAGAAAACTGAGGCTCAAAATTGCCCAGATGACTCATATGTCAGAATCTCCCATTTATTAAGTGAAAGAGCAAGAACTCAAACAATGTTTGGTCTCATTTGCATTTTTGTTGTTTCACTAGGCCTGTGTTTGAACCTAGACAACATAATTGGGGGTGGCCTATTAAGGCTAGAAAGCCCCGTTGACAATTGCTCCAAGATAAGAAGCTCAAAAGTTGATCCTCAGGCCAGGCCCCTCCTGGGATCCTCAGCCTCAGCTCTCCCTCCAGTTAGGTGATGGGTCCCCTGCCCCCTGCCCAGCCCTGAAAGGCCGTCCCACTACACCATGGAGTCAGCTGGACAGCCCTCACCCTGATGGCTCCTTGCCTCCCCCCAGCATGGCACATCCCACATTCTACATGCACCCAAAAAGCACCCTCCAGCTCTGGCCTTATCCACCTCCAGCTCCCCCGTCTTTGTTCCTCCTGTGGGTCCAGGAGCTTAAAACATGTAATGTGCTCAGGTGTGGGAAGAGAGCTGCAGCTGGGGATCTGTCCGGGGAAGAGGAAGAAAGAAGAAAAACGGTCTCCTCTGAAAGCTTTCCAATCACTCCAGCCACCACCATCTCTAATTCTTTTCTTAAAGTATAAAATCATTCTTCCACTGATCTCACTCGTGGTCAGAGCTCAGTACAGGCCCATCCGTCACGGGGCTGATTTGGTTCAGCAGGTGTTGGCTGGGCAATCGCTCATTTCAGGCTAATCTGCTAGCGGCTGTCAGGGGTTATGGAGTATTTATTGAGTTTGTGTCAGGTCTGGATGACCAATAGCCAACAGCCAGTGGATACGCACTGACATTGATGATATTGCTGAATTAAACGAGGTGATGTATACTCAACTTGCTTAGAGCCAGGAATGGACCCTGGGATCATTTTATAACCTGATGCAGACGATCCCTGGGCTTTCCTTTTCAAAGAAAACATCACACATATGGCATTTCTATTTAAAGGGAAAAAAAATGCATGGTCCCCAACAAGTGGAGTCACGTCTGCATTTAAATGAACAAGAGTATTTCCTGGGGAGGCTAGAGGAAACAAATAAGATCCAGACGTTTGGCAAACAGCCTTCCCTTCACTGCCAAGGTCTATACAACATTTAAACATTAGGGCTCACTAGGAAGAGATATTCATTGGTGACCTAGACTCAGGATCTGCCTCTGGTGGCAACAAGATGTCACAGACAAGAGCACTGGAGTTGGAGTCAGTCACTGGGTTTAAAGCCAAGCTCCACCATTTCTTAGCTGTGTGACTTTGAGCAATTTCCTAAATCTCTCAGAGTCTCTGGTTTTGATGCAAATAGGGTAGTGAGGCCATCTGAAGGAGTAGTGTGCAGTCACACAGGATACTTACTATATGTGCTGATAACCGGAGATGATTTATTATACTTGTTCTCTCTCTTTCTCCTTCTAGAACCAACTGTTTCCTCTCAACCTCACCCAATTCCAAAACAAGTTATGAAATTTTCCACCTATGGCACCTAAGTTAGTGGTAATGGAGGGATTGTCATAAAGCTCATGGAAGTGCCACATTGAAAGGAGCAGAATGTGGCATAAAGGCTCTGGCTTAGCCCTCCTCCCAAAGGACCTTATGATTAAACAACCCGATTGTCAGTCTTGTGGCCTGGTCCCAAGGCCAAGCCTCTAACAGCCTTCCAGGGAGTGATGGCTAAGGGGCCCCCAGTAGCGTGTGTTGGCGATGCTCAGGTTCTACAGCTGTGAGGTGTTGAGCAGGTCACTGGGCCTCAGAGTCTTGTTCTGGAATATGTCCATATGGCAGTAC
Organism: Hipposideros armiger; assembly: GCF_001890085.2. NCBI lineage: Eukaryota > Metazoa > Chordata > Mammalia > Chiroptera > Hipposideridae > Hipposideros > Hipposideros armiger. The sequence goes on from NW_017731734.1 coordinate 1,015,509, forward strand.
TTGATCTCCAAGTTCCCTCCAGTCCTGGTAGTCATGATTTTTGTGACTAATTTGGAAAAGTGTCTGCTCTAACCCCACCACTTCTTCCTTTAAGAGACACACTGATCTCCAATGATGTGAAGGTGTGTGCCTCTTGGAAGGTAAGTCAGCAAGGCAAGCGTTTCCAAGGACAAGGACATATAGAAAATCAAAGTGTTTTCTGATGACTAGCAATAGCTTTTATTCTACAACACCTACTCTGAGCCAGGCACCAAGGCAAATGATATCCTCCCATTTTCCAAATAGAGAAACTGAGTTTTCAACAGATGAAGTGAGCCAATAAGGCCACACATCTGGGAAAAGATGCCACCAGGATTCCACTCTCCTCCAGTCCGTCTCTGCGGGCTATGTGCCACCCACTGTACTACCCTGTCCAAGACAGGATCACACCGCAGTCATCAGTGAGTCTCAAACTTAACATGAGAGCTAAGTCTCCCTTCATCCCAGGCTATTTTGAGAACTGCTAAGGAACATAATGGTGTGCTTTACACTTCCCCTCCCTCACCAACACCCCCTCTCCTGCCTGTCTGCCGGTCACCACAAGGAAGGAGAGAATGAAACACAGGCAATGAAGGAGGAATGAAAGGACAGAGCCCCGGATAATCAGTGACTGTGTCAACAAATATATCACGTGCATGTTAACCTAGCGCATATTAATAGAAATGATGGATGCTTAGTGTATATACACACATGCACGCTCCCTAGATTGCTAGGTGCTCTTGGCAAGCCGGTGACTAGCTCTGATGCTTCCCTCTGATGGAAATTGAATTTAGGTTACAGAATATCATCTGGCCCAATTGCCACTGAATTATTCCACACAAAATATCGAAGTTAATTTTTGGGCCTGTCAGCCCGGTTGATGAGTTGGGCGGCTGTCAGCCCGGCTGCTCCTGCCTTCAGTGCCAGAGAAGAGTCTGAAAGTCACACCATCCCAACAGCGACCTTGGCGGGGACTGGGGTTAGATTACCAGGATGATTAAATGCCAAGGCCAAGGTTCCGGAGTCCGGATTTGAATACCTGTTTACATGTAGGATAACAGATAGCCGCCCACTGACTGCAAGGTTGTAACTCACTCCCCAGAGTGCCGCCGACACCATAAAACATGAAGGCCCTGCTCGGGGAGTCTGGGCCCCAGCAGTCAGGCCCGGGGAGTGATTTAGAGCCCCGGATCCATTCAGAGGCTATCTAATCTATTGTCTTTTATTACATGCACTACTCAGTCTCTCTTCTCGCAACTTTTTTTTTTTCCTCCAAGAAGCACCAGCTATCTCATCTCCCTTAAAGGACTTCTGTTCAGAAGTGCTAGTTGGATTCGAAGATAGTGAGGGTTCTTTATGCCGTAATATAATAAAAAATTTCTAACCACTGCCACTGCATGCATATATATATATATATATATATGTATATATATATATATATATATATATATATATAATCCCTCTACCCCTTAGATCAACTGAGCTGTGTCCTTCTCTTTCTTTCCCAACAGATGAACATATCCCTGCTTCCAACTTTAATGCTTCCTAAAACCTCCCCCTTCACCAAAAGCCAGTGCTTCTCTTCTAACTAATTGTCTTGGGCCATCTGATGTTGAAATAATCCATAATTGCTTAATCTATCTGCGTCTGTGTGGCAAGAAACGGAAAAGCACTTTAGAAAGATCAATCATCTAAAATCATTGAGCAGCATATTGGAAGCAGGGTCGTTGCCTGCTCCCAGCTGGGAAAATGATGGTGGTGAGAGATAAAGGCTTGGAGAGGAGGCTGTGTCTGTCTCCATAGCTTTTTGATTCCGAGATAGATTACCAGGAGCACTAACTGCTCTCCGTTTGTGCTAAACAAAGATAATAGCATTGGAAGCTACAGTCACATAAATGATACGACAATCAAATGAGGGACCCCCTGCCCCCCGTCTCCTGCCAGCACAAGCAGGCTAATAGATTAGGCCGCACTGGTGGGCGAGGAGCGGGGTGGGAATCTTTGCCATTGGGACTTGATCATCAGGGACCAAATGGAAAAGAGAAATTTGAGGTCCTAAACAGCTGAACAAAATGTAAAAGGCTCCGTATGGTCTCTGTAAATAAGAAAGAGCCCGGCTGGGGAATGCTTGGTGGAGAAGGTTCAGATCTCTCATATGAATCAAATTAGTGGGCGATCAACTACTATTACAGCACATTAGGTTGTGGGGACTAAGGAAATGCCATGATTTTCAAGGTTATGCTTCTCAAGCCGGTATCCCTCCCCCTGTACTTCACCCTTCTTGTACTCAGAGTTCAGAGCTGCTCTTTCTGCTGCTGCTATTGTAGCAGTAGCTACTTCTCAGAGCCCTGGCCTTTCTGAAAACAGGCCCCTAATTGTCCCTGATGCTCCCCTTCCTCTGCAGAGGAAAAGTTGCTGGAAGGAGGAACAGTGTCAAGGTGAGAAAGAAGAATCAGCAGATTAGGTCTCCTCTCACACTTTCCCGGCTGCAGGCCTGACAAGAGGTTCAGAGATGTGGCTTCAGGCACAGTGACCTGGGAGGGATTCCCAGAGAGTGGGAGCTGCCCTGAGAAGTAAAAATGCAGGTTAAGCTTCCAGGAGTCACCACCAGAATCACACTGTCTAGATGTGCAACAAAGTTGAAAGAGCTGAGGTTTGGAACCCAAGTTCATATCCTACCTATACCACTCATTTGCTGTGCAAGTAATTTAGACTCTGAACCTCGATCTTAAAGATGCTTCACCATGGCATTGTGGAGTTCAGATCATGCATTTTAAACTGACAAATTATAGGCACTTCCATAAGTAGTTACTGTTATAATGGAATTAATTTATCCTCAGAATAACCACATAGGGTAAATATTATTCTTTTCAAACTACAGATGAGAACACTAAGGCTGAGTAACTTGTCCAAGAACACACATGCTTGCTTTTATGTTAGAATTATCATAGTCATGAGTAATAAGAGCTACTTATTACTTCCCTCATGAGTTACTTCCCTCATCAAGTAACACTGACTTGATATGAACTGAAACTTCACACTTGTTCTCTTGGTCCTTGAAGTATTGCTGTACATTCCAGAGAAGCCTCTGCTGTTCTCAGGGCTCTGAGCCACAGATAAAATGGGTATACTTGGAGCCCAGCTATTTATATGCTGATCACTTC